>NW_026587032.1:5124809-5138010 GCF_907164565.1 Psammomys obesus | reverse complement strand
AAAAAAAAAAAAAAAAAAAAAAAAAAAAAAAAAAAAAAAAAAAAAAAACAAAACACCACCACCAACAACAAAAACAACTAACAATTCAAGGGCATTAACTTCTGTGGGGAAAGTCCCTCCCACTTTGTCAACCTGTGCTCTCTGTCACCCCCTGAGCTTCAGAAAGCACAGGAAACCATCCCAGCCACTCTACTCACCTCTGGCCAAGAACACAGGCCTCTGCAAAGCCAGTACATGAGAGGTCAAAAGTGGAATCCCCAGAGCGCAGGAATAAGATAAGGCAGTGTTCTTTTCTTAGGCCAGCTTATCCTGTCTTCAGTTGGCCTGGGAATGCACCCAAAGTAATTTTCCCCCCCCAAAAAAAACTTTGCATATTAGGCCCCTTGAGTGTTTAATTGTTGACAGTGTCTTACCAGGTGGAAAACCAGCTATTAGCCTTTGCTGTGTTCAAATTCCAACAGGAGGGAAATTGGGGTTCCCACAGGTTCACACATGTAAACATTTCATCCCCAGCTGGTGGCACTGTTTAGGGAGGTTGTGAAGCCATTGAAGATGGCCCCTGGCTGGAGAAAATGGGTTGCTTATCGGACATAATGGTCAGCCTTCAGGGTCATGACTACAGCTTGGGAACTTCCTATATAAGAGAGACTGCCTGGGCAGGGGATGGAACAAGGGGTCTATGGGTGGCAGGTACTTGGAGAGCTGGCAATAAAACAAGGGCTATACTAGCTGGCCAGGAGAACAGAGAGAAGGAGAGACTCAGAAGTAAGACCAAAGGGGAAACAGAACCCAGTCCAGAGAGTCTGCTGAGTTTTAACTAAAGATTGTGATGAATGAGGGATGTTGTGGATGATGAGGGGGCACTCGATAAGACAGGCTAGGTGGCATAGCTCAGGTGGTTTACTGGAGAACTTGCCGAGGGAACAAACCTAGAGATAAACTGGGATCTTTGATAGCAACAAAAGCAGAAGCTGGTGGTGGCTTGGATCAGAACTGAAATAGAGGGTTTAGTGAAAGGAAACTGAAATAGAGATGGAAAGACTGGCTCAGTATTTAGGTGTGCCTACTTCTTTTTGAGAGGACCTGAGTTTGGTTCCTAGCACACACATCAAGCAGCTCACAAACACCTGTATCCCCATCTCCACAGGACCTGACACCCTCTTTTTGTGAGAACTGCCTCCCCGTGATATATGCTCACACAGACACCCATAAGCATAAATAAAATAACAAAAATTTGGCCTGCACATGGTATACATACATACAGGCAGCACTCATGTACATAAAAATAAGATAAATAAATCTAAGCAAAGTCTCTTAAGTAACAAAAATAAAACTTTATTAAAGAGAAATTAATTTCTTTTGAAGATAGGAAAAAAATTTTGATTTGCAAAATGGCTGAAGATAAGAACTGAGAGAAGATCCCAGATTGCACCCAGACTGTCTAGGGGGATGGGGTTGTCATTAATAAAGCATATTTGTTGGGAAAGACTTTCATGAGCTCATTTTTAGACATATGTTTAATTTAAAATGCCTATTAAACATTCAGGTGGAAATGTCAAGTAGGAAGTTAACTATGGGAGTGTGGAGTCAAGGGAAGATATCCAGGCTGTGGCTGTGCATTTGTTTGCATATGGGTGGCCTTTAAAGTGAGGAGAACTGCCAGGTGTAGATTGGAAAAGAAACAGTTCAGGGGTGGAACCACTGGGCACCTGAACATGGAGGCTCCTATGTGAGGGTGACTGGTCAAGCCAGAGGGCCAGGAAAGCACCTGGAAGAGTGAGAAAAAGCCAGAGGGGTGAGCCACCTGGAAACAAAAGAAACAAGAACTTCTAGAGCAGGAGGACCCTGTCCAGTGAGGCCGAGGAGATGCGTGCAAATAGGGCTTAGAATTATCTGTCCATTCGGCTTGGTGCAGCCTGATTCATTGTCACACAAGATCAGCTTTTGTGAAGAAGTTGGGAAGAAAAAAAATGTGCTGACTGATATAGGAAACAAGTGCAGAATGAGAGGTATTAGAGGCAGCAAATTTAGACACTGTTCCTGGAAGAGAAGTAGAGAAAGGAAGCCATTAAGGAAGGGGAAGAGGCGTAACACAGCTGTGTGTATACTGAGGCAAATGTCCCAACTGATGGAGAGGGATTCCAGATCCATGCCCTATGTAGGTGCAAGGGTAGAGGTGTTCTTTCCAAAGTCATCATGTCTGTCAGGCGGGAGCAAAGTTAGAAGCTGTGAGTGAGGATGAAGGAGAAAGTGTTGGGGATTTGAGAAGACATGAGAAAGCTTGGGATGATTATATGTCAGTAGGAAGAGGACTGGGCCAAGGAACTGTAGCCTGTGACCAGGCAAGCATAGCACAGCCTGAGAGAGAAACCAAGAACTTGGTGGAAGTGGATTTTTTTGGTCTTACTCAAGTTCTGTCCCTAACTGGGTAAGGATTTAAATTTAAATTTAAATTTACCTGGGATGCTGTAGTTTAGGTGCACAATTATGATTCGTTTAGGAGGGTAGGGCATGGGGAATGAACTAAAGGGTCTCAAAGCAAATGACTATGCTGGTTGAGCATAGCTGAGTAAAGAAGGGAGTGAGGTCATAGCAAGGGACCATGAGAGCAGTATGAAAGTTTTAAGATCAGTGGATTGAGAGAACCAGGATAGGTCAAAGGGAGTGCAGGGAATGGGTTGGAAACACATGGGGTGGGTGCTCGAAATGGATGTTTGGAAAATATAAAGTGATGGGATCTACTGAAGCCTAGGTTGTCTAGGCTGTGACTGAATACCCCAACAATAAAACAATTTAGGGAAGAAAGTATTTTGACTTACAGTCAGTCGTGATGGGGAAAGCAAGGCAGGAGGAGAAGGAGACTGGCTGATCACATTTTCACTCACACACATAGAGCAGATGGTGAACAGGAAGGGAAGCTTGACGATAAAATACCAAGGCCCACCCTAGTGATGCGATAGCTTCCCCAAACAGTGCCACCAACTGGGGACCGAATGTTCCAACACATATGTCTGTGAAGGACATTTGTTGTTCAAGCCACCACAGGATGTTGTGCATGCATACACGCATATGTGCTAGTCATACACAGCACATATGTAATGCATATATGTTAGGCATATACATGTGTGTGTCCTTATAGTTAAGTGTGGCCATGTGGTTTGTTTTGGCAAATCGTATGAGTGCAAGTGACAAGGGTCACCAGGGGAAACATTTAGCCAACGTGCTTACACTTATTGTGTCATTGTGAGCTAGGAAGCACATGCTGTCACAGAAGTAGTTCTCATATGTGCCGATTGTGACATGTCCCAGGGACTCATCCACCCTGGTGTAAAAAATAGCTCAAAGTAGAAATGTGTGTGTGTGTGTGTGTGTGTGTGTGTGTGTGTGTGTTTTCCCAGTGTAACAGAATGTGGCCTCCTCTGTGTGTTCTCTGCACTATTTTATGGCTGGCCCTGTGACAGCAGTTGAGGATACAGAGATTAATAAAGTTGTCTGTGTTCTTAAGAGGGTGCGGTACAAGGTTGGGTGCAACAGCAGAAAGGGCAGCTGCATGAGGGCCCCGGGGAGTCAGGCCACTGTGGCTCTTCAGTCTCCTCGCTTCAGTTTGGCATTTGGAGCCCTTCACAATTATGTCTTAGTGTCGCTTCCCTGACTCCATTTTAGCTCCTTAGTTCATCAATAAATGTGTGTTGAGTGACAGGTCTAGGGCCAAAAGTAAACACATGGTCGATGAAGCCGAGGCCCCTTGCCCTCACAGGCTGGATAGTTTATTGGAATGGGTGTTAAATATTTAATTCATCGTGGGACTGGGTGTTATGAGCGAGCAATCGACAACAATAGACCGAACCTGTACTCATCCAGGAAAACAGCAGAAGAGGCAGGAATTACCCCATCCTGGGATCCTGTGTGTTCCAACACCCTCCTACACAGACAGCATGGCCTCCTTAGGGCCTGAGGCCATCTGAGCAAGGAGAGATGAGAGTATGGACTGAGGGGCAGGAAGTGAAGGAGGCAAAGACTCATCACTACTGATGGCTCCACAAGCCAGGTTCAGGGCTTGGATAATACCCTCACTGGCAAAGGGGTGTGTACGCAGGTTACAGTCCTTAAAGATAATGTTTACAAGTCTTCCTTTTCAGCATCGCTCTAGCAGTCAAAGGCAGGGAGCTGAAGGGGTAGTTGGGTCCCGTTATCAGCACACAGGGAAAGGAGGGTGGTTGGCAATGATGGTTTGTAGGATGCAGGGAGCTTCAAAAGTTATTTTTCAAGCAAAATTCAATTTAATTCGTGATTACAGTTGATATGGAGGCTAATGACAAGGGAAGACTCAAAGGTAATTCTAGTTATTCAAACAGCCAAATTGACGGCAGCTTCAGGGCTGATAAGGAAAACTCCTTCTAGTTGGTTGTAAGAGAGAGAATGAACCCAGAGCCATGAACAGCCTGAGCTGTTCTGGTAGTCTTGTGCTGCTTCTGCTCGCTTTCTGTGTGCTGTGCAGGCAGTGATACCCATTCCTCCTCATTCCCTCTGCCCCTTGTAATCAATCCACCTCTCTCTGATCCCCACCCTTTCAGGTCTCCAGGTAATTACCCACCCTGCCCTCCATCATTAGATAGAGAATATTTTGCACTTTAAGGGGTTTTATACAAACAGAATTATATAGAATGTGTTCTTTTAAGAAACGAGTCCTCCAATAAATATTTGAGCACTTCAGCTCTGGGGATGGAGCCAAGAACTGGACAGGCACAGTGGCTGCCATTAGGGAGGATTAGTCGACGAAAAGAGGCAGCTGCTGAATAAATAATTGCAGTAAGCCTGTCATGTGTCGATGAGAGGAAAAGCACGGATGATGTGCAGACCAGCAGCATCTGATGGAGGGCTTAGGAGGGACCCAAAGATCTAATGGTGCAATGAGCAATAAAGCCTGCAAGGGCAGGAGCCAGGATGTGGGAACAATGTGAAGAAAAGAAAGCATGGCTTGCCTAGGGAAGAGGGAGAAGGCAGTGTAGCTGGACACCACCAGGCTACGAGGAGTGTAAGCATGTTGTCTTTGTCTTTGTGGCTTGTGCTGTCTTGACTCTTCCCCTCTGGATGGGTGCTCTCCTCTGAGCCTCATACAACCTTCCCACTGATTCCTTATCTACCTTTCTTTCCTGCCAGGACAGTGCCCCTCCATTATCATTTATGACGTCAGCTTAGCAACTGGAGAAAGAATTGGGGCTACCCAAACATACAGAGGCTGTCTTGCCAAACCCCAAGTCCAGTGATTTGTACACCCAGATGGTATGAGAGATGGTATCATCTCTAGAACCCAACATGCCGCTGATGTGGCCATCAGCACAGAACTCAAGACGAGAAAATGCCTCAACTGTCAAAGACTTGGGTGTGCCCGAAGAGTTCACTGACACATAGACAGCCCGTGCCACTTAGTACTTGATTACCTCCAGGCAGGAAAGCCTGCTTAGGCCATCCCTTACATTTTTCTTCAATTTAATGAAGTAATTAATGCTATAAAAAGAGATGAAAATATAAATGTAAGAAAGCATGTTGCATAATTAACAATGTATGCATATGCATGGCAGGGTATTTCTTTCTGGCATACATCTGCATATGTCATTAATTGAAACATAATCACTTTGTTTTACAGCCAAATTATGAGTATAAGTCATGCTGCCTGGATGTCAGCTGCCAGCCTGACCCCAGGGTATGTGATCACACGGGAGTGTGGGAGAGAACAGCAGGGGCCAGGAAGAAAGTCTTGGGCTGGGGAACTGTGGTACTATCTGGCTTCTAGATTTACCTCTGTGCTAATTTGCTATGTGACTTTGCCTTCTCTGGGCCCCAGTTTCCCTACCTGTAAATCTGAGGGTAGGACATTTTATGGAATTCATAAAGAATGGTAGCATGTCTCTTTATTCAAACAAAAATCCCAAATAAAAACATATCCACAAAACAAACATCAAAGTAGAAAGTCGGGGGTAAAGTGCTTGTTACATAAGCAAGAAGCCAAGAGTTTGATCCTCAGTGTCCACATTAAAAAGGCCAGGCCAGTTGGCACATACTTAACATCTCAGCACTGAGGAGACAGAGACAAGCAGACCCATGAGACTTGCTGACCAACCAGTCTAGACAAATCTGGGAGTCCCAGGTTCCAGTGAAAGAAACCCCATCTGGAAAAGATACTTCTGTAACTCGAAAAGTAGATAGACAGTGCTTGACGGCATAAAAGCACCCGAGCTGTCCTCTGTACTCCACATGTATATACATATACATATACACACACCCACATACATGCATCTGCACACATGCGAACTCATATCCACACCTCCGTGTCCACGCATACATACACACAAGTACCTTTAAAGGTAGAAACTGCAGGAGCAGGGCTTTCTCTAGTTCCATTTTCCTTCACCTGTACTCCCCCAGCTCCCTCCCTCAGCCTCGGTGAGTTCGTTAGCTTCTAGAACATGAGGTCCCTGCAGTGTTTCCTCATTCTTTTGGGAGTGTCATCTGGAGAGAGCTGGGGAGGATCTGGCCTGGGAATTCAGGAGATCTGAGTTCACATTTATGGGGCTGTGCCCATCAACAGTGTGACCTCACACCAGTCCCCTACTCAGCTTGCAAGCCTTACCCTATGACTGTCGGAAAAGAAAGCAACCTTTGTCTCTTCTTACCCTAAACTAGGTAGCAGCTAGCCAAGTGCTCTGCGGGACAAGCGTATGGTGGAGATTGACACTCTGTCTCCTGAGGGCTGAGGAAGTGGATTCTTACCAACTGCATGACCTTGTGTGAATTGTTTAACCTTACTGGGTCGTTTCCTCATCAGTAGGATGGACAGCACCACAGAGTTCTCCATGAACAAACTATCAGTTCTATAAAGCTGTTATACTTAAAACCAATGTCCATATGAAATAAGCTTATTACCTCATCGATATTATTATTATTATTGTTCTGTGGTACCAAGTGCTTCATCCAGGGCCTCCCATCTGATGCATAAGCACTACAGTGGAGCTACATCCTCAGGCCCCCAACCCATTTAAGTTTTATTTTGAGACATTGTCTCACTAAGTTTTACTGGGCATGCTTGAACTTTTGATCTTCCTGCCTCAGTCCCTTGAGTAGCTATGATACTGTTGTGTACCACCATATCTGACATTGTTACCATTTTTAATTAAAATAAAAACTAATAGAAAGAGCTAGCTATGGAAAGATGTGGCCTGTTTTCTAACTAGAAAACAACTGTTTCTTAAATAAAAACACTAATCAAATGAAGGGAATGCAGGGAATTCTGCAGAATGTCTTCTGCAGAGAAGACATTAAATGGAACATTGATGTTAAAATGCCTTGAGAAACTAGCAAATCTCTGCAAATCCATGTGTAGTTATGTACTCCAAAGACAAACCTAGCTCAAGAAAATGTATGAGAAATGATTCCAGGCTTATAGGATGTTTAATTGGGCCATCCTGACCCCCTATTTAGTGTTAATTGCAGCAGAAAGAATGTAGGAACTAAGTTTTCACTTCAGGGTGCTGTATCAGGTTTGCTGATACATAATGACCGATATACAGCTTACCACCCCAAGCTCCTCACTTACCTCTTCCAGCCTGTAAAGTTCAAGAATATGAGAAACAGACAACACACAGGTACACACAAAATTATACACCTATCACACACTTACGTGTAGACTACAGTCCACACACATTCGTAGAGCACACACATGTAAATACAACACACACACAAATGCACACACACGCACACACGCCACAAATGTTCTTTGAGCCATTCCTGTGGACCAAATATGGTCTATGCATGGTCAACACTAGGCTGTGTCACCTTACACATTTCAAAGACAGGCTCCCTGAAGAAAATGGAAGGTTCTCATCCACAAAGGGACTAGCAATACATCTGTTGCCCATTCTAAGGATTGCAAGCAATGAGGCTAAAGAGCAATGCATAAGAGCTTTCTGGAAACTCTTGGGCATATGAGGCTTCCAAGTCCAGGGAATGCAATTGTCAACATAAGGCAGTGTCAATTGAGTCAGATATTGTCTTTGCCTTCCTTCAGACACCCACAGTCTTCAATAGATTAGGAAGCAGGTTAGCAAAAGAGAAATAGTTTAAGGACAAGGTGGGGAAAGAGCTCCTAGGCCACACATCTCTTAACCTATAAAGGTTAAACACTGGGGAGGGGAGGAATATCCCTTTGCTTTCATAATCTCTGCTCCCACACAGCTCTAGGTTCTCCAGTCTCTAGGTTGAGACCCAGAGGCCCAGAGGCCACTGGGCCACCCGGGAGTGAGGGGCAGGATGACACAGAAGGCAGCTGTTTGATGGAGCCTCTCAGTTCAAGCTTCACCTCTTACCAGATACTAAACCACACATTGTATGAGCCACTCTCTCTTTGTGCAGATGACCAAAAAAAGTTATACTTTGCTATTGTCATTACAATCTGAGCAAGAATTTATAAAAATGTGTGAGTAGTAGCTGTGGCCACAATGTCTGGGAATCAGCATGGTTTTTCCCTGAGGTATTCTGAGATTGGGCCAGCCTCGTACACAAGCCAGGCATGTCACTGATCAAACCAAACCAAAAATTTTGAAGGGATGGAAAGAATTTTGTCATATCTCTTACAGTTTTCTAAAACATATATATTATTTTTTTTTTTAGCTGGATTAAAGTAAAGGTTTCTCTTTCTCTATGTAGTTCAATGTGGTCCTGACTCATGATTCTCCTGGCTTGGCCTCTCCAGTGCTGGGATTATACACAGACACCAACATATACATGTCATGGTACATATATTTATATTACCTTTGAAGCTCATAGATTTTCCTTTAGTTTCAGATTTTTATTTCCTCTATAATTTGCACAGCCTGGGTGGGTCATACTTGTCTTCTCATATATATATTTTCTACTACAGCAATTCCTGCCCCTTCACCATTGGGGACACACTCCAATATCCCCAGCAGACAGATGACTGAAATCCTGGACCGCACCAACCCTAAGAATGTTCCCAATATTTATAATGAACTTTCACCTCACAGCACGAAACACTCACTCAGTGGCCTTCTCTCCAGTGAGACCTGAGTTGCTTTCATTCTACCTTTTTTTTTTTTTCCTGGCAGCCATTACTAAGGAAAAATAAAAAAAAAAAGCACAGTGACTTTTTTGTGACTAACAAAAAAGTAGTGTATACAGCATTGATACACTGGGCAGAAGGATTATTCTCATCCCTGGAAACATGGATCAAGACAATGTGAGGTCCCATATGCAGTTTGAAACTTAGGAACTTATTTCTAGTATTCTATGTTTTATACTTCTGGAACACAATCCACGATTTGTAACTGAAATCTAAAAATTCAAAATATTGCAGGTTTTGTGAGGCATCTACACCATTCTCTCTTGCAAAAATGGAAGCCTCCTATTAGCTCAAGTTTTGGGGATGGGATTCCGTCACCGACCTATCATCTCGCTAATGTGTGTGTCAACTTTACTATAAATACCCCTGACCTTGCGAATAAGATCCTGGGGTTTCTTTTGGCCTGTATGGGAGCTAGTACCTGTCCCCATGCCCCTAGGTTCCTTGGGAAGGGACCTGTTCTTTCAGCCGTCAGTGTGTACTCCTCCAATGAGCATCACAACCCAGCCTACATAAACCAGGCTCTTACCAGGTTCTAATAGTGTTTACAGCCCAGAGCGATGGCCAGCACTGGACAAGGTGCCTAGTGCTAAGAATGGGCTTTGATAAGTGATATGAAAGAAAGGGACAGAGTGTAACAAGGGGAAATGACCTAGTTTGGGAAGTCAGGTTTGAACTGTTTTAAAGCACATCCCTTTATTGATATTTTGGGGCTAAGAAAGGTTTCCACCTCCTGCTGGTATTATAAGAATTGGGTAGTGTGGTGGATACAAAGCACTGTGCATACCATCCAGCACAGAGAATTTTCTCAAATCTTAGTGATGAAAGACGCTATCATCATGTTTACGGTTCTCATTTTCAATGGAATGGCCATTTGTTCTGAGACCTAAAAGGGGTGTGTGATGGCTACCTCTCAATGTGATTGGATTTGGAATCACCTAGGAGACACAACAATGGGTGTATCTGTGAGGCTATTTCCAGATAGGATTACTTGAGGAGGGAAACTTCCCCATTTGAATATAAGAGGCACTGTCTCACAGCCTGGGATCCTGGACTGAATAGAAAAGGAGAAAGTGAATTGAGCATCAATGTTCATCTCTGCTTCCTGACTATGGATGCATGAGTACTGCTCTCATGCTCCTGATGCCGTGACCTCACTGCCATGATGGACTCTGTGTATTCTCCAAGACAAATCCTTCTTCCTTCAACTTACTTTTGTGTGTAGCGTTTGGCTTCAGCAACAAGAATGATAACTAATACAGGGTAGGAACCTTAGGTATAGATGCTCTGCTTTCTTTTCTGCCACTGTGATAAAATTTTGATGGAGGAAGCGGCTTATTTAGCTTGGACTACTAAGTCCCAATACATCAACCTAGAGTCTAGATAGTGACTATATCCAGGAACCTGAATGCAAAAACCGTGAAAGAGCACTCACTACTAGCCAGCTTGCTCATTGTGTCATGCTCAGCTAGCTTTATTATACAACTCAGGGCCACCGCCTTAGGGATGGGGCTCTCCGAAGTGGACCGGGCTGTCCTACATCGATTAACAACCATGACAATGTCCCACAGGCGTGCTCAGAGGTCAGTTTGACCTAGGAATATCTCAGTTGAGAGTCTTCCCTGACTGATGACTCTAGACTCTCTTAAGTTGATAATTAAAGCTCACTGGAGCATAGAGTTTCTCATTTCCAACCCATGTCTCTTTCCTTCCCCTGCAACAGTTTAAAGTGTCATCTAGAGATAAGTCTCCATATGTAAGATGAAGATAGGCAACCAGCATTCTAAGGAGCAAAAACTGGCCTACTAACTCCTTATCTACTGTACACATCCCATATCCTATGACATTTTGCACTTCAAAGTGAAATATCAATAAAAAAATGAATTTTTGAAAGTTGGCAAAGCAGCCAAAATATACAACAACCCGGATTCCAGGTGTGTGTCAAAGCTTCAGAAACCTCCATTTCTGTTGGTTAGCTGTCTTTCTTTTTCTTTCTCTCATTTTCCCACCCTCCCTTCCCCTCTCCATATCTCTTTCTGTCTCTGTATCTCTCTCTTTTTCCACTTCTCCCAATCTATGTAACCAAGTGCTGTAATTGGCAACCCCTCCATAGGTATCTTTGGTTCTGCCCGTTATTTTGCCCTGAAGATCCTCTCACCTGTATATCCTTAGGTGATACACTGCTGGGAGAGTCACTGTCACGTGGAGAGATCTGGGCTTTGCAGATAGAAATCACCACTGGGAACTACTTTTTTTTTTTTTTTTTTTTTTTCATTTTCAGCATCATAACTAAGCAGAAAAAAGAAGACAGGTGAAATGAGAAAGGGAAAAGATTTCAGGTTAAAAAGGCGTGGGGATGGGGGAGGTTAGAGTTGGAGCAGTTACCATAATTAAAAAAGGGTTGCCAAAGTAACAGCTTTGAGGTGGCAGCTGCCTTGCCAATCCCTTTGCAGATCTGTGGCATGGAAACACATGTGGGTCTCTCCTGGAGTGACTAAGTACAGACTACACTCAAGGGAGTTTAAGCTATGTATGAAACTGACTTATCCAAGGAGAAAAACATCCATTTTTTATTCCTCATAGCAAACTCAGACCTGGGTCTCCTTTATCATGTCTTTATTCTCAGGATGAATGATCCACTGGCTAAATACCAGTTTCTTCCCTGGACGACAGGGCAGTCTTCCTGGCCCTGTCCTGTGATAACCCACTACCTACCTTTCCTCAACTCTCACCATTGCTCCACTGAACCTCCAATAAATTTACATCCATCCATCTATCCATCCATCCATCCATCCATCCATCCATCCATCCATCCATCCATCATTGTATTAATAGGTATTAATCATCTCTCCTTGCTAAGCATGACTCTAAGCACAGAGAATAGACTAATTGAAGAGACTAAGCTGTTCTTAGTTGATTTTCTCACTGCTGTGATAAAATAAGTGACAAGAGGTAACATAAAGAAAAAAAGGGCTAATCATGGATCACAGATCAAGGGGATCATTTCATTGTGGTGGGAGGGCTTGGCAGCAGGAGCAGAAGGTAGGCTGGTCTTACTACACCCACTGCCAGGAAGTAGGAAATGACCAAGAAGTGGGTCTTGGCTATGAAACCTCAAGGCCCACCCTAAGTGGCCTACTTCCTCCAGCAAGGTTCCGTTCCCTAAAGGCGCCATAGCCTCCCCAAAGAGCGCCACCTGCTGGGCTAAGTGTTCAGTAGTCTGTGGGGGATGTTTCCCTCTCAAACCACTGCAGCAGCAGTTGCTCTACTGTTCCGGCTGGAGGCCACCTTAAAACACTTTTGGGCCATTCACTAATTCTACACTTACTGAACACTTTCTATCTGCTAGGATTTATGCGAGGTACTGCGAAAACAAAGACCAATGAAAATATGGACGGAACCAACCATTGAGAATGTGGATGGTAGCAACCGTTGGTGGTACCAAGCACCAAAGCAAGCAGCTGTAGTAGTAAGGCACTCTGCTGATACTGGAGGTGGGTTGCAGAGAGGGCAAACCAACCCAGAAGGTGTAGGTAAAGCGGGAAAACCCTTTCACAAAAGGACTTAGATTTGTCTTCCGGCACTGTGGTTGTTAATTTATGCAATAAGTAGCAGAGTGCCTGGGGATATGCTTTGAGGAGCTTTGCTACATGCAAGAGCTATGTTGCTTTCCATATTACTTTTGGCCTTGTGTGGCATTAGAACTTATAGTAATATAAAGAGCCCAGGGCAGCTGGAGCTTAGAGAAACTCAAAGCCAGAAGTGTCAAGGGACTTCGCAGTTGAAGTAGACACAGAGTCTAGTTTCTCTCTCGTATGGACTGGTAGTGTGGCTCACTGCAGAACTCTCTATTTTTAAAAACAAATAATGAGGATTTTATCATGCTTTTTATAGACAAGCCCAGAGAAGGAATGGTTCTGAGTTCATCCTTTTTTTCAGCTGTATTAGACCCAGAAAATTCTCCTGGAGTAATGGGGAGGAAGAGAGGGAGGGAGAGAGAGGGAGGGAGGGAGGGAGGGAGAGAGAGAGAGAGAGAGAGAGAGAGAGAGAGAGAGAGAGAGAGAG
>NW_026587032.1:5120719-5124799 GCF_907164565.1 Psammomys obesus | reverse complement strand
GAGAGAGAGAGAGAGAGAGAGAGAGAGAGAGAGAGAGAGAGAGAGAGAGAGGATTCTGTCACCATCTGCTCTGGGTAAATACCACACTCCTGGCCTGTATTTAGCAATCTCCCTTCCCGGAATCTTCATGTTGGGTTTCAGAGAAGGATTCCAGGACCCAGGGCAGTCTGCCCAAGGGCAGTTGCACAGTAGCTAAAACCAGGGACATCCACCAAGGTCTCTGATAACACCAGAGTCTGCCTCCCACAGCAGCACAAGGCTTGGAAAAGCCTTGAAGAGCACCACTCCAGAATCCCTCAGTCAAGAAATACAGTTTGGGTATTTAAAGTCAAGCATGGCTTGCCTGTGAGTTGTGTTTTCAAAGGCAAATATTGCTGATGCGGTAATTCTATCCTGTTGTGGTGGGTGGCAGCAGGTTGAGGGGACTGGGGTTGGAACCTGGACTGGGAGAGTGGAAAACAGGTAATCAGGTCAGGGAGGAGTCAAGACTGGGCAGATATAAACCCACTGGAAAGAACTTTGTTAAGATTTAGGGACTCTAGAGTTAAATCAAGAAGGCAAAGAGTATCAGCAAGATTGTCTGGGAGATATCTAGGAAGGAGAGCATAGGAAGGGAGAAGGAAGAGTAAAGTAGCAAGTTGGGGTGTGTGGTCAAAATGCATGCTGTGCTATAATTAGAATGTCTTTAAGGATGGGAATGTAGGTCAGTTGCTTGCCTAGCATGAGGCCCCTGGTTCAGTCCTCAGCACCTTATATACCAGGTGTGGTAGTGCATCCTTGTAATCTTAGGGAGGTGAAGGCAGGAGGATCAGAAGTTCAAGGTCATCCTTACCTACATCAGTTCAAGGCTAGTCTGGGACACATGAGATTTTATCTCAAAACAACAAAAGGGCTAGGAGACAGCTCAGTGAAATGCTTGTCCAGCAAGCATATTGGTCTTTTAAATTTTATTTTAAAAAATATTTATATGCCTAACATCCTGATTATAGCCCCCTCCCTTGTCTCATCCCGGTACCACCTTCCCTTTCTCTTTCCTCCTTCCCCTACCCTAGTCTTCAGAAACAGGGAGCCCTCCTCCCTTAACAACTGACCCCAGCCTATCAAGTCTCATCAAGGACTACCTGCATCCTCTTCTTCTGAGGCCTAGTAAGTCTCCCAATCCCCATGTCAAGAGGAAGTGATCGAGGAGCAGGCAACAGAATCCATGTCAGAGACAGCCCCTGTTCCCCTTACTAGGGAACCCACATGGAGACTGAGCTGCCTATGGACTACATCTGAGCAGGGGGCCTAGGTCCTCTCCATGCATGGTCCTTGGTTGGTGCATCAGTCTCTGCAGGGCCCCCTGGGCCCAGATTTGTTGGCTCTATTGGTCTTCTTCTGGAGCTCCTGTCCCCTCCCAGTCCTTCTACCCATCCCCTCTCCACAAGACTCCCTGTGCTCTGCCTAAAGTTTGACCGTGAGTCTCAGCATCTACTTCAATCCCCTGGTGGTTGGAGTCTTTCAGAGGACATCTACCTTTGACCTCACCCATCCCCATTGACAGGTCAATACAGCCAGTGGAGACCTCTTGAGGGAGGGTCTGTGTGACATTTGACTAGAACTAGAACGGGGTGGATAAAGGCTTTCAAGTTGTACCAGCAGGCCTTCAGCAGGAGTGACAGAGCAATGTTAGGCATGCAGTTTATTCCAAACTTCAGTTTTATTGTTAACTCACTGATAACATGGAGTAGTCAGAACCTTAGCACCCAGAATCAAAAGTTAGAAATGACAGACACTGCCCTAAAAAAAAATGTAGTATGTTGGGTCGAGGCTAAGGGGATGATGGCTCAGTGGGTAAAGTCCTTGCTGCTCAGACACAATGATCAGAGAGTTCAACTCTCTAGCAACTACATAAAAATCTGAGTATAGCCTATAACCATAGTGCTCAGGGGCAGGGGCAGAACTAGAAAGCTGCCAGGGTTTGCTGGCCACAGGCCTAGTTTCTGGTACATGAGAAACTCCATCCCAAGAGAATAAGGCAGAAAGTAATAGAGAGGGATACCTGACACCCTACTCCGGCCTCAGCACATACGTGGAAACATGCACCCGCATATACACCACCCACAAAAAATACACACAGAGGCCCACAAATTTAATCTGTTATTGTTGGCTCTGTTGCCCTTCAGGAACTTGAAGGTCAATTCTGGGAGTATTAATTATCATGGCTCAGGATCAGGATGTCCCATGATGTCGTAGGGTGTTACCAAGCCCTAAAATTTCACCAAATGTAAACCACCCTCTTTAATGATTATTTGAATCTAGAGTTTGTCAAATCCTGTTCCCCAAGATACAGATACAATGCTGTGAGAGCTGAAGAGCTGAACCACAGAGTGGGGAGAAAATGCATATAATTACTGCCAATTGATTCAAGAGACATTTCATTTGTTTAAGCCATCCCTGATTGCGGATCCTATAATTTAGGGATGAGAAGGGAGCCTATAAAGCAGGAAAGTGCGCACCAGCTTCTATGTTCCTTTGACTGTCACATGGACATGGTTTCCTTTGCTGGGACAGGTTTTCTTTTATTTTTTAAAAACTTGTCTCTGTGCATATCTGTGTGTGAATTGTGCTCATACGTGTGTGTCTTTGCATGGGTCTGTGCATGCATGCTGAGGCCAGAAGAGGCTGCTGAGTGTTCTGCTCTCTAGCCCTCTGCCTTATTCATTTGATACAGGGTCTCTCACCGAAACTGGAGCTAGGACAGCAGCCATTGACCATCAGAGATCTTTCTGTCTCTGTCATCCCATAGCACCTGGCTTTTTATGGGGACACTGGAGACTGGAACTCGGGTCTTCTTGCTGTTGTCATAAGCACCGTTACACTTACTGAGCCATCTGCACAGCCAGGGACAAAGCGTTGTAACACATTATCACAGATACTTGCTGCTTGTACAGGTAGGCTTTCTTTTTGTCCCAAGGTCACCGCTGGGGCTTAGCAGATCTAGGGCAAGAATCTGAGCCCCAGTGACCTCTCACTCTGGCTAACCTTTCCTAACCAGACCTGAAAAGCCAAATTTGCTATGTCTAGGGGATGGAAGAATGTCATGTTTAAATTCAGGGTTTCCTCCTCTTCTTTGCCTTTTCTTTCACTTTCTTTGATCAGAAATTAAAGTAGTAAAGCTCAGAGGATAGTAACTCACTTGGGTTTAGGGAAAAGAAAGAAAAGAGAGAGGCAAGTTTTAAGATCATTCGGACTCAAACAATGTTCTATTATTGCCTGGGTTTTCAGAGACATTGAGGTCCCTGGGCTTTCGTCTCCTGGCTTTTCAGGTTCCCATTGCTGTCTAGAGCCTCAGGGTGGTTGGCAGGGGGAGGTGGACGGTGCCATCAGAAACCAGGGTGAGTTGTGGAGAGAGCTCTGTTCCTCCCAATCTGGTACTGTGGCATTTCCCCCCCCCCTAGAGTCTCTGTGATTACAAACTGTTACCCTGGAAACAGTTCAATATCCTCTTGAAAATATAAAAGCAACCAAAATGAAAAAAACTACCAGAAATCCTGAGATCTTCGTAGAAGCCATCCGATTGATTTTCTGTGGGGCGACGAGGATGCTCAGACCCTAAGAACAAGCTGGCTCTCCCTGCTGCAGGATGCACTTAAGATCTCACTGTGGAGGAGGAACAGGTACAAGGAACAGTATCTGCTAGTACAATAGCAGATACTGGAAAGTAGCTCAGGGGAGACGCTGGTGGCCCCGGGACTGAACAAGGTGTGTGTCTCCCATAGGCACACCGACGTCCGGTGCTTACTTCTCTGCCTCAAGCTGTCAGCCTTCTACACATCGGAGCACATTTTCAGAGCAAACCAAAGACATCTGGAGCTTGGTCAGGTGATGGAGTCAGATGAAACTTACTATTTTCCTTAGAGAGCCGAGACACCAAGAGCTATTAGGGTATTGAAATAGTTGCCTCTGGGGGTAGCAAGACGGCTCAGTGAGTAAAGGTGCTTGCTACATAAGCCTAAATACTTAAGTTTAGTCCCCAGGACTGACAATAGAATGTGTGTGTGTGTGTGTGTGTGTGTGTGTGTGTGTGTGTGTGTGTGT
>NW_026587032.1:5100027-5120709 GCF_907164565.1 Psammomys obesus | reverse complement strand
TGTGTGTGTGTGTGTGTGTGTGTGTGTGTGTGTGTGTGTGTGTGTGTTTGTGTGTAAATATATCTCTCTCACAAACAAACACAGACATCATACACATTACCCACAAATGATAATATATAAAACTGTAAATGACCGCCTTTCTTCAGCTGTGACTCTTGCCTCGCCCTCTGTGTGTCTTGCCCTAGAGTCAACGAGAACCACAAGAGTTTACTGGATGCTCCCAGCGCCCTTTGCGTTCCTGTTTGGAATGTTCCCACACCATGGACTCTTGTGGGTGAAAAGACAGAATTTGTTCAGCATGAGGAAAATCAGAGGGGAAAACACCCAGTTTCAATGACTAAGGTAGTTTTAACGGTTTAACGTTCATGTTTAAAACACTGATTAGGTGCTGGGCTAAGTACATGGCAAACTGCTATAGACCCAGCTGTCACCATATATAATCAGGCGCCCCTAGTGGGGTTTAAAGGAAGAGTCCGCCTTTAGAAAATATTTTAATTCTCTCTCTCCTCTCTCTCTCTCTCTTTCTCTCTCTCTCTCTCTCTCACACACACACACACACAAATGCAGATGCCAAAGGAGAGCACCAGATCCAGTAGAGCTGGAGTAATGGATGGCTGAGCTGCCCAACATGGATGCTGGGAACTAAAGAGCAGCACGTGCTCTTAATAGCCGCACAGCATCTCTGGTCCTAGTCCTGTTCTTCAATGCAAAAGTGCAAAGTTTATTTTTTATAAGTCCAATATCGTTTTCCTCTTCCCCCTAAGGAAGAGACCTCAGTGCTGTGGACAGTGGCAATTTGCTTACATAAATCTGTGTTGCATCCCTCACAGGTAAAGGTACTTGTGGAAGCCACTGGTTAGATCTGAAAAGAATAGGACACATAAAGGAGCCCCTTTCTCCTTTACAGTCCCTCTTTCCAACTGTCTGGGATGTACTCTTACTGACTGTAGCTACAGCAGCCGCTAAAGACCATGAAGACAGCTTAGAGAACAGCAGCCAATCAGAAAGGATAGTAGACCAGGGAAACAGGTCTGGAGTTCCTGATGGATAGATGTCTATAAACCCATGTGGTTTCAATGAGTGTGTCATACTTAAGACACTACTATTATGGGTATCTGCCACTATCCATCAAAAATAATTCCCAGAGAGTAGCGAGAAAACTCAGTCTGTAAAGTACCTGCCCTGTGGATTTACTTTTTTTTATATATGTATTAATCACAGGTTATTTACTTTGTATCCCAGCCATAGCACCCTCCCTCATCCCCTCCCAATCCCACCCTACCTCCCTCATCTCCTCCCTGCCCCTTTCCAATCCCCTGATAGGGGAGGACCTCCTCTCCTTCCATCTGACCCTAACTTATCAGGTCTCTTCAGGACTGGCTGCAATGTCCTCTTCTGTAGCCTAGCAAGGCTGCTTCTCCCTCAGGAGGGGGAGCGTCAAAGAGCCAGCCTTTGAGTTCATGTCAAGTAAATCCACAGGATTGTGCAACCATTAAAAAAAATACAAATGGATAAGAATATATATATATATATATATATATATATATATATATATATATTCCATATCTGAATGAAAAACATGCCATTTTTTTCTGCATCTGGCTTATTTTGCTTAACATGATAATCTCTGATTCTATCTATTTTCTTGCAAATGACTTAGTTTAACTTTCTACATGGCTGAATAAAACCCCATTTTGTACATGCACTGTATGATATATAAATCTTCAAAATTTTACTGTTTTGAACTAGTGGGTGGAACATGGTTGTCCCTGAAGGTTTCAGTTTGCATTTTTCTTTGTCTATTGTTGAGGCTAAATATTTTGCATTATTATTATTAACCATTGATATTTTTCTTAAGAAAAATGTCTGTTTTATATTTTTGACTATCCACTGGGTTGTCTGCTATTTTATTTCTTATTAGTTTATAAAAGCTACTTTTGCATGCTTTGAAATTTCTTTGTCAGTTGTGGATTTCATAAATTAGAGTTCTCAGTTCATGGCTTACCTTTTATATGCTATGCTGTCTATTGATGTATGAAAGTTCTCAGGGTTTTTTTTTTTTTGTAATTAAATTTGTCAAATTTCCCTGTTAAAAAAAAATACCTGTCCTGTAAGCCTGAGGACCTGAGTTCATATCCCTGGCTTCCATGTAAAATATGAGCATGATTGCACATCTGTAATCCCAGTGCTGGAAGAAAAGAGCTAAGTAGCTATCCAGAGCTCACTGGCAAACATTGAGCTTAATTAGTGAGCTCTGAGTTCAGTGAGAGCCTGTATCTCATAAAGTAAGGTAAAAGCTATCAACAAAGACACCTTGGCTGGAGAGACGGCTCAGTGGTCAAGGCTGCTTCATGTTCTTACAGAGGAACTGAGTTTGATTACCAGTACCCCAGTTGGGCAGCTCACAGCTGTTTGTAATTCCACCTCACTCTAACCTCTGCTGGTACCTGCACTCACATGCACAGAAGGACATACAGACACACACACACACGTATATAATTTAAAATAAATTTCAAAAAGCGTGTGATGTCAATCTCTAGCCTCCCCATATGCATACCCATGCAACTGATACATGTTTAGACACACATACACAAACACAAAATATGCACACACACATACTCCACATACATACACATATACCACAAACATACACATACACACACCACACACACATACACACACATCACACATATACATACACATCACACACACATGCCACACATACACCAGATACATACATGCTGCATGTACATAGACACATATACCCTCCCTCCACACACAAAGACTCCTAAGTTATAGGTGTCTGTTTTCATAAGCACTCCTATTGAAGAGCACTTAGTAATCAGAGAAGAATTCAATTTTAGAGATGAAAGGCCCAACAGCCTTACGCTGAAGATGAAATAATGAAAGCTAGTTATTCATTCCTTTGGAAAGCATTTATTGAGTGGGTAGGCTGTATCAAATTCAGGGAAACTGAGATAAAAGAGAGAGAGAGACTGTTCATTCCTGCAAAGTACTCACTACAGAGCTGAGGAGTTTTGAAAAGGAGTGTTAACCGTTCAGCCAGATGGAAGCAGTAATGCAGGAGAGCCAAGGGGCTTTGGGGTATTGAGGTTGATTAGCTAATTCACTCTTAGGAGGCCTAGGCAGCAACAAAGGCTTTTAAAGGACAGGAGCCCGGGGACTAAGGCTTCAAAAAGAAGCAGAATAGATGAGAACCAACTGGATAGTGCCACAGACTTCCCTTGTGACAAGGTCAGAGCTCTGACCTCAGGATCTGGAATTCCATGGGACGGTAATTTTACTTCATTTATTTGCTGAACCCGAGACCCAAGCTGGGTCCTTATGTGGACAGTGAAGTGCCACACCAGTGAGCTACTGAGGTTTCAGAGGGAAACAGCAGTTGGTAGTTCAGAGCGCCAAAGTCTAGGGAGGTTTGATTTTAAAAAGTGCCCGTGTTCATTAGAAAAGACATTTCAGAATTTTGAAAGAAGTAATTAAAGTAGCGAACCCTGCTGCAGGATCGCTTTTAATAGGAAAGTCACCTCACTCACCAGGACAGGAAGAAGGAGTGGAAGGCAGAACGGAGGGCCAGTTAGGTAGTTTCTTTGTTGAGATACAATGCCTTAAAAAAAAAAAAAGTGAATTGAGAAGTTATTAATTTGACTCCCAGCTTGAAGGCACAGTCAACCAAGTTGGGACAGGTGTGGGAATGAAAGCAGGTCTTAATATGGCAGGGAGATCAGGACACTGCTTGTTCATGTCTAGGTAGATCAGGAAGCAGAGACGGATGGGAAATGGAGCCCTGCTAAACTAGGGCCCTGCTGCCCATAAATTCGCTTCCCATAGGAATGTTCACTTCCTAAATGTTCCACAACCTTTTGAAACAGTGTAACCAGCATCAAGTGTTCACAAAGGAGCATCTAGAGGAATTTTTATCCAAATAATATCAGGGGAGATATCACAATGTGTTACCTGCTATGGTTAGTTGTTTTGTTTGTTTGTTTTGTTGTTTCTAAATGTTTTTATTAAAGTTTTAACTTGACACAACCTAGACTTAACTGGAAAAAAAGTCTCACCTAAGTGAGAGATTATTTAGGTCAAGTTGGGTGTGGGCATGTGTAAAAAAAAGCTTTTATTCACCTGATCCAGTTTTTGTCTCAGAGGCTTATTGCCTCTGTCTGCTAACCTAGGCCTACTCCTGGAAGCTTCTAGTTTCCATACTATCTAATTTATGCTTAGAACGTTTTCAGCCTCTGAGACTTACTGCTGAATAAGCTCACCCTTTCTTGTTCTTTCTGAGCTCATAGCTGACTGGTTCAACTCAGCTGCTCTGCCTCAGACTCCTCTCCCAGCTAACTTATTCAACCTGGCTTCTCTTTCAGCCCTGGAATTGCTCTGCTTGGCCTCAAACTAACTCCAGCAATCTGCACTAATCTTCTGGATCTGTGTCATTCTCTCGCTCATTCTGTATTCACCCATGTCTGGATTGTTCTCTCCTCAACCTGTCTCTGTATATCTGTCCTGGTAAAGCTGCTGCAGGTCTCTCTGCATTGCTGCTTGAGTAGCTTCCCTTTCCTCTCTCTTCTCCTGAGAGTTGGGTATATCCTGTTCCATAAAATCTTCTCTCATTCATCATTTTTTTTTCTGCCAGTCAATTAGACACCACTTTCAAACATGGGTGCTTCCTTCTACAAACTAATTTTACATTCATTTTTGGGGATGAAAGGCATGTATTACTATGCCTGGACCTCAGCTTTCCTTTACTTGAAACTTGCTCTATACTGGGCTGGCCTTGAACTCAGATCTGCTTGCCTCTGTCTCCTGGATTAAAGGGGTGTTTGCCTTCCAGCCAGATCACATAGACCTAGAAGGTCTTTGGATGTGATCTCTTGCCAGAGCAGCCATGTTCTATATTAAAATTCCTCTTCAGTATTGTCTGTAGGGGATTGTCTTAACTGTGCATTAAGTGATGTGGATTGACTCAGCACACTATGGGCAGTACCATTCCCTAGGCAGGGAGTCTTGGACTGTAAATGTAGAGAGGTAGCTGAACAGTATACACACATGCAATTTGTACATACGTGTGTGTGTGTGTGTGTGTGTGTGTGCACACACACTCGTACCCTTCGTTGTGGTATGATATAAATAGCTGCATTCAGTTACTGCTGCCTTGATTTTCCCCAGTAATAAATTATAGCCTGGAACTGTGAGCTAAACGGAACCGTTTCTCCCCTAAGCTGCTTTTTGTCAGAGTGCTTTATCACAGTAACATAACTGAAACCAGACCATCTCCTTACTTGAGCAGGTCGTAACTCTCCGACCATGCCACTGAAACACCCTCAAACAGGAAGAGTGCACTGTGCACCGGACCTCACTCACCATCCCCACAGCGTGCTCCCCGTAGTAACCAGGGGTGCTGCTCTGATCTATTTATGAATGCAGTCAAGGGCCGTGTCTCAGCATTGGGCAAGTTAGAGACAAAACTGGGGACACAGATAAGTCACCAGGCCATGACTTAGGATGACCCCCAAATGCTGGCTTGTTGCTTCTGAGGCTGAGCCCTGCATGGGGACAAAGGGAGCTGGGAGAGGTTTAGGCTGGAGTTGGAGCTCTGACCTTGTCACAAGCATGCCCTGTGGCATCAGCCTGTTAGCTCTCTTTCATTTAGCATTTCTGCTCTTTTTTTTGAAGCCTTAGTCCCCTGGCTTGTGCCCTTTAAAAGCCTTTGCCGCTGTCTAGGACTCCTAAATGTGAATCAGCTAATCGAGTTCAATATCCCTAAAGCTCCCTGCGCTCTCCTGTGTTACTGCTCCCGTCAGGCTGAACGGTTAAGCTTCTTTTACAAAATGCATCAGCTCTGGAGTGAGTATCTACTTTGCACCATCCAGGGAAATTTAACCTTGGTCCAAATCTGCATAAATTACCGTGCCTCCTCTTTAGGGAGACGTTGTCTCAGGGTGCATTTGGCCACAGATTACAGGAATTCTTTTGAACTTGTCTTAAATAAAGACATTGCATATGACTAGGAACCCAAAGCAAGGAGGTTTTCAGATGCGGGTCAGTCCATGTAATACAGCACCTGTGTCCAGGTCAGTTTTTCTTTTTCTTTCTTTCTTTCTTTCTTTCTTTCTTTCTTTCTTTCTTTCTTTCTTTCTTTCTTTCTTCCTTCCTTCCTTCCTTCCTTCCTTCCTTCCTTCCTTCCTTCTTTCTTTCTTTCTTTCTTTCTTTCTTCCTTTCTTTCTTTCTTTATATTTGTGTGTGTGTGTGTCTGGGTCTGGGTCTCTCTCTCTGTGTAGTCCAAAGGTCAACACTGGGTATTGTTTCTCAAGATACCACCACTTTCTTTTTTCTTTTATACAGTCTTTCACTTTTAGCAGGCGTCTGCTGATTTAGCAATGCTGGCTCCCCAGTGAGCCCCAGGATTTACCTGTCTCTGCCTCTCTAGTGCTGCAATCACAAGCATGCATTACCATGCCGACTTTGTAAAATGTGGGTTTGGGGAACTGAAACCAAGTACTTGTACTTTCACGGAGAGCATTTTATCACCTGATCCATCTCTCCAGCCCTTTTCCTTTTCTGTTGGGGCTGCCATCTTGATTCTTGTCCCTAGGCTGTTCCAATTGCTACTAACCCTAGAAGAGAACCCTGCTCCTTGTGAAGAGGGATGGAGTTCATTGCTTCTCTCTGACTGGGTCGGTGCAGGGCAGTGCTCATCAATGTTCCACAGAAGGTCTTCCAAGGAAAATCAGATTCCAATTGGCTTAGACCTGATATCTAAAAACCTTTTGAGAAGTTCAGAGAGGGAATAATTTAGGGTTTGTGAATAATTTAGGGTTTGCAGTCTCTGTCACAAGAATTTAAGTTTGTCATCCTAATATAGAGGCACGCATAAGCTATATGCAAATGATGTATAGGCTTTGATTATTTTAAACCTACTCTATTTAGGGTTCATAAACGCCTCTACTTCCCTTAAAACTCCCGACCCTAGGTAGGAAAGAAAGAAGGTTAAGAGGGACAGGGTATATAGACCGTTTCAGAGGTAGTTCCTTGGGGCAATTCCACTCTTCGTCGTCAGGATTCTAACAGTCCAGCAAACAGCAAACAGCAGCGGCAGGAATCGGCAGCGGTCCCTCTCTCTAAGTGTCTCAAAGTCATAGTGGAAGTTTTGGTTTCTTTAAAACTCGCCTGTTTTAGGAGAATGTGTTTTGGTTTTGGTCCCAAGTGTGGGATGGCCATACTTTATGCACCGATGAAAAGAGACTCATGAGAGACGAGTGATGTTTTCCAGCTCAAAACTACCTCATGCGAGGGGCATGGGTTTTGCCAGCTGAAAAACACTCTTGTTTGGACTCTGACAACATATAAATAAGAGCTCAGAGACAGAGAGAGGGGGCTTTGCATCGCTTCTCTATGCTTCCCATCATTTAGTTATGCTTCGCATTGTTTCAAGGTTGCTGCTACCATTTCCTGTTTGCTGTTTGACTGGACTTCTGGAATCTGGACGATTCAGATTGGTATTACCCTAAAGAACCCAACAACCCTAAGCAGCAGGAAGCAGCTAGAAAGGTCTGCGTTCCTTTTTCCTACCAACCTGCTTTCTCTCCTAAATAGGGTTGTGTGTGTGTGTGGGGGGGGGGGTTGGAAGGGAGGAAGAGGCAGTTAAGAACCCTAAATAAAGTGGGTTTTTGAAAAATCTAAGCCTACACAAAGCCTAGTGACCTCTCTGTCTCTCTCTCTTTGGGCTCCTGTCTATACCTTCTTAGAGTCTGCACCAAGATAGGTTTCAGCTGGCAAACCCTGCTCCCTCTTCATGGAGGCAGTTTCCAGATGACAAGGATCACTCGCCCTCTCAGGAGGCTGTTATCAGCTGACAAAGATCACCAGCCTCTCTCTCAAGAGGCTGTTATCAGCTGTGGATTCCTGCATCATCCAACACTTGAGATTACAACAAAAATATATTTACATAACATAACCAAAACTTCTACTATGTGAATGGGTTACAGTAAAGCTTTATGCTTATGAAATGTTCACAATACCATTTGCTGAAGTTGTCTTTTTTCCAGTGTGCATTTCTGTCTTATTTATAAAAAATCAGGTGTACATATGTGTTCAGATTTATATCTGGGTCTCCAATGAGCAACCTGTTTTTTTTGTTTGTTTGTTTTTGAGTTAGGCTACTCAGGATTTGTGTGGTTTTTTGCTTTTGAGTTTTTTTTTGTTTGTTTGTTTGTTTGTTTTTTTGTTTTTTTAGAATCCTGAAAATGTTATTTTATTTTTTAATATATTTTTTATTTATTACAATTATTTTACTTTGTGTCCCAGCTGTAGTCCTACCCTCATTCTCTCCCTCTTCTCCTCCCATGCCCCTTCCCCAGTCCAATGATAGTGGAGGTCCTCCTCCCCTTCCATCTGACTCTAGACTATCAGGTCTCATCAGGACTGTCTTTCATAGTCTTTCTCTGTGGCCTGGTCAGTCTGCTCCCCCTTCAGGGAGAGGTGATCAAAGAGCCAGCAACTGAGTTCATGTCAGAGACAGCCCCTGACACAGCCCCTCTTCCCTTTACTAGGGGACCTGCTTGGAGACTGAGCTGCCATGGGCTACATCTATGCAGGGGTTCTAGGTTATCTCCATGCATGGTCCTTGTTTAGAGTATCAGTCTAAGAAAAGACTCCTGGGCTCAGATTTTTTTTTTTTTGTTCTGTTGTTCCTCTTGTGGAGCTCCAGACCCTTCCATGTCTTTCTATCTCCCCATTCTTTCATAAGATTCCTACACTCTGCCCAAAGTTTGGCTGTGAGTCTCAGCATGTGCTTTAATACCCTGCTGGGTAGAGTCTTTCAGAGGCCCTCTGTGGTAGGCTTTTTTCTTATTCCTTATTTTCACCTGCTTCTGATGTCTGTCCCATTTGCCTTTCTGAATGAAGATTGAGCATTTTACCCAGGGCCCTCCTTGCTTAGCTTCTTTAGGTGTACAGATTTTAGTATGATTATCCTATATTATATGTCTAATATCCGCTTATAAGTGAATATATACCATGTGTGTCTTTCTGCTTTTGGGATACCTCACTCAGGATGATCTTTTCTAGATCCCACTACTTGCCTGCAAATTTCATTATTTCCTTGTTTTTAATTGCTGAGTAGTATTTCATTGTGTAAATGTACTTTCTGTATCCATCCTCTGTTGAGGGACATCTGGGTTGTTTCCAGATTCTGGCTATTATGAATAAAGCTGCTATGAACATGGTTGAGCAAATGTCCTTGTTGTGTACTTGAGCATCTTTTGAGTATATGCCTAGAAGTGGTATAACTGGATCTTGAGGTAGCACTATTCCTAATTGTCTGTGAAAGTGCCAAATTGAGTTCCACAGTGGTTATACAGTTTACATCCTCACCAGCAATGGAGGAGGGTTCCCTTTTCTCCACATCCTCTCCAGCATGTGTTGTCACTTGAGTTCTTGATCTTAGCCATTCTGATGGGTGTGAAATGAAATGTTAGGATTGTTTTGATTTGCATTTCCCTGATGAGTAAGGGTGTTGAACTGTCTTTTTTATGCCAATACCATACAGTTTTTATTACTATAGCTCTATAGTACAACTTTAAACCAGGGATGATAATACCTCCAGCAGATCTTTTATTGTTCAGGATTGTTTTACCTATTTGTTTTTTTTGTTTTTGTTTTTGTTTTTGTTTTGTTTTTCCATATGAAGTTGAGAATTGTCCTTTCAAGGTCTGAAGAGAATTGTGTTAGCATTTTAATGGAGATCGCATGAATCCTATCTTTTGATACGATAGCCATTTTAACTATGTTAATCCTATGGATCCATGAGCATGGTATGTCTTTCCATATGATATCTCTTCAATGTCTTATTTCAAAGACTGAAGTTTTTATCATCCAAGTCATTCTCTATCTTGGTTAGAGTTACCAAATTAGATGTCTGCATGTAGAAGAAGGCAAACAGATCCCTACTTATCACTCTACACAAAACTTAAGTGCAAATGTTCCAAAGACTACAACATAAAACCATATAGACTGAACCTGATAGAAGAGAAAGTGAGGAATAGTCTTGAACACAGTGGCACAGAAAATGACTTTCTGAACAGAAAACTGATAGCACAGGCACTAAAACCAACAATTAGTAAATAGAACCTCACAAAACTGAAAAGCTTCTGTAATGCAAAGGACACTGTCAATCATACAAAACAGCAACTTACAAAATGGGAAAAGTTTCCTTTTTTCTTTCTTTGTTTTTTTTTTTTTCAATTACATTCTTGATAGAGGACTAATATCCAAAATATATTAAGAACTCAAAAAACAGATACCAAAAAACAAGTAAACTATTTTAAAAATGGGTGCAAATTTAAACAGAGACGTCTTAGTAGAGGAATCTCAAATGACGTAGAAACACTGAAAGAAATGTTCAACATTCTTAGCCATCAGGGATATGTAACTCAAAACTACTTTGAGATTACATCTTACGCCTGTCAGAACGACTAAGATCAAAACTACAAGTGACAGCTCATGCTGGCAAGGATGTGGAGCAAGGGAAACACTTGTCCATTGCTCATGGGCATGCAAATTTGTACAGCTGCTATGGAAACCAATATGGCAGTTCCTCATAAGACTGGGACTTAATATACCTCAAAATCTAGCCACACCACTGTCTATCATATACCCAAAGGATGCTCCATTCTACCACAAAGACACTTGCTTCCCCTTATTCAGTGTGGCTTTATTCATGATAGTCAGAAACTGGAAACTAGATATTCCTCTACAGAGTAATGGATAAAGAAAATGTGGTACATTTACATAATGAAGTATTACCGAACTGCTAAATTAAAAAAATGACATCATGAGATTTGCACACAAACGGATGGAAGTACGAAAAAATCTTCCTGGGTAACCCCAACCCAGAAAGAAAAATAATGGTATATATTCACTTATAGCTGTATATTAGCTACAAAGTAAATGATAACCAACCTGCAATCCGTAGACCCAGAGAGGTTAAATAAAGAAGAGTGGTTTAGAGGGGACACATGGATATCTTTGGGAAGGAAAAAACAGAATAATATTTACAGGCAGACTGGGAGTGGATGAGGACTAGAGCAGGAGGGATCAGGTTAGGAAGGATGGGATGGAGGGAGAGAGGACAGGGAGAGACAGCTGGAATTGGGGGAATTTGGGAAGTGGTATGAAAATCTACTACAGTGGAAACTTCCTAGAATCTATGAAGGTGATCCTAATGAGGGCTCATAGTAATGGGGATATTGAGTCTCAACAGCCATCTCCTGTAGCCAGGCAAAGCTTCCAGTGGAGGGACTAGGTTGCATTCGGTTGAATTGTTGGCCAAGGAGTCCCATAGAAATTCCAAAACAACACAGGCTGATGCTAAGACAAAGGACTGCTCTTCACAAACTGAGAGCAGGGCCCCCTTGGAGTGGAAAATAGCTACACAGCTCATTGAACATGGAGAAGTCAAGCTGGTGCCTAGGTGGAGCCTTCACACCTGCATTCTAATCTTTTTTTCTCTGCAGGCTACTAAAGGACACATGTGAACACTGACCCAACCACAGAACTTTGACCTACAATCTGTCGTGCCTATAAAGTATGCTAGGACAATGGTTGTGGGAACAGCCAATCAATGTCTGATTAGACTTAAGGTCCACTCCACAAGAAGAAACCCATACCTGACACTGCTTGGGTAATCAAGAACCAGAGATAAGATAGCCCAGAGATCTAGTGTAAAACTAGCTTATCTAAAACAGAAAAAAAATTTCAATAAAACAATTCTTAATGACAGTCTGCTATACTCACAGATCAGTGCCTTATCCTGCTATCAACAGACAGGCGTCCTCTAGCAGCAGATGGAAACAGATGCAGAGGCCCACAGCCAGACATTATACAGAGAGAGAGAGAGAGAGAGAGAGAGAGAGAGAGAGAGAGTCTAAATTGGAGATCTCCATCAAATTCCTGTCCTCAGAGCTCAGAGAATCCTGCAGAAGATGAGATGGAAAGACTGTAAGAGCCAAAGCAAATGCCATTTTATGACTCCTGACTGCTTGCTCTTGGGACTATTTTCCTCCTGTTGGGTTACTGTGTCCAACTTCCATATGATAGTTTTTGCTCAGCCTCATTATATTTTATTTTGTCATATTTGGTTGTTATCTCTTAGAAGCCTGTTCTTTTCTAATGAGAGACACAAAGGGAGTGGATCCAGATGGGAGAAGAGGTGGGGAGGAACAGGAAGGAGCAGGGGGAGAGGGAACTATACTTTGGATAAATTGTATGAGAAAAGAATCTCATTGAGAGTAGATCCAGTATTTTAAAAGAACCAAAAGAAAACAAAAAACAGTCCTCCCCAAACAGACAAACAAATGAAATGTTCAGAACAGGTGAGTGAGACTTGAAGAGGTCAGTGGCTGCTTAGGATCTAAAGGGATGGGGAATCAAGGTGTAAGATTTTTGGGGGGGCAATAACAACACTCTAAACTTTATGGATTATTTTCAAACCTTGTGTGGTGGTTTGAATAGGAATGATTCCCATGGACTCATCGGTTTGAATGATTGGCCTGTAAGGAGTGGCACTATTAGGTGGTGTGGCCTTGTTGGAGTAGGTATGATCTTCTTGGAGAAAGTGTGCCACTGTGGGGCAGACTTCAAGGTTTCCTGTGATGAAGCTATGCCCATTGTGGTACACAGTTTCCTTCTGATGCCTGAGGATCAAGATGTAGAACTCTTAACTCCTTCTCTAGCACCATGTCTGTCTGCACACTGCTGTGCTTCCTGCCATGATGATAATAAACTGAACCTCTGAAACTGTAAGCCAGCCCTAATTAAATCCTTTTCTTTATAAGAGTTGCCATAGTCATGGCGTCTCTTCACAGCAACAAAGAACAAACTAAGACACCTTGTCATTGTAGATTACGCTGACTATTTTAGCTGTTGTAGATGTTACATTGGTGAATTGCCATGTGTCATTGATAGCAGACTCAGAGACTGAAAAGGACTCTCTTGTCCAGACTCTACTCCCATCTCCTTAAGTGTCCTCCAAGACTTCCTGTCCTGGAGCAGGCTGGCCCTGGAACAGGGAGAAAGGAACTGAAGGTATTAAGAATATTGTATCTTCTAGAACAGTTAAGATGTGAACCACTTCCAACAGGGATTAACCACTTTTTATTTCACGTTATTAAAATGCTTGTCTTGGGAACAAAAATCTAGAAGATCGTCCACGAAGAGAATGCTCAGCTCTGCCTGGAATTCCCTCCTAGAGTCTCCAGCATGACAGTTTCATCAGGGTTTCCCTGCCATCTCTGCTGGGTGTTGTAAGTCTTAATTTGATGATGTTTTGCTATCATCTACTGCTTCTCTCTGTTTTCTGATTGCTTTTTTTCACTTTTGCTTGCTTCATACTTAATAAAACCACTTATTCAAATCACAGCTAATGCTGTTTATCCTCTGTAAGGAACACCTGTCTTCTATAATTTGCTTTTGTTTTCTGTGCCTGATATGGGGGGAGGGGCACAAGTTTCTACATTGATGATATACCTTGAAAGTGAAATGTTCCCCTCTTGGCTCATATGCTGGTAGACTGTTTTAGAAGGTTCTGGAACCCCACTAAAAGGCGGGGTTTCACTGGAGGAAGTAGGTGACTAAGGCTGGGACTTGAAGTTGACAGTTCTGTCTCACTTCTTTCTTGTCCCCTAATTCTCACCTGTGGATTAGATGTGATCATCCAGGCCTCACGTTCCTGTAGCCATGGCTTCCCCTCAGTAAAGGACTGTGAATGTTCTTAAGCTATAAGGCAAAGTAAACCTTTCCTGTGTTAAGTTGGTTTTTGTCAGGTATCTTGTCACAGCAGTGAGGAAATCAGTGACCACATGACACCTGGCCTGGGTTGTTCCATGTTCTTGGGGCAGTCCCTCTGTCTGTGAGACAGCAAGGTAGACATTCAAAGCAGGCAAGACAATCTGCTGTTCTGAGTCTGGACCATGAGAAAAAGTCCCCCTTACCTTGGGAGAGATAAGAAGGCTCAATATAGTGTCACCATATTTTAATAAAAAGGAAAGAGAAAGAAAAGGAGGAAGAAAAAAAAAAAGATGGTTCTCAAAGCAAGAGCACCACCAGATAAAATTTGGAGCCAGTAGTTGAGAAGGGGCCAGAGGACTCAGAGCACTTAGCAGAGTGTATTGGAACTCTGGAAGGAAGGGGTATGGGATGATTGAAGAGGTTTAGGAACAGGGGAAGTGCTTCTAGCTATAGAACTTCTGTGCCCGGAGGCAGGAGGAGCCAGTGGATGAAGGGTGCTGGAGGCCACGCTCATCGGAGGCTTCCAAGCACTGAGGTCCTGACCACAATCAGGCAGAAAATCACAGCCTTGCGGCTCACGGCCCCATCTCCCAGTGAATAGAGCTTCTCCTCCCGGAAGGACGGATATGTCTGCTTTCAGCATGTTAAAGTAAGTTTATTTCCTTTTAAAGTGAACAGAATTGAGTTCATTGACTTTATATTGAGTTCACCGGCTCCTGGTGCAGCGCCCAGTTTCCATTGCTTGCTTTCTTCTTCATTTGTGCAACCAAGCTCCCTCGACAGTGGCCCGTGGCTGAGCGAACCGCCATGGCCCTCAAGCAAAGGGAACTCACTAACGGACAACGGAGGGGAGGTGTCCTGGCTAGAGTTTGTGTCAACCTGACACAAAGTAGGGTCACCTGAGAGGAGGGAACCTCAACTGAGAAACCGTCTCCACTAGGTCTGTTTTTAGACAAGCCTGTAGGGCATTTTCTTAACTAGTGACTGGGATGCGAGGGCACACTGCTGATGGTCTTGCCGCCAGATTCTTGACCTGTTTGAGTTCCTGCCCCAACCCCCTCCAGTGGAAGCAAAGCAAAGCAAACTTTTCTGCTCAGGTTGCTTTTGGTCATGGTGTTTCATCACAGCCATCAAATCCCTGAGTAAGACAGTACAAATCCCTGAGTAAGACAGTGAGACTTCGAGGGGAGAGAATACCTCTCTGTCTGGGTTAAACCCCTTTCTCAGGGATAATGGGGGAGGCTGCTTTTCAGTCTAATAAGGAGTTAGGACCCGAGTGTGCTGACAACCCTGAGAAATTGTCTTCACAGAGGATTTCTCTGCTTCTTTCTTAACCATGGGGAGCATCACCTTATCCACCTTGTTGACAAGTACTGTGGGTGGGTTGAGGGGAACGCCTGGGGGAGCAAGTGTGCTCAGGAGCATTGGAGAGCCTCGGGAGAGTCTGGAGCGGGGGAAAGCAGGCTGCCCCGTGGCTCCTCCAGCTTAGGAAAGACTGACCGCTGCTTGCTTGTACAACACTGAATTCACCCAGATGACCCTGCCGGGGTGTCTGGGTTAAGCCAGGTGGAATCACCCTTTCATCGTTCAATATTGCTGCATCCACTACCAAATGAAAGTGTTCTTGTCAAAGTAGATCAGATGAGAACAGCCCCAGGCCATGCCCTCTACAGGTATCCCGCATTATTCTCTTGTAACTACACTACACCGTGTCATATTCAGAGACCTACGTGGCTTGGCTTGCTGCCACCTTCCCAACTTCTGTTTGTTTAAAGTTCTTGTCTCAGTCAGTGGCAGGGACCCCAGATCTGCTGTTAGCCCAGAGGGAGATACCCAGGTATGAGAAGATGCAATGAGTATCGTCCATTGGTTCAAAACACTTGTCAAATGAAATGTACTGTTGGAGGCCTCAGAAATGGTTTAATAGGGCCTGTTCTTGGAAAGTATGAAAAAAAATATAAGCAAATAGAAATTACTTCAGTTAGGAATATTACTAATAAGAATAGAGTCAAAATAGAGCAAGTCACTGTCCCCACCTGGATTGGTAGACGTTCGCCCCTAGGTGTGTGAGCGCATGGAAATTAGTTACTTTAGGTCTCAGCTGTCTTCTCTGTCAGGAGGGTGAACACGTTGCTTAGGGAGTGGTAAGTGTTATAACAGACACTTGTCTGTTATAGAAATGTCCCGTAACTGTGAGCATGCTTTATCTCACTCTCGTTTGCAGAGGCCACCTGAGGCCCAAAGAGAAGATCCTATTGTAACTCTGGCAAGAACCAGGACTAAACTTCGACTTTCTGATTTCCTGGGCAAATAGACAGAGCTGTCAGGGAGAGGTGCTTGATGAGCCCGAGGGCCATTAAGCTTGAATTCTATGCCTTTGAAGGAGGACTGTGGGTCGTCAGACTAGGGCATGTCATCTCAGAGCAGCTGCTTGCTCCTGTGTTTCTTACTAGTGACCCAGGAAGAGAACACTAGGTCCTAGATGCTCTCTCACCAGGGCCTCTCACCAGGGCAGTCCCACTCATATGAATAATCTTCCTTCCTATATGTGAGAAGAAAAATTAAATCAAAGGTAGTTTGCTTGCCAAGAACTAATATTCCATATCCCACCCTCTATACACACACCTTGTAAATTCTTTATGCAAATCTTTCTGTCCCCCTTGCCTAGTATAAACTTTTTTGTTTATACAAAGCTCTCCTCCCCTACCCCATCCACACAAACCCCTCCCCCCTTTCCTTCATTGAGAGGATTATTTTAAAACTAGACAGTTTTAGAAAGTCTATGTATGAGGTTGGACTCCAGGCAATGGCGAAAAGTCCCTACCTGAATTAAAATAAAAATAAAAGTCAGTTGAACTTCCTGCCCTTGTGTGTATGTTTGGTTTTTTGTTGTTGTTGTTGTTTTTATATAAGAATTGCCTTACTAAGTTTCTTTCACTTTGTTCTTGTGTTCCTTTGCATGACTCCAATATTATTGCTTGTTTGTTTCTAACACATTGGGCCACTACCTCTATCCCAAGTTGGGAATTTGACTGTTTCCTCCAATCCTCATGATGGCCTCTTCCAACCCAGTCTCTCTCTCTCTCTGTCTCTCTCTCTGTCTCTCTCTCTCTCTCTCTCTCTCTCTTTCTGTGTGTGTGTGTATTCCTCATCACTGAGGCTCCTCACAGGTGATATAGTCTCCTGCCACTGACTGCACAAAGATACAAGAGTTGTCACTTCTCATGCCAGCCTGCTCCTTGCTTGGATGGGGAAACAGGTACAGCAAATTGGCCATGCAAACCGTAGGCAGAGCTAGGATTCAATGTCTAACACACTAGAAACTCAGCTAGGACTGGATCTCAAGCCTCTAGACTCCCAGCCCAGTACTCATCTGTCACCTCCATCTGTTGCATCTTCCATCTTCTTCTCGAAGATGAAACTAGAGATCCAAGGAGCTGTGGTCTCAAGTCAGCAAACTGATTGAGTAGGAGATGCCATACTAATGCCTGAAGGATGAGCTGCCAACTGTCCCCGGAAGGCTAAATTCTGTTGTTCCTTTTCACATTCCCTCCAGTGAACTCTGTTGTTCTGTGTTGGTGACTCATAGTTATCGGTTAAATCATTTCTCAACAGAGATTGTGGGGCACGGGAACCCTGTGACCAGAGGAACTGGCCCAGAGAAAGAATGGGATATTTGTCAACCCCCCAAAATTCTCCACTTGAGACCTGCAGGAGAGGACTGTTTCCTCCCTGTTCTGGGCCTGCATGTCCTGGTGGCATATAGTGTTTTGACCCCAACCTCTGCCAGCCTTGAGTTAGTCACAGAGCCTTGTGGCCAGATTTCAGGTTAAGCTTCCTCTCTCCTTATAGAAACATGTCCAGCAAGAACCTGGGATTCCACTTCATTCAAATGAAGCATCCTTAGCACCTCAACCCTAGCAAATGCTATACACTCACCCCAAAGTCCCTACCCATTCCCCAAGGTTTATATAGCCCTTGTCCCTTCCCCACCACAATTTCACTGAAAACTGTCTTGGGAGAGGCTGTTTTCCCCCACACTCATGCCGACTGAGACCCTGTCTGCACCCCATCCACCCTGGCTAAGCTTCACTCCCTCCAATCCAGCCCGGTGTTCATCATGCCTAGATACCCCAAGGAGAAAAGCAGACGAAGGGTGGCAAGAGATGACACAGGGAAAAACATTTACCCCCCTCTTTACTTGACACCAGGATGTAGTGCAGATGGATAACCGAGGATTACAAAGCAAGCCAGTGAAAGTATAGTCAGAAAAAAGGAAGTGTGGAGAGTTTCAAGAGCAGGGTTTTCATCTCAAAGCTTCCCTGCATGCACACCTTTTAAGCCGACAAGCCACTTTCCCATTTGTGCCTCCAAAAGCTCTTTGTAAGTAAAGTGGGATAGAAATTACTATCCTGTCTAAAGCTAGGATACATGTATGGTAATGATACCCTCTTAGCTAAGCACTGGGGACCTGAAGAACTCCATAGTCAGAATTTGGTCTCCAAACCCTGCTTGCTTTCACCTGTCTTTGGGGGAATTCTCTGTGAGCTTTCACCCCTCCATTTCATGTGAGGATTACAAAGTACCCACTTCAGAGGGTGTTGTGACCCTCTGAGAGTTATAAAGTGACTGGGCACAAGCATTGCTGTTTTTACCCTTATGTCATTAATTTCCTGGAGCCCTTGGAGGCCCTTGACAGGAAGGCTCTCCAACCCCCCAGTAACCCCCCAGCTCACATCTTGTTCTAATGCTCTTCTCAGCACCTTCTCCCGTGTGAGAGCTTCTGTAAAAAAGGAGCACGAACGTCCCTCTTCCAAGTTTTCATGAACTTAACTCCAGACCACAGTAAGAACCACACATAGTCATGTTGCAGTTGGCATTGTCTTGATGCTTCCTGAGGACCAAGTGCCATCTTTACATGATAGTCTAGGTTCCAAGACACCAGAGCAAAGCCAGTGGAGAAACAGGGGATCCAGAAAATCAGATTGTTCCTATTTCTACTTCAACTTTCTTTGGGACAAGGACTTCAATGTGTAATTTTCGAAGGGCCAAAACAGAAATCATAACTGCCACACACACACACACACACACACACACACACGTCTGAAATTTATTATCTCTTTGCTGAAGAAACTAGAAGAACAACATCCAAAGATGGGGCTGAAAGCTGATGTACATAGTCACTGGGGAAAATGATGAAATAAAATGGACAAACTACATAAAGGAAGTGCCCTCCCCGAAGGAGGAGTCAGTCACTCTGGTGACTATCATTTTCACTGCACAGAGCCATTTGCTCATTAACAAGACAGCCACCATGTGTGATGTCTCCTTTGTTTAAGAATTAACATCCTCTGTGAAAGGGCCGGTGTCTAATTACTCAGAGGCCTTCGGAAGGAAGCTATATTTTATTTAAGGAGCAAATGAACTTTGAGTGACCAGTGTTGAAGAACTATGTGGTCAATATTTCTTGCTAACTTTAAAAATAATTACTAACCACTCTACGTCGATGTGTCTTTATCTGTAAAATGTGGATAGTGACGTTTTTACGGTTTGGATGCAGGATAGTTTACCTGCAGCCAACCCCCCAGCTCACATGCTTGAACACTTGCTTCCAAGCTGGTGGGGCTGTTTGGAAAGGCTGAGGATTCTTTAAAAGCTGGAGGCTGACTGACTGAAGTCATCCTTAGGGGTAGGCATGGAGGTTACATAGTTCAGCTCCTACTTGCTTGTCATTGTTTCCTGAGTGGGATGTGCAGTAACCAGTCACCTCTGATGTCTTGTCTTCTGTGCCATGACCGGTTGCACGTAGCCTTAAACTGTGAACCAGAACAAACCTTGCCTTCTTTAAGTTTCTTTTGTTGGGGTATGTGTCACAGCAAGAGAAAAACAACTAAGACAAACTCTAGTTCTGTTTGAATCTGTGTATGCTTGACTTTGTGATGGAAGCAATGCTATATAGGTTATTTGTTTGTTTGGAGCAAGGTCTCAAGTAGCCCGGGTGTCTTTGAACTTCTGATCTTCCTGCCTGAGATTGCAGGCATATGCTAGCACACCCTATACATTTTACATATTACACACACACACACACACACACACACACACACACACACACACACACATGTATCACACACACATATCATTTTCTCTCAGAAAGACCTCTTGGGTGTGTATTTATTTAGTTTTCTCTTTATATGCAAAGGTCCAAGTATTGTGAGTTACTTGCCAGAGACCCCAGAACGATGTAGCAGGAAGTACTTCCTTGATTTCAAAGCTCTCTACATAAGTGATGTTACTTCTTTAAAAGAAAAAAAAATACAGAGAAAAAAATATCAGGAGGATTTCCAGCAGCATCTGCCTTGAACTAAAATTTGATTCAGCAGCACTTATTCATTTTCCTGTTATTCACTCAGACTTTGTTCCTTTCCTCCCTTCCTCCCTCCCTCCCTCGCTCCCCCACCTTAAGCAAAAAAGCCTTTTTTTTACCATTCATTTAGCACTTCAAAGTGGGGAAGATGCAACTCTGAGAGAAACATCTTGCTGGCAAAATGACACTCCATTTTCCCCAAGTCCTAACAAAGCATTTTGATTTGAATGTCAGCTCTGGGAGTGTGATTAAATGTAAGATTTGCTTTTACATTCTCCAGCTGCAAAAGAAGTAGTACAGGCCCATCCCTTTGCTGTGTGGTGGAGGGAGGATGAAGCTCCTAAAAGTTGCCATAGTGACTCAAGTAGTGAGACTGGAGTCAGGACAGGCCTTGGAGCCCAGTGAACCTCATTGGGGATTGCAGGTGAAGAGGATTAACACATGTGACTGTGCAATCCTGAGAAGGTGTGTGTGTGTGTGTGTGTGTGTGTGTGTGTGTGTGTGTGTGTGTG
>NW_026587032.1:5024095-5100017 GCF_907164565.1 Psammomys obesus | reverse complement strand
TGTGTGTGTGTGTGTGTGTGTGTGTGTGTGTGTGTGTGTGTGTGTGTAATTATCATCACTGATGCTGGGATAGCCTGTTCCATGAAGCTACTGTTCTCTGAATGCAAGGTGACTGCCCTTGGGACCACGACTTTTCTCTCTGTCTTCATCATGTAAAAAGAGACAGATAGGAAAAGAAGGCAGAACTACCAGGTTTCCATCATGTTTTTAGATTCCTAGTAGGCCAGAGTCAGGCATCAGAATCTTTTAAGAGGCTGTTGCATGATCACATGGTCACAGGATTACGTGAAAACAGGGCCTTTTTTCTGCTGGGTACTTGTTACTCCCACTAACGAATCTCCTTCAGTCTGTGAAGAAAAGCTCCTAGGGACCACTGTACTTTCCATTTAACCGTCATCAAGGCTGACGAATTTACTAGAATGCCAGTGATCATGTAGGGGTTAGAATATTGCAGGTCCAAAGCCTAATTACAATTTATCTTGGGTTATCTTCAGCCACTAACTGGCCATTCCTTGTCCACCTTTGTGTCTGACCTAACACCATGTGCCCAATAGGTAAAAACCTTTGCAATGATTAAATCAACAGACTCCTAGGTCCCACCAAGCCAAAGCCTAAGCATGTTGTCAGAGAGCCTCTGAGGCCAGTAACTGAGACTTCCGTTTTGCTCTAAGCCGCAAACATATTTCAAAAGAGTCTTTATTTATGACTTTCCTTGTTCTGTTACTATAACATTTTTTTTTTAATCAAAGTATCACCATGTTGGAACATAGAATTTGGCTCACCAGAGTCCATGTTCCTTGCCATGGTCACTCATATTTGACTCCAAAATAAACTCTCTCATTCCTTATAAGGTGAGAAATATGTTTTTGTGTCAACAGCATCATTGGGAAACATTAACTTCAGATTCTGAATGATATAAACCTCCTAAACTTCCCCAATCACCACCACAACATGTAGATGACATATCACATATTCAAATGCATAAGACTATGGGGGGCATCTCACTCAAACCACCACGTGACATGACTTCAAAACCAAACACCAGAAATGATTTACAGATGCATTCAGCGGCCATTATCAATATCCTCATTAAAATGGTCCCAGAAAGCCACATCAGTGAAATGTTCCCTTAAATCTTTCTTTCAGGAGGATTGCAAAAATTCATTAAGGTTGGTTGAATGATTTGATAACCCCGAGTAATAGGTGTGACAGGAGTGTAAACTTATATTATTAAAACATGAATTGGATTGCTTTCTTGATGGCTTAAGCAGGCAGCAGGTTGAAGTCAATTTTAGAGGAAATGTTACAAGGTCTAGTGAAGGGTGGAGGCTACATCGGATGCTGCCCATCTGCGCTTTTTGCAGAGGGTGCACTGTGGATGGAACAGGGAGAAACACAGGAACCAACATATGCAATCAGGAGAGCTGTGTTCTTGTCAGACAAGATAGCAAATAAGACACTAGGCAAAGCCTGGACCTTGTGGAGTCTTCCCTTTCCTCCGTGAACACTTGAAACACTGCAAAATCTATTTTACAAAGCCAGGTTTACGAACTATCAATTAGAATGACATGATGGGAAATAAAGGGGATTCTGTGGTCTGATGATACAGACCATGAGTTTAAAATTAGACAAGCTTGCCTTTGGACCATCCCTTTGACAGCTTTTAATAACCTCCTGCCAATCTTTTAGGGGAAGGAAAGATGCAAGAGAGATCTATAGAGTTTCTTTAAATTATTTTACTATAGGCAACATCTCAGTGTGTGGTATTATTTTACCAATTTGGGAAATACTGGACCCTCAGTAAAGATAGCATCTTGAAATGCAGCTTTGATTTCAGAGGCAGTGCTGATACTTTAGAGCAAGCACTGAAAGCAAGCAAGTGAAGAAACAAACATAGCATTTGTGGCCATAGGCTCTGCCTTTAGGCATTTCTGTGTGTGTGTGTGTGTGTGTGTGTGTGTGTGTGTGTGTGTGTCCATGCACAGTCTTATATGCATGCACATTCATGTGGAAGCCAGGGGTTGGTATTGGGTATCTTCCTCGATCAGTCTCCATCTTTTTTGAGTTGGGTCTGTCACTAAATCTGGAATGCTGTGATTTGGTTAGGCTGGCCAGCAAACTTCAGGGGTCCTTCTGTCTCTGCATCCCAGGACTGGAATTATACCCATGTACTTCCTCTTCTCCCTGTCTCCCCCTCTCCCTCTCAATATGGATTCATGGATTCTGGAGGGATGAAGTTAGGTCCTTATGCTTATGTGTCGGAGGCCATCTCTCCATTCACACAGCTCCTTTGACTGTCAGCCTGTGTTGACTCAAAAGCTGTCCCCTCCTTCTCTCCATAAGCCCTCCTCTCCAGGACCCCTGGATTCACTCTCTCAATGGGTAGTACCATCACTTCACCAGCCATGCCCACCTGAAATGGTGTGACCACCTGCAGATGGCTCCTTCTCCCTTTTTCTCCAAATCTTTAATCCTGTTCAGCTTGTGGTTATCTCTTCATTCACCTCCATTCATACAAGATGAATGCTGGCAGGCAAGCCTGGCTTTTGTGATCTAATGTACACATCACCTTATTTGATCCTGCAGGTGACTATTACCCCCAATGAACATAACTAAATGGAGGCTTGAAAAAATTAAGATATTTGCCCAGAGTCTCCCAGCCAGCCTGCCAGCAGTTAAGCAAACAGCTGGTCCCGTGTGTTAACAGCCACCTCTGACTACATTATTGTCACTTTCCTGAGACAGCTCAAGTCTAAGCATCCTCATTATTAAAATGTGATTTGGAAGATATCCTACTGTGCCTCTGTTATAGTATTAATAGAAGTATGAAGTCCAGGACAGAGATGTATAGCACTTCAGAAATGCAAAAATTGCTGTACTAGTCCAAGGTCTCATTATTTCACCTGCCCACAGAATCAGACAGGCTGGTGAAAGCATTTGATTGGAATTTCTCTGTGGTAACAGCTCTGGACAATCGTCAGAGAGAAGATGGTACCTGAGAGCTGCGTCCATCTCTTTGAAAGAGCTCTTACAGAATTCATGCAGGGAAGGCAGCATTAAGCCATTTGGGATGCACTCTAATTTCCTAGATGGATCAATCCAAAAGCCAAAACCCAACTCTAGGGCTTGAATGCTGTTAAAAGCATTCAGTCAATTCCCCTGGCTTGACAAGCATGAAAACCAAGGGCGGAAGTGCCTCTGTCAAGACTGAAGTGGGAACACAAACCATAGTTTTCCATTTCTTTTTCTTCATTTCCTCCACCTTCCACCTAGGATTTTCTGAGTGTTTTCTCCACTTATCTAATATAGAAATACATTAAAATGAAGACATAATTTCCTCCTGCTGACTAAGAGTCAGTCAGTAGGTAGACAGCCTGAAAGCAGTGGCGCTTGTGGGCCTTTGCTCTTAGGAACTGGACCACTCAGGCTCGGGAGCCAGGTACAGGTGAAGACTCTAGGCTCTACAAAAATGATAGTCCCATGTGATTTGTCTGTGGCCATGCAATGAGTGGTTTGTTGAGGAAGAAATGACCCATTTAGAGGTCTCACTGGGAGCATCTCCTCTTCCAACACTTCCTTGCTCCCGACCACCTCCATCTCCCATACTCATGTATGTTCTGCTTTTTTCCCCTAGTTTTTTTTTTTTTTTTATAATTTTGCCATCCTTTATGAGAAGTCTTCCATCGATATGTAAGTCTATTAAATAAGTCATTAAAACCTGCATCCCAGCATCTCAGACATGCTTCCTACCTCACAACTCACCTTTCCTTCAGGTAAAGAAGTTCAAGGTGGGGTCTTCCAATCCCTTTTTCAGCAAGGTGGAAGGGACACAACAAAGTGCCCAGCAGGGCAAGGCAGTGGCATTTCCATACTGAGGAAGCTATATTGCAGAGTACATGCCTTGTCTTTGGGGTCAGCCATGGCCCTATCCTAGCTGCCTGGTCTATCTTCTGTTCTGGTTAGCATTAACTGTCAACTTGACACATACTAGAATCAACTGAAAGAAGAGCCTCAGTTGAGTAACTGTCTCCATCAGGCTTGTCTTTGGACGTGTCCATGCTTTGATTTTCATGGCTGTAGTAGGATCTCATCCACTGTGGGCAGCACCACTTCCTAGGCTGCATAAAGAAACAGGCTGAACTTGAACCTGAGAGAGCCAGAAAATTTTGCTCCTCCATAGTTCTTGCCTCCAGGTCTTGCTTTGAGATCCCGCCCTGGCTTCCCTCATTAGGGACTATGACATAGAACTGCAAGCCAATTAAACCCTTTCCTCACATAGATTGGTTTTGGTTCAAGTATTTCATTCCAGAAACAGAAAAGGAAACAGGAAAGCCTTGGAAACATGGCCTGCCAATATAGACAGAAGCTTACATCTCTTAAGCCTAACCTTAAACCCAGACTGCTTTAGGCAAAGGCATCTGACTTTGAGACATCTTAATTGAACTCTACATGATGACATGGTTCTGTAGGCAGATCAGGGCCAACAAGGTGCTGGTGAGACAGATACAAGCTACTCATAGGCTTAAAACTTCTTATCCAGGACAAGAACCATGCATATGGTGTGTATACTCTGAACATGTTTACGGTTCCAGCACTTCTGGTAATGCCGTTCCTGTGCTGCATCCCATGGATTATGGCCTATTCCTTTCTCTGTGTGTGTCTCTGTCTCAGTCTCTCTCTCTCTCTCTCTCTCTCTCTCTCTCTCTCTCTCTCTCAGTGTTTTCTGATGTACAAGCACTGGATTTACTTGTCCTTTTGGTAGTTACAGAAGTGTTAGGGTTTCTTCAGTTTATTAAGAGGTCTCTGCAGATCTCATATGCATGCTTTCTGGAGTTGGCTTCTTAGAGGATGCTAAGCAAGGACCACTGGCTGATTTTCCTCCTCCCACTTGGCAGCCCATCTCCTTTTCCCTAATGGATACATAGTTCTCATTCTATTATGTACCTCCACTCAGCATCTAATCAAGAACACATCCCCGAAGTGAATAATCAATTTACTGGACTAAGAAAAGAGATCACAAAAATAATTTTGTACAACTTGACTTTTCCCTCTGATTTCAGGGTTACTTTAGGATAAATCTGTTTCCTTGGCTGAGCCTCTACTTGGTTATGTTTTTAATGCCTCTCCTTTAGGTACAAGAGAAAGCTCTGTTCACAAGTACAAGGATCCCCAGAACCCACATATTAAAACAAAACAGAACTGGGTGTGGGAGTGCACACTTACAATCCCATAAGATAGAAAGATCCCTGGGATTCACTCACCAACCATTGGAGTCTGCTAGTCAGAGATCAGTGAGTTCCAGACCAATGGGAGACTATCTGAGAGGGAGAGAGAGAGAGAGAGAGAGAGAGAGAGAGAGAGAGAAATAAAAGTGGGGGATGAAGGGGTGAAGGCATGAGGACCAACATTCAAGGTTGACTTCTGGATTCCAAGCTTGCATGTACATATGTACACAACCTCCCCCCAAATATTTCCTTTATTTATCCATCAACTTTAAAGGTTCACTGAGCATCTTCTGTGTGTTGAGTCTTGTTCTCACTGTAAGAAACAGAGTGATGACATGAGAATTGTCTTCTACTGGTTGTGCCTCAGGCTCATTTTTGGGTTAAATTTTGTGGGTTAGACTATCCTTCCTTGCCTCTTAACCTCAAGGCCTAAGCAGGTTTGAAAGTGGAAATCATATAAGGGTGTCCTAAAAGTGAGTGCTAAGAGCCCCACTGTACATGCATTCCTTGAAGACTATTTTAGGCTGTGTTCTCACAAGAGCTAAAGACAAAATATCCATCAGCAGGCTCCCCTGTCAAAACAAGTTACAATTTAAATAATCTCTGTGAAAACTCATTATAGGTCCTTTTAAAAGACCATGGCTTCCACTAGTTAAAGGCAATGTCTTCCTCTTCTTCTTCTTCCTCCTCCTCCTCCTCCTCCTCCTCCTCCTCCTCCTCTTCTTCTTCTTCTTCTTCTTCTTCTTCTTCTTCTCTCTCTTCATTCTCTCTCTTTAATTCTATATTTCTTTCTTTTCTCTTCCCCCTCCTTCTCCTCTTCTTCCTCCTCCTTCTTTTTTCTGCCAGCTGGGAAGTAGGGTGTCCAAGCTCTGCTAAATCTTGTTCTCTGAGGCCAGAAAAGGAGTAAAAGTAGAAACATGAAAACAAGCATGCTTTTATGCAGCAGGAAATATGGCAATAAACTCACTAACCATCACAGGGAGCTAAGGTCTTACAGAAGTAGTGAAAATCATGTTAAAAAAGGGAGGAAGGTTGCAGTGCCCAGTAAGGCTCTGGCCATGGAACTATGTGGACTTAGAAAGCTTCATACACTTACAAAATATACATTGATCATATCTATCCACCACTACTCTCTCCAATTCCCATTGGAGCTCCACCCTGTGTCTCTCTCAATTTAATGTCTGCAATTATTGTTAATAATGTCCCCCTTTTCTCCTCTTGAGTCCAATTAATGCTGCTCATATAGGCACTAGTGTGTGGTGGTTGTGTGTCATCACCCATTGGGACCTTACCAACCTGCCAGTGCCCATGTCCTGAAGGGAGGGCAACTCTCCTTCCCTCAGCATCCATCATCTGCCAATACTTCCTATAGAGGTGGAGCTTCAGATGCTCTCACTCATCAGTGCTAGAAGTGATTGGCTGGATCTTGGATAGGTCTTGAGTGTTGATGTGTGTAACAGCAACCTCCTATCCAGAAGTCAGCATTTCACAGCTCTCCTCCTTGTCTGCCAATTCGTGCATTCTTTCTGCCTACTCACCCAGGACATTCCTTGAGTCTTGGGGAGGTTGATCGATATGATGCATCTATAGCTGAGCACTCATAGCTATTTGCACTTGACACTTTGACCAGTTATGAATCTCTGCAATAACCACTACTGAACGGAAGAGAAGAAGAAGAAGAAGAAGAAGAAGAAGAAGAAGAAGAAGAAGAAGCTTTGTTGATCAGAGTTGGGAGCAGCACAAAGCTCTGGGTTAACACATACATATTAAGAATGCAGTTTGGTAACATGCCCATCTAGCTAAAAAAACAGCAGTAGGTTCTCCCACAGGGCCCTTGAGCTCCATAGCCATGGGCTTTTGCACAGGGTCACAATACCGAGTATGAAATCCAAGCCGTGTTGTGGAACAGGTCTCAAGTCCAATCAGAAAGTGGTTGGTTTCCATACAGACATCAACACTGTGCATCAGTGCCCATGACATCTTGCCAGGTTGTCATGGCCAACCAATAGCAGTGACAACAGCCTGTGTGTGCCTTTTCTTTATTTTAGATGACAATTCCAAAAAACAACTGGAAATATCGTGCACTGAACGACTATGTGAAGATACATGTACATAGACACAGACTTTTGCCTTAGCCTATTTCTACATGCTAAGCAATCATTAATGAACTTTTGTGGTGTGTGGGTTGTGGGGAATGGGGGAGTGAATGCGTGTGACTGACAGGAGCATGGCCACGTCAAGGTCCCCAGTGCTTCAGACGCACTTTGATTTGAGGCAGTTTCTCTCACTGCTTACCACTGCACATGCCAAGCAAGCTGGCTCATGAGCTTCTGGGGATGGTCCTCCCTCAACCTCCCATCTCACCATAGAAACACTGGTATTACAGATGTGTCTGGATTAAGTAGATTCTGAGCGTTCAAACTCATGTTCTCATGAGACATGGCAGGTGCTTTACCCACTGAGTCATCTTCCTAGCCCGATTAATAAATATTTATTGTCACCTCATAGACTCTCAGAGATGTTCCCCCACCACTGATTTTTTCTCTCTCCCAGCTCTCTCCCTAAACCCTTGCTCTCCCACACCTAACCCCATCCTTATTCTTCTCCCCACCCCCTCACTTTCCTTCCTCCATCTACTTCAGATGTATATTTTGTTTAACTTCTGAGTGAGATAACAGCAGCCTCCTTTGAGCCCTTCTTATTACTTTGCTTTTTTTTTGGGGGGGGGTCCTTTGGCTTGGTTATCCTGTACTTTATGGCTAATATCCACTTATAAGTGACTACATAGCATGCATGGTTTTCTGGGTCTGGGTTACCACACTCGGGATGATGTTTTTTAGTTCCATCCATTTGCCTGCAAATTTCATGATGTCCTTGTCTTTAATATCTGAGAACTATTCCATTGTGTAAATGTCCCATATTTTCTTTATCCATTCTTCAGTTGAGGGATATCTAGGCTGTTTCCAGTTTCTGGCTATTACAAATAAAGCTGCTATGAACATAGTTGAACAAATGTCCTTGTGGTATGGTAGAGCATCTTCTGGGTACATGCTCAGGAATAGTATAGCTGGGTCTTGAGGTAAACTGTTCCCAATTTTCTGAGAAACCTCCAGATTATTTCCACAGTGGTTGTACAAATTTGCACTCCCACGAGCAATGGAGGAGTGTTCTCCTTGCTCTACATCCTTGCCAGCATGAGCTGTCACTTGAGGTTTTGATCTTAGCCATTGTGACTGGTGTAAGATGGAATCTCAGAGTCATGTTGATTTTCAAGAAGTGTAGGGATTAGGATGGAGCAGAGATTGAGGAAATGGCCAATCAATGACTGGCCCTGCTTGAGACCCACCCCATGGAAGAAAGCCTCCCCCTGATGCTATTAATGATACTATGCTATGCTTGCAGACAGGATTCTAGCATAACTGTCTTCTGAGAGGCTTTACCCAGCAGTTGATGGAAACAAATGCGGAGACCCACAGCCAAACAATAGGTGGAGCTCCGAGAGAGCCTTGTGGAAGAGTGGGAGGAAGGATTGAGGGAGCTGGAGGGATCAAGAGCATCACAAGAAGACTTACAGAGAAAAGTATCCTAGGCCCATAGGGGCTCACAGAGACTGAACTAAAAACCAGAGAACATGCATAGGCTGGACCTTGGCCCCCTACACATATGTCTTCATGTGGATCCTCTAATAATTGGAGCAATAATTGGAGCAGGGGCTGTCTTTGACTCTGTTGCCTGCCTTTGGATCCCTTTCCCATAGCTGAGCTAATAAGCCTGACCTCAGTGGGAGAGAAAACACTTTATCCTTCTGAAGCTTGCTATGCCTGAGTCAGTTGGTACGCCTCTATGAAGAGAAGAGGAAGGGTTATTGGGAGAAGGGAATTTGAGGATCAGACTAGGGAGATAAAAGGAAAAAGAATTCCAACAGGCTGTAAAGTGATTAAGTGAGTTAATTAATGAAGAAAAATGAGGTAGAGAAAAACAAATAAAAAGTCAATTTTTGTTGGTTTTGACATTGTAAAAATTAGATTTACTCATTTGTTTTTTATTTGTATGTGTGAGTGCATATGACATAGTGAGCATGTGGAGGTCAGAGGACAAGTTATGAGAGTTGGTCCTCTCTCACTGTGGTATGTATATTTATATATGTATAATGAAGATTAATTCATCCAAAATAAGAAATAGCAGGGCTAAGGCAAAGTGTTTGCCACACATGCGAGAGGACCTGAGTTTGATCCCCAGAACCTGTGTGACCAAAATAAGCTGGGCCTGGTGGTGGGTGATTATAATCCCATCACTAGAAAAGTAAAGGCAGGTGTATCCTTGGGGCGTGCTAGCTCATCAGCTTACCCTGATTTGGAAGTCCCAGACCAAAAAGAGATCCTTTGATTGAAAACTAAAGTACATAGCACCTGAGAAATAATATTTGAGATTGTTCTCTGGTCTCCGTACATACACAGAAATGCATACAGGAACTCACACATTATGTGTGTGTGTGTGTGTGTGTGTGTGTGTGTGTGTGTGTGTGTGTGTATGTGTATATATATATATATATATGTATATATATACACATAGGAACACACACATGTTAATATAATCCACATGCACCTGTATACATATATACCACCCACACAGACACAGACACACACACAAAGAAAACCACACATACAAGACTAGTACACACACACACAGGACACATGCACATACAGATACACATATGGACAAGACACACACATATACTACACACACACACACACCAGCAACATACCACATGTGTATCACGTCCCCACCTGCATCATACCCCACCTGAGTCTGCACACACATGGCAAACATGGATCCCCACACAAACACACACACACACACATACAAAGAATGAAATTCTGCCATTTGATGGAAAGCGGATTCACCTGCATGTCATCATATTTAGTGAAAATGGATTCGTTTGTGTATCATCAGATTAAGTGAAATAAGTCAGACACAGAAAGGCAACTATCACTCCTTATAAGTAATTAAAACCGTGTGTGCGAGTGTGTGTGTGAGAGAGAGAGAAAGAGAGAGATAGAGAGAGAGAGAGAGAGAGAGAGATGAGGCAGAAGGGAGACTAATGAGGAGCAGTAATAGGGGGAGGGGAATAAAGAGAGGGCAGAGAGACTGGCCAGGCGGCTCATCGGGTAAAGCCGTTTACCACTCAGCCCTGACCAGGGACTCGATCCCTGGAACCCACGTGCTGGACAGGGAAACTTGACTAGCACGGGTTGTTTTCTCACCTTCACACACGTGCAGTGGCACACATGCACAAGTATACACCAAGATGTAAAATCAAAAGGTGCTTTAAGGGAGGGGCTAGAAGGGGTGAACATGCTCAACGCATATGATTTTCGTGAAAGAATGTGAATGAGCCTGGGAGTGTACAGTAAATCTGAGCCAACAACAAAAGCTCCATTTCAAGCACAGGAGATGGGCAGAACTTCCCACAGCTACCTCTAAAACCTCTGAAGAGACTCAAAAATAGGGAGAAATGGCTATGATCACACTTTATAGCTTTAAATGTGAGTTGGCAATGGGTCTAATGACTCAAGTTACACATTTTAGAAGTTATGAATTAGAGTGTTTCTCCAGCAGCCGGAGCTGATGTCATCCCACAGTTTTATCATGGAGTATAAAATGCGGCACTCGGGAACAGAGCGCAGGAGAGAATTAAATAGTCTCAGTTCCTGGTCCATTCATTGAACATCTGAGTGTCTTCCAGGTAGTATTTGGGACCTGGATGGCATCAATGAGTAATAGGGACCAAAGTGTCCTTCGTCTTCGGGACTTGTTGGAGCTTAGCGTTAAATGGAGGGTAGGGTGCTGCTTTCAGAAATCACCAGGCAACAGTTGTTAGGGACTGAAGCAAGTGCTGTGCTTAACAAACAACTTTGGCTGAGGGTGCAGGGCGTATGTTTGATGGAAAGATCTCGGCATACAGAAGGCCAAGCTACAGCTCTGGTGGAAGGTTCGGGATATACAGAGGGTAATGGTGCAGTGGTGTAACTCCTATGGGAGAGTGTAAAATGTGGAGTAAAGTTTACCTATGTGTGGGTGCTCGTTAATCACTCATATAATGTCTACTTCCTTCTTGTTGTCTGGTTGTATAATCTGGAAAACTTTGCCAGGTGCAAAATAATGCATGAAATGGTGCTCTACCATGAAATTTACTGAATATAGGATTTACTCAACTAAGAAGTGTTCTAAGAACTTTATATGTAGAAAGTTTAACTTGCTGGAAATTTTGACTTTTTGTTTACATGTCAGAGATAATGGAGACAGAAAATCCAAATCATAATTTACCACTTACGGAGACTTAGCCAAGAAGGAGCAAACCCTGCTTTGTAACAGAAACATAAACATAGAAGTCCCACCCCAACCCTTAGGCTCAAATACCTCATAGGACATTAAGGTGCTTCTGCAGGGTTAGAGATTATCCTTTGGGGTGTTCAGTTTCCATGGCACAGCATCATAGGTTTGTGTCGGATGAAGTGAGACCAGTGTGCACACCCCTCCGTAAATGCTTGTAACAACGCGTTGTGCTCGACATCACCATTTTCCAGCTCCTTTCTCTTGCTGTTTTTTTCTCCTGTCATGTTTTGTGCTATTGTTTTCTTCACTGAGGTGACCGCATAACTACCCAGAGTAAGGGAATATATTAAATCATGACAGGTTGCAGGAATGGGAGGCCAGCTAGTCACAAAGTGAACAGGAAATAGAGCAGGCTATAAAATATCAGTGCACGCCTCCAGAGACCCACCTCCTGCAGTGACTCCCACTTTGTAAAGATTCCACAACCTTCTGAAACAGTGTCATCAACTGCAGACCAAGTGTTCAAACAGGTGAGACTGTGGGGAGAGGCATTATGCATTCAAATAGCATGTTTTCCTTTTCCTCTTCTCTTTCTTCTGCTTCCTTCTTCCCTCCTTACTGTGTATTCATGGGTCCAATGGTCACCATTCAGGAACACTTGCAAGTTCATGATGATTATGAGGGAACCTAGTATCATTGACTTTGCACATTGAGAGAACTTTATGGGGAACGTGTTCTATTATAGCATATCTGATGGCCCAGTTTCTTCTAAAATACCCTATGTGACTTTGCCTCCTATATATAGTGTAATGGGACAAAAGTTCATAGTAGTGAGATTCCATGGTGATGCCACTGTGGGAAACTATCGTAGGGACTGACACAGCAGTTCTTCCTAAGAAGAGCCAATGGCTGCAGAGCTCAAACTACACTCCTTAGAAAACGAGCAGAATGGCAATGAAATTTTGAGGCTCCTTTATTTACTTTCTTACAAACAGGTTTTTGTTTAGGCTAAGTCATTTACTTCCTTACAAACAGGTTTAATGGCTTTGGTTTCTGTTCTTTTTCAACACGTTCCCTCCTTCTTCTGAGATGTCTCTTGTTAGTTCTTTTGTTAGATAAGAATGTTTGACCAGGTATAATTGGCTTCCTGAAATGCTTAAGTATCTAAACCTGGCTAATTTTACGTTTTCCCTTCATTTTACATTTTACATTTCACAATGTTTTCAAATAAGTCAACCAACAACAGACTGTGAGGCTGAACATCAGCCTGTGTGGAACAGCCAAGCTCCTACTTACCACAGAAATAAAAGAAGCCATGATGGTCATGTGTGCTTCTGCTGGCTAGCTCAATTTGGCATGTGGTGTACCCATTTTCAACAAGAAATTGCCTTGCCAGGTTACTTTCCCTTTGCTGGTGTTTCTATGCAGGGCACTCAATACTCCTTTTCAACAATTTAGGGCTTAATCCAGGATTTCAAATCAGTCTGGGAGTCATTCAGATCCCCTCCCTTAGAGGAAGACACATCCCATGCCCTGTTGCCATGGTTCCCAGCATCTCTGGTGAATGTCATGCCTTCATATTGGTAATGATCTCATGATTGACAGTTTCTCACTAATGTGAAGGATGCCGAAGGAAATAACATGATACACTCTTTTCCCTATAATTTATTCACCTGTGATTGAGAACTTTGGGAATAGTACATACAATTGGAGTAATCCCCTCCCTCTTGGGGCCATGCGAGAGTGGGTACGCTGTAGCAGTTCAGGGAGTGGTACCCTAATTGGGCGACGATGGTTTCTTCAGGCACCGTTGACATTAGATTTGTTACTACATAAGGGCTGAGCGCTGCATAGGTGGGGTTGCAACAGGAATGATGAGGTTCATTTTTCATCCACTCTGTTGGTACATTCCCTTGACCCCTGCAGTCTAATGCATGCCTAGGAGAAGAACTGTCAGTATCGTTGGGTGAGGTTCCCCTTGGGCCCCTTTGGTTGTGTATTCTTAGAGCTGGGGTGTTTGTGGATATGACCCAGTTGCTGAAGGCTCCACAATACTCTTCTGTGTGTTAGGGAGCAATAAGAACTGTGCTTTCTCCCAATCTGTGGTTCAGAGGGACAGCAGGAAGCATGTGGGCATCTGCCTTTGGTCCTGGTTTTGCTTCTAGTCTCTGCATGACTGGCCATGCTCTTGGTCTCTGAGGATCAGTTTCCTTCTCAACTGGTTCCTGAGGACACCTCCCTACATGCCTCTTTGTGGTAAAACATCTGTACTCTACCATGCAAGGCAGCCAGTAGGCTTGGGTCACCAACATTCCAATGGGCTACATTGAGTTTACAAGGTACCTTTTATTTGAGTCAGTGTAGCAGAATGCCTATAGGATTCTGGACATGGGAATATACATGATTTTCTGACCCTTAAAGTAGTCTGAGCTCAGTCAATAGATCATTTCTTTTTTTATTTTTTATATTAATTACAGTTTATTCGCTTTGTATCCCAGCTGTAGTTCCCTCCCCCATTCCCTCCAAATCCCACCTTCCCTCTCTCTTCTCCTCCCATGCCCCTCTCCTAGTCCACTGATAGGGGAGTCCCTCCTCCCCTTCCATCTGACCCTAGTTTATTAGATCTCATCAGGACTGGCTGCATTGTTGTCCTCTGTGGCTCGGCAAGGCTGTTCCCCCCTCAGGAGGAGGTGGTCAAAGAGCTAGCCACAGAGTCATGTCAGACACAGTCCCTGTTTCCAGATCATTTCTTAATTCAGTGCCTGGCTACACACTTGAGTTGCCTGAGTGTGTGTTTAGGAGATGGGGGACATCTTTGGTCACTTAACTAAGTCTGTAGGAAAGCCTGTGAGGACAGGGAATATTTCCAGCCGCTCAAATGGCTACACCCACACTGACAGAGTTCACTCAGACACTGCTGCACCCCTGTTCCTGCAGAGGCACATTCCCTTAGCGCAACCATGGAGCCAAAGTGGCGAGTACATAGGATATGGTCTTTTTCTATGCTGGCATTCCAGGTCTGAACCACATATGACTGCAAGCCCTCTTGCAGGCCTCTAGTGTTCTCCCTTGGATGTCCACCTCAAATGCATTTCTAACATGTGCTACCTCTCATCTATGAGAAGGAGCAAAGTGATGGGCAGCCCGATCACTCACCTAAAACTTAAGTTACAACCCTCATCTGTGGTCCTGTTAGGCCTTCCTGTCTCTTTACACAATAGAATGTCAGAGTAAGATCCATTCATCCTGGAGAGTTTACAGACAGTCACCTGAGAGAGAATAAACTCTAGAAATAGAAGACATGAAACCACAGATTCTCATTCCGTTCATTTCAGGTTTCCATATTTTAATAATAATTTATTAGAAGGTGCCCCTGAGACCTGGCTTTCTTTACATATATCTAATTTAACCATGACCTAATTAGATAAGTAATATCATTCTCCCTACTCTAATTTATCTAATAGACCCAGAGAAACTAAATGACATTCATAATTGAACAAGAAACACACGACAGGACTACCACTCAGATCCAGGTCTAATTGCAGAGCCCATATACATACCTCAGTGGGCTCATAGCCTGACTTTAGAGTCAAGGTCATCAGCATCTAGTAAGGAAGGGATGAGATTGCTGGAGCTGTAGCCAGGCTCTGTGCTTTTTTTTTCTCTGTGGTGTGTCGGCCACTTTTTATTTCACTCTGCTGTAGTAAGACAGATACGCTCTGTATCCAGCAACAACTCCCACAGGACAGCCTCCTCCACAGCCGCTCACCACCTACTTACCACAGGGTCATCAGCGAAGGAATCGTGCCCTAGATTTTGTGTTTTGAAAGATCAAATGTGTTTATTACTCATTTGTGTGTGTGTGTGTGTGTGTGTGTGTGTGTGTGTGTTAAGACTCGGATTGTACTATTCTAGTTTTCTTGTACCTGGATCTGAGATCTCTTCAGGGAACTTATTTAATGTTTCTGTGTTTGAGTTTTGGCTTTGTAAATCAGGGCTGATAGCAAAACAATGCTGTGTGAGAGACTTCTTTGGGAGATACAACAACCGCACACATACACACGTGCACACATATGCGCGAGCGCGCGCGCGCGCGCGCGCGCACACACACACACACACACACACACACACACACACACACACACACACGTGTACTCATCCCAGAAAGGGAACTCATAACAGACTAAAGTAACAGCTGACCCAAAGTCTAACTTGGTGAACCACTGAACTCTTATTTGGGGTTACCAGCAGGAGAGCGGATGATGGGTCACTTACAGGAGCAGAATGGCTCAAAAGCAGCTGCAGCACCACCCTAAGATGGTGTTGGGGGCCAGGCAGGAACAAACCCATGATAGCTATAACCTTTGTCTTTTTTCCCTCCCTCCTCACTTTTTCTCAGTAAAGCCTCATGTAACCTTTGCAAAACTGGAGCCCACCATTTAGTTGAGGACAACCATGAACTTCTAGCCTTCTGCTGCCAACTCCCAACTGCTGGATACTGACATGTATCAGCATCCCTGCTTTATGTGCTGTCGGGAATGGAACCCAAGGCTTTCCACATGCTAGGCAAACACTCTACCAACTGAGTCACATCCCATCTATCTATCTATCTATCTATCTATCTATCTATCTATCTATCTATCTATCTATCTCCTGCCTACACATTTGTTGTGTGTCTTCTATGTTAAACATTGTGCTCGTTGCCTGAAGGATACCCTAGTCCTCTATTATATATGACATATTAAACTGACATTAAGATGAATATAACTATACAAATTGGTTTTGTTGGATGGGTAGGGTGTGGCTAGATATAGTCTAGTGTTAAGTTGGGGTCTGGGCTTGCCTGGAAAGTCTAGTATTGTTTTACTTTTTGTGTAGGCACAGTAGAGAGCTGAGCTCAGTGGGGCTTCTGCTCCTATCTAGGACTCCTAAGGCCTTCCACATAGACCTGGGTGAGAGACTAAGTCAGACAGGTGATAGAGCCAAGAGTTCAGGCTGAGTTGAGTCAATCTAGACAGCACTTCTCTCTATCTGCTGTTAGTTCTCCCATTTTAAGATTAAGGCTCCTCTGAAAATATGTTATGGGATTGTGCATGATTCCATAAATCTTAACCCAGCAGTATTTCATCACATGTAAGAGCCTGCATCCTGATGCACAGGGTTCTCTCCAGGGATGAGATTCACTTCCCTTCTCAGTCTTGTTTTTATAAAATAAGGATCCTGACTTAGTTTCTCTTCCTGTTGCTGTGATAAAATACTCTGACAAAGGCAACTTAAGGGAGGAAGGGTTTATTCTGGCTCCCAGTTCAAGGATACAGTCCAATATGGCAGAAGAATAAAAGTGGCAGAAGCTTGAAGCAGCTAGCTACACTGGTCTCCTTACAACCATGGTCAGGAAGCAGAGAGTGAGGGGTATCTGTTGCACCTTGGCTTCTTTTCCCACTTGCATGCCTAAGCTCCCAGATGGGGAATTCTGCCACTCACACTGGGCAGGCCTTCGGACTTCAATTGATGCAATCAAGACGGCCACCCACATGGACATCCAACAGCCTTCTCCCAGGTTGTTTTAGACCCCATCTTATTGAGAATTAAGATAAACCATGGCAGGCTTCTTCTCACTCCTGAATATTTCTCAGGTGGAGAGGGCTATATCTGTAGGAAAGATATACAAGGAACAAGGAGACCATAATTCTAGTTCTGATTCTCTTAACCCATTATGTGTAGTCAGGCAATTCTTTTTCAATTTCTGGAGCACAGATTTTCCAGTTAGTAAAGTGACTTTGATCGGTGCTTTCAGCTCAGATTTCAGGAAAGGTATTCATTCAGTTACCAAGGAAGAAAGCTGGGGAGCCTGAAAGAGCATTTCTGTGAGTTAGTTTATATAGGATAAAAGTATGCCTTTGACACAGGCAGAGTCATCTTCCTTTGGGATGAACATGATGTCACTTGTTAGGTCAGGGCTACAGCCAGTTATATGGACTTGGGTAAGAAGACTCACAGCCAAGCATTAAGCAGAGCTCTGGGAGTCCAGTGGAAGAGTGGAGGAAGTGGGGGTGGATAGAAAGACCCAAAGGGGACAAGAACACCACAAGAAGACAGAGTCAACTAACCTAGACCCATGGGAGCTTACAGAGACAGAAGCACCAACCAAAGAGCATGTGTGGACTGTACCTAGGCCTCCTATATACATGTAACCAATGAGCAGTCTGATCTTCATGTGGGTTCCTAGTAAGTTGAGTGGGTGCTGTTTATGACATGGACTCTGTTGCCTGCTTTCAATCACTTCTCCCTAATGAGGTTGCCTTGCCTCTGTATGAGGACAAGCTCTGTCCTGATGTGACTAGATTTGCTGGGGTGGGTCGGTGGGGAGGGGGCTCCCCTTTTCTGAGGAGAAGAGGAGGGAGGTTAGGGGAAAGAGGGTGGGGAGGGAGGAACCAAGAGGTGGGGGAGGGCTGTGATCAGGATGTAAAGTAAAAATATAAATTAAAAAATATTTTAAAAAGAATAAAACCAAACATCCCATGTTAAAATGCACTTAACACTTTAGCCTTATAGTGTGGGTAGTTAGCTATGTTGACAATCATATATAACCTGATATTACAAATACTATTTTTTATGTATTGCTCTCTCTCTCTCTCTCTCTCTCTTTAGATATTGGCCCATCTCCCTGTCAGATTGTACGGGGACTACAGACACTCATGCTATTGAGCCCAACTTTTTTGAGGATTCTGGGGATCTGAACTCAGGATACTAGGTTTGCATAGCAAGTGATTTTACACACTGATCCATCTCCCCACCTCCTATCAAGCTTTTAATATTTGTTGATAACACAATAAACACATTGTATCAGTGTTCCATTACTGTAACAAAGTAGTCAAACAACTCATAAGAAGAAAATGCTCACTTAGGCTCAAAGTCAGAGATCTCAGTCCATGGTCTTCTAGGTCATGTGGAAGCAAAGACAAACAAGAAGGGATGAATATCTCACAGTAATACAGAATCGTTCCCAAGGCTACACCTCCTAAAGGTTTTATCACCTTCTCATGAGCATACAAGGTGGGTATCAAGCCTTCAACACTTGGAGTTTTGGGATCCTTAGCCAAAGCACATTGCTTAGGTTTAAAGTTAACCTGAGTAAGTATTACAATTCCTAAGTGTAGAGAAGGAATGATGGTATGCAGTCCAAATCAGTTATTAACAAAGAACTTTTCTGGCTATCTACTTCTGTGGTGCTAGTACCTAGAATTAGGACCCAGCATAGAGAAAGCACTGAAACCTTTGCAAACAAGTAAGATGTGTGATACATAGCAAATGGAAACACCACCGAGTGCTACCCATTATCCAAGGAACAGGCTCTTTAAATTCATGTTCAGTAGTAGCAACAATTACAAAAAGCTTCACTTCAAATTATCTTATCTGCTTAGTCTCAGACTTAATTGATCCTTAATTAAAGGTGTTATCACGTAAGAAGGAATTTGGCTTCTAGGCAAACTAAAGAAATAAGCCTACAAGGGTCTGTGTGAAGTTTTGTTGGCCCTGAGAGGCAGCCCACAGTTGGGGCTAGGTATTGTTGGTTGATCTTTCACCTCCTGGCTCCTCCACTTTTGTATCTATAGACTTAGGATCTGTTGTAGCTTGAAAGGCTGTGAGGTTGAAGTAGCTCTTAGTTTGCTGATATCCAGCATGAGGGTGAGATGCCTCTGATCACAGTGAAGCCTGACCAAGCAGCAATGAGAAAAGACACTGACCATGAGCAGTAGTATGAGGTACAGTTCATCATGAAGGGGAGGGCGTGAGGTGGGGGCATGAGGTGGACCATTGCACTGTGGCGAGAGTGCAGAAGCAGAAAGAGATGCTGATAGGCACTCAGAATGCTTTCTCTTTTTCATTCAGTCTGAAGCTCCAGCCCATGAGATGATGCAGCCTGGATTAAAAAACTAGACTTCTCTCCTTAGACAAGCCTCTCTGGAGACACCCTCAGAATCATATCCACGTGTGTGTGTGTCTCCTGGGTGATTTCAAACACATTTGAGTTCACAATGATGACTCATCATTGGTGTTAGGCTCAGGGTGTAGATTTGTTTTTCTACTTGTCTAGGGGATCTTAAACGGTCACCTCACATTTCTAGGCTTTATTTTTCTTATTTACCACCCACCTGTTCTACTGGATTTTGGAAAGACAGGATTAAATAGCAGAAGTGCCTGTGTCTTTTGCATGTCTTTGTGTGGTTCCCTAGAAATAGTTCTGCTGCTTTCTCAGATTCCCTACGGGCAAACTAAACAGATCCAACACAAACATCTAGTTTTCCCTTAAGTGAGTGGCTGCAAAGTGGCAGGTAGTATCTAAGGACTTTCTGTTGGATTCATTCCCTACCAAGAATCCATGAAAATCAGCATACAGTCCTAGAGATGGAGAGATGATGCAGCATTTAAGAGCACTGGCTGTTCCTGCAGAGGATACAGGATCAGTTCTCAGCCTCCACATCAGGTGACTACCAAAGTCCTCAATCTCTTGCTCTGAGCTGTTGCCCCCTTCTGGACCCTTTGAGCACTGCACCCATGTATACACACAAATTTAAGAAATAGATGTGTTAAAACTAATATGATGTTTAGCATTGCCCAGTGAAGTAGCATATAGTCTTACTCCACAGTTTGCTATGGAAGGTTTAAAAATCATCCATAGAGACAATACTTAATAAAGCCAGTAATAAAATATAGGAACTAGCTTCTATAATCATCACTTGTCCTGATCTCTAGTATTTGATGCTCAGCTTTCTTACATGGCACAAGTCACATACTGTTTATATCATTAAAAAGCACACCTCATTTACAGTATCGAAAAAGCATTGTTACAATAAAAGAAGCCCAGATTGCTTTGGGACCATTGGGCTAAGCTAGGGTAAGGGGAAAAGCCTGGACCATTGCAGACCTGACCTTAACAAATGCTGACTTATGCTCAAAATAGTCCCTGGAATGGTTCCATTATGACCTTACATCCTCACCTCAATAGCTTCTCAGACAGAACCAGAGCCCCACCCATGTCTGTTCCTCTTGGGAAGAGCTTCCTGAGTTTGTGACATGATTTGTGACAGAGACACAGGTTGCATGCTAGCAGCATGTTTACCTGTACCCATCCCCTTCTTACTGGCAGAAGATTTGAAGATGGGTTTCGTTGAGCTGACAGATAGGAGACCAGACCCTGCGTGCAGGCATTTTAACTTATTTCACAGCTAATATAGCATCTGGGGCACATTTTCCTACTTTTATGCCAATTTTTATGTGTTTCTGCCACGCAGTCGGAAGCTGGGATCATAAAAAAGAAGGAAAACGGCACAAAAAAATAAAATAAAAGTAAATAAGCACATTCTGCTTTAACGCTCCCAGGAGCACAAAGGCCAGCCTGCTTAAGAATAAGAGGAGGTAGACAAGGAGGTGGAGAGGGATGGGGGGAGGGCAAGAGGGCGAGATGTCAAGAGAGAGGCCAAGAAAAAACTGTGTATGTACAAAGACAGGAAATGGAGAAGACATTCCCACTTCTATTGTCTCCTAAAACAACAAACAGAAGGAGGTTCTGGGTGGAGGAAAGCCATGTGGTGTGTGGTCTAGAACTTAACTATTACTAAGTTGGGCCTGTGGGCCTGTGACTGGCTAGTTGCAGATAAAACTTGTGCTCTACACTCTCTGAGTCCCTACTTCTACAGTTTCATTTGTCATCCATCACAGAGGGCACCTAACCAGCCACAGACGTCCTGATTTTATCTCGGTGGGTTAAAGGCTAGCCTGATCTCCTCTACTTTAGGAATGTGTTTCTCTGTGCTGATGTGAAACTGATGGACACCGTTCTTAACTACTGAGTAGTGTGATTTTAGTTCTAATTTGCAGAAAGAAATTAATAGATAGCATTCGATGTTGGGGATTCCAAGAATAGATAGGTTCTATTTATAGACATCTGTTTACACTAACTAGCTAAAACGTTATTTGCTTTGGCAGAAGACAAAATGTGGCAATTTGAGTCAAATATAACTTCTTAAATGTTTTCCATAAATAGCTTTTATGTAGCTAAGAGCTCAGGAATTTAAAAACATAAACTACTATAACATACTCAGAGTGGAGTTCAGAGTCTTAAAGGTAGCCTTAGGTCTTTAAGGAAAGCTACACTTTGGGCTACAGAGACGCCTCGGTTGCTGAAAGCACTTTATGATCTTCCGGAGAATCCTAGCTATGTTTACAGCACCCACACTCTGTCGTTCTTCGGGCTTGTACCTCCTGCTCCAGGGGCTCTGACACCACTAGCCTCCACGGCCACCTTCACTGATTTGCACATACCCACAGACAGGCTCACACATACATAATTAAAAGGGGAAAATGAAGCTAAAATAGAAGTTGTATTCAGAAAAAAACTATTTAAGTGCAAAATTCAAGGAATCACAATACCTGCCCCACAAATTTATTGTGGAGATTTTGTGGGTAGGGATAGAGCATTTGTCAAGGTGTTCACCAAGATGAGTATTAAATGATTCTTAGACAGTGAGAGACACAGGATAAAGATAAGCCAATGAGTTTGAAGTGGGCCTTGAAGAAGGCAATATTTGAACACACATAAGGAAACAAATGTCGTCAAAGCACCAAGGAGATGAAAACTGAAGGATCATATACTGAAGGCCAGCCTGGTGTACAGGGTGAGCCCTGTCCTTCTTGTCAGTTACTGTGGATGTTACAAGTCATACCCCGCTGCCCTCTATTTCATGGAATGTGGCTTTCTGCTTCCTTCTATGAGGACAGTGGGTCCGTACCTGCACCCCCTTACCACTGGCTTTGGCAGACAGGAATTAACAACAGTGATGCCATGACCACATCAAGCACAAGTTTGCACAACTTCACATTCCAATCACAGATTCCTCTCACACACCCCAAAACCAGGCCACACTGGTCAATGAGACCCACGTGATCACACACAGCATTACCTTGAGTCAGCCACACCATGCATGCTTAGGTCATAAGCTAGAGTAACATCATTGGTGTCAGCTGATTTCAGATGCATGGGTGGGCCAGCATTCCAGCCCAGCTCAGATCTAGACAGAGCCATTCAGGAGACTAGAATAATTCAGGAAACCCAAAGGCTCTACAATATTCATAAATGATTTGTTTCAAGCCATATAGATGTAGGTTAGTTTGTTACACAGCAACAGCTAAGAGATACACATTGACACCAGTGGCAGTAGTAACAAGGACAGGAATATGCCTCCCATTAGGAGGAGGTGAAACTGAAAAGAGAAGATGGGGCAAAACTCAACTGTTAAGTGCTCTCTCTGCAAATCTGAAGATATGAGTTCAAGACCCCATTCACATAAAAAAAAAAAAAGCTGTGGGTGTTGGCATGAGTTTGGAAACCCAGCATGGGCAAGAGGAGTGACAAGAGGATCCTGAGGATTTGATGGACAACCTACTTAGTCTATTTGGTGAGAGATTTATATTAGGATAAGAGGGCAGGGTTGTCCGTGAGAGTTCTTACTAAATACAGGTACCTAAGTCCTGACTCTCTAGTTTGATTCCTGGGTCCACATGGGGGAAGGAACCAACCAGAATTTGCAAGTTCTATCCTCCACCAGTGTGCTGGGTCATGCACACACCTGCTTTCCACATAAAGAAAGGTAAAAAGCTTAAAAAAATCTTAGGTAGCCATGCCTGAGAAATGATAGGGCATAAACCTCTGCTTTGTGCATGCGCACCTGGCACACACACACACACACACACACACACACACACACACACACACAGGAATACAACAGAAGACTTAAGCACACGCAAAAGCAAATGAACACACTGCGCACATAGAAAAAAAAAAAAAAAACACTGGGTGTCACAAACAGAGGTGTGAGCTGTAAGCCAGCAGGCTTTGTACCAGAAATAAAAATCAGTTAGAGTTCCATTGCAGTTCACAGAAAAAGGAGCAAAGAACAATGCGTTGTAATTTGTACGAAAGCAAAAGCCTGTGATTTTGAGCGTATACAATCAGAAAAGTGGTGGCACTGAAGATGAATGCAACCAATATGGAGAGTTCTAAGATAGACATCAAGAAAAATGCACCGTAAAACCCCTTGAGACCCACTGATGCCGTTTCTCTTATCTCACTGCTGTGGTACATGTGTTACCAGACTCCTCCCTTATCCCGCTGCTCTTTATTATCTTTTCTATCTCAGTCTCTTCTTCAGGGGAATCTGTCTCCTACATTCAGATTACAAAAGGTCCCTGTGCAGCACGCTGTAGAATCAACTGCTGTTCTCTCTTCCTCTGTTATTTGTCGGGGGTCTGTATCTCCACTGGGCTGTAAATTCCAAGGAGCACAAATTGAAACTGTTCTGTTCAACAATATAATCCCAGTAACCTGGCAGGATACCTGATAGAGGATGAGAGTTAAATAAGCATTTGGAAATAAATGAGTCTCCAAGTGATTGCCAAGAAATAAAGTGGCTCACCCCAAACTAAATCAAGCTAAAACAGAGGCTTGAATACCTACGGCTGATATCTAGGCTGGCTCCTCATGGAGTCAAGGAATGCAGAGGACACAACTTACTTCCTGCAATTGAGAATAAAGGCTAAAAGTAGTAAGATTGGTTGCTAGGGAGGCCATGGAGGGCACAGAGCAAGGAATTGGACTTTCCATCCATAGATATCACCCGCATAGTGAGAAATGTAACAAAACAAAACTCAAATACCCATACCCTTGCACATAAACATTTAGTTCATAAAGCTATCAGGGATGAACAATGACGACCATGCAGAGAATTATTACTATTGTCAACCTGACAGAATCCACAACCACCAGAGATGAGGCCCTGGGCACAGCTTTGGGGAAATTTCTAGATGAGGCTGATTGAAGAGGGAAGACTCAGCCTCCAAATGTGACTGGTGACATTGCTGGGGATGGGGTCCTGGAGCAGATAAAAGGAAAAAGTGAGCAGAACACCAGCACTCTTTTATCTCCCTTCCTGACTGTGGGCGCAGTATGGCCAATTGCCCGAGGCCCCTGCCACCATGTTGTCTCTGCTATGATGGACTGAAGCCTTGAACTGTGACCTCAAAGAAGCCCTTCCTTCCTTAAGTTGGTTTTGTTAGGTATTTTCTCTCAGCAATGTGTAAAGTTGCTAATATTATAACAGCTGACTCCAATCTTAGTGGAAGCAAAATTAATATTACTAAGCAGGTAGTTTTTAGGGTCCTCGTTCTTTAAGCTGACTCTGAGAACGCAGGATTCCAGGTCCACTCCCCAACAAGGCAACCCCTCGCTCCACCCAAGACTTCATCTGTAACACTAGGAATGCTGTAATCAATACATGTCTGTGCTGTGGGAGTTACGCATCTGTCTCCTTTCCATATCACCCACAGATTGCTCTTTGAAGAAGCAGAGTTCCCCACTGACATTTTCAAATCCTCAGTTCTTGGTTTGACTATTCTTTATGGCTCTTCGTAGCAAGGGAGGCTGTTGTAGTCACTGTCTTAGTGAGATTTAAGGCAGCAACAAAATGAGGGAGGAAAAGGGACCTGTGTGTTTGTATACATGTGTATGTGTGTATATGTATGTACGAGTGTGTGCACATATTCATGGACACGTGAATATGTGTGTATGCGTATGTTTGTGAATGTATATGTGTATATATGTGGGCATATCTGTGTGTATATGTGTTTGGGTGTATGTGTGTGCATTGTTTACAAGTGTATGTGTGTATAGGTGTGTACAGGTGTGTATGTGTGTACCTGTGTGTATGAGCATGTATACCTGTATGTATATGTGTACATATCTTGGTATATGCAGGTTTGTACAGGTATGGGCATATGGCTGTGTATATATATGTGCATGTATGTATATGTGTGTTTATGTATGTGCATGTGTGTATATGGTTTGTGTTCCTATGTTTATGTGTGTGTGCATGTATGTGCTTGTGTGTTTGCATGTGGGTGCCTATTGTGTACCTGGGTGTGTATGTGTGTTCTTATGTGTGTATATGCCTTTATGTGCATTGTGTGCCTGCATGGGTATGTTTATGTGTATATCCCACTGAGAATGTGCGTATTCTGGTGTGTATTCTCTTTTGTTCTCACAGAGAAGCATGAACACGAAATATTCTTTCCGACTTTGAGGGTGGGAAAAGCAAAGCACCAAAACACCAAAACCCAGCTTATGTTTGATATTTTGCAGCCATAGCTAATAGATTTAATGGGCTTTGTGGCAGGCCCGACTGTGTTCTTGACGAAAGAGGAAACTAAGGCACTAAAAATAGACAAACAATGACAAAAGATGAGCTGTGTTTGAATGTTAGGATCACGAAGCTGGCGTGCTAGCTCCGCCTTTTAGAAACTGTGTCTGGAACCCAGTTTTGTGTTAAAATGAACCTGAGGTTATAAACTATTATTTCATTATTTGCATTTTTTTCTAAAACCTCTCAAGTGTTGCCATAACAAGCGCCCCCAAACCCTGTAGTCTAGCCGTATGAACTTGGGCCAGGTATTCCATTTTTTTGAAGTATTCCATTTTTTTGAGGTCTGCTTTCTCATCCTAACAGAATTAGGACAACCACAACCCAAAGAACATGGGTGATTATACGGTAGAATGTTGATGATTAAAGAATAGATATTTAATATCTTCCTAGCTTTTGGGAAACAGGATTGTCTTCTGTGCCAGGCAGCTTCCCATCAGCACAACAGAACACAGAGCTCACTAACTCCCTCCCAGGGCACATCAGGATAGACTTCTGGCTCAGTGCTTTTCCTGGGCAAACTGGAAGGCCATGGAGGGAGGCCTGCGGTAGAGCAGAGGACTCCTCTCATTGTCAAAAAGCATAAAGGAATGAGGAAGGACCTGAGATGCTACAATTCTCTGAAGACCCTCCTGCTAGGCCAGGGGCTAGGCCCAGGAGGCAGAGGAAGGACCAAGCCTTACCAAGCTTTCTTGGACATTCAACATCCAAGCAATACTATCTCGCTTTCTACAGACAACATAACCCCTCCCAGGATGAGAGGCCTGTCTTAGCTCAGCAGCTGCAAGCAGCCCAGGCAGTGTCTGTCTCTGTGCAACACACTGGAAGGGAATTAAAGGGCTGTTTATTTCCAGGGCTTCATCTTATAGTAGAGCAATTCGAGTAATTAAGTCACTCAGCCAAAGCCACTCATCAAGCATGATGACCACCCCACAGCCATAGGTCGTACAGTTCCTGCCCAGGAACAAACTATCAGGCGAGCAGGAAAGACATTGAGTCTTGAAAGCTGGTTCGAAAGGGAAGAATCTATAGTTTCTGGTACGGTGGTGAGGAGGTAGGCTGGGTCCAGACTTTGAGTGACTAACGGCAGCTGGAGAACAAGGTCGGGTGTACACTGGGAATAGATCACAGCTCCTTCTATGCAGCTTCTACACAAAGGCAAGGGAAAACAGCAACACCTACAGCCTCTGAAAATGACTGTCAGGCTTGCTAAGGAACTGACTGGGGGAACAGACCCTGTAATTAGTCCCCACAGCATCTTTCTCGCCCCCTCCAGCCGCCTCTGAGTGGTCCCCCCCCCCCCGCCCCAGCACCTGCCATGACAGCTGTCACTTCCTCGAGCAGCTCAGAGTCCTGAAGTGGCCTGGAAGCAGAGAGGGAGCCAGGGAGGCTGTCCCCACTCTATGGTGGCCTCACAGCGTGGCAGAGGCTTTGAAGCGCAAAGAAGAAGCTGGAGGAACCATGGGCCTGGGCAGTTGCACTCTTTCCTCTGCCAGGCAACCTCTGAGCTGCAGCCAGGGCCCCTCTCTCAGCTGACAAGCAGGGAGGCAGATCTGAGGCCAAGAGTCTGTCCTTGGAGCCTTTCGGGGCCACCCATGTTTCTAAACACTGTGGGGCCTCTCAGAAGAACAAGGAGAGACAGAGAATGGGTCATTAAAAAGACACCAGCTGAGAGTACTGTCTCTTTGCTTCTGGAGCCTTCTATCTAATTGTCCTTTCCAAGGGACTCTTAACAGAAAGGAATAGACACAAGCTAAACAAAAATCTCAAGGAAGAGGGACAGAGCATGCCTGCGGGAATTCATTTTTTCCTATTGGTCAGAGTGAAATTTCCTGTCCTCCACGCTGTTCTGAGTCGGCTGTTACTGCTTGGGGCTGAATCCTAAGCACTTCTGGGAAGTGCAGTCCTTTGATGAAGCTTATATTTTAAGGAGAGTTTCCTTCTGGCTCCTGTCCAGCCTGAACACAAGTCCTGGAACAACGAGCTAGGACATGGAGGTGAGGTCAAACATGGCCTGAACCACATCATGCGGGCTGTCAGTGGCTCTCATGCCCTTTCCTCTGGAAGAATAACCAGTACCTTCTTCAACTCTTCAGGAGTCACTGAGAATTTAGTAGGACCCAACTTCTAGCCATTTGTTCTTTTGGGGACAGTGCCTTCTCAGTAAGGTGGCCATTGGTGCTTGTTTACCACTGCTGAGAACGGAAGCCTGCCTTGTACCTTTTTGTGCTTGTTGGGAAACCCTGTAGCCATGCCACCTCTCCTAAGGCATCGTTCTTCCCTTCAGAGGCCGCAGTGAGCTCTTTCTCTCACAAGATGTTGCAGTCTTTTTCAGAACTCGAATAGAGATGTTCTTGAGTGTAAGAGGCCCTCCTTATGTGAATAATTGGCTGTCGCTTTTTCTTTCTTTCTTTTTTTTTTTGAAGGTACTTAACTATTGTTTTATTTTCACTTATGCTCAGAAAATATAAACTGAACAATTGCAGAAATAAATCATTTCTGTGTTTCTTTTTTTTAATTAATTATACTTTATTCACGTTGTATCCCCCCATAACCCCCTTCCTCCTCCCCTCCTAATCCCACCCTCCCACCCCCTTCTTCACAAATGCCCCTCCCCAAGTCCACTGATAAGGGAGGTTCCCCTCTCCTTCCTTCTGATCTTAGTCTATCAGATCTCATCAGGAGTGGCTACACTGTCGTCTTCTATGGCCTGGTAATCCTGCTCCCCCGTCAGGGGGAGGTGATCAAAGAGCAAGCCAATCAGATTATGTCAGAGTCCCTCTTCCTATTACTATGTAACCCACTTGGACACTGAACTGCCATGGGCTACATCTGTGCAGGGGTTCTAGGTTATCTCTATGAATAGTCCTTGGTTGGAGTATGAATCTCTGCGAAGTTCCCTGTATTCAAATTTTCTGGTTATGTTGCTCTGCTTGTGGGGTTCCTGTCCTCTCCAGATCTTACTATTTCCCGCTTCTTACATCAGATTCCATGCACTCTACCCAACAGTTGGCCATAAGTCTCAGCGTCTGCTTTGATAGTCTGCAGGGCAGAGCCTTTTAGAGGCCCTCCGTGGCAGGTTTCTAGCTTGTTTCCTGTTTTCTTCTTCTTCTGATGTCCTTCCTCTTTGCCTTTTGGGATGGGGAATTGAGCATTTTAGTCAGGGTCCTCTCTCTCAATTATTTTCTTTAGATGTACAGATTTTAGTAGGTTTATCCTATATTACATGTCTGTATGAGTGAGTATATACCGTGTGTGTCTCATGCTGTAGAGGCTGTGGAGAAAGGTTCCTCCTCCACTGCTGGTGGGAATGTAAACTTGTACAATCACTCTGGAAGCAATCTGGCACTTTCTCAGACAACTAGGAATAATGTTTCCTCAAGATCCAGCCATACCACTCCTAGGCATATATCCAAAAGAGGCTCAAGTACACAATAAGGACATTTGCTCAACCATGTTTGTAGCAGCTTTATTTGTAATAGCCAGAAGCTGGAAACAGCCCGGATGCCCCTCAACTGAAGAATGGATGCAGAAATGTGGTAAATCTACACAATGGAATATTACTCAGCAATGAAAAATAAGGAAATCATGAAATTTGCAGGTAAATTGTGGGATGTGGAAAGGATCATCCTGAGTGAGCTGTCCCAGAGGCTGTTGCTTTTTCAATTCTTAGGAGTTAGTATGGAAACAAAACTCATATCTCAGAACCTTCAAATGGACCAACTCCTTATGAATTCAACATCCATGTTATATCTATGATGTTTTGGCAGTTGTTGCCACCCAGGGGGCCCTGGGGCTGAGAATAACTTCCAGAAAAACACCAGACAATAAGTATTTTGAACTTAATGTCCTATAAAAATTCTGTCACAACTACTTCACTTTGCCGTTATGATACATAAGCAGTCACAGGTACTATATATAAGAGAGGACATGGTTGTTGTCAGGAAAACTTTATTCACAAAACCAAGAAGGGGTCAGGTTTGTTTCTTGGGTTATTTTCTACTGGCTCTATGGTCTATCTGGTAGACCATAATGTTGCCATCATTAGATTTCATCCTTATCATTGGGATTTAGCGCTATCACATAGTGTAAACCAGTTGGAAGGTCAGTTTGCATATTGCAAGGTTGGATGGTGTCTGAGAATGTGAAGCTGTGTAATTGTATACATTGCACATAATCTGTGGACACATAACAACAGCTAAATGAATCAGGTCAGGGAAAGAAGGGCATGAAATAAACACAGCAGTATAGAATCTGCATCCAAAACGCAACATCAAAAGATGCAGAAAAATCTTGAGAAAATTGATAAACCATCAATTATGTCTGGTAAAATGACTTATTTTGTGACAGTGGTTTAAGAATGGCATCTAAAGAATTTCCTTAGTGCTATGAAATTAAAGCAAAGGGCGTGCCAGTAGATAATGGGCTTGTGCTCTGTGATTCAAGACATTGTAGCGATTTTAAATTACATGATGATTCATTAAAAACACCTTTTTTTTTTCTTTGATAAATATGTTCTCTCATATATATTTACTATAAAGACCTGGTCCCAATTTTGAGCGCTTTGACAAAGCATACACGATGCTGAAAATTTTGAAGATATTTTATTTCTCTGTTTTCAGTGGCTGGGTTCAACTTGGTGAGCGTCTATCAGAGGGACTCTGAAGTCAAACTCTGGGAAACGGCAGAATTCTGACATTCCCAAAAACCCTGGACCCAAGCATGCCTGACGTCACTACATAGCATCTTCAGGTATGTGAGCCAGTGGTATTTCCAGTGTGTTGAGAGGATGTTGGACTCTAACAGAAGACTCTAGCTGGGTGTCACGTGGATAGTGAGGGTCAGAGACTAAATACAGACCTGGGTCTTTGGAATCTGAGTTCAGAGGTCATTTTATCCCTCTGATGAACAGATGATACTTTATGACTTGGAGGAGGCTTGTGAGAAGTGAAGTCCTCAGAGCCATAGGTTAGGGAATGAAGCATGCGCTGAAATAGCATACAGAGTGTCTTGATGACCATGGAGGTGTAACATAGCACAAGGGAGAAATCCCACTCCATGATTCTGGTTTTGCAAATATGTAGATGGTAGAACATCTGTTTTTGGCTTTAGGTACTTAGGTCAAAGGTTTTGTGACTGATTAATAAAACACAGTAAGGTACTGAGTGCTTGAAAGTGAGGGCATCTAGAGCTTTCATTTTTCAGTGTTGATAATGGTGGCAGGAAGAAGTCCTGATGCAATTAGATCTAAGCACATGGCCAGTAGGATGGTGACAGTCACGGCTTCCCGTGGCGGGAAATCTGGCTGTGTGGACCACAGCTGAGTACAGTGGTACATAGCAACACCATTCACAGATAGCAACACCTTTCAGTTGCCTCTCCCATCACTTCTGGTTTCCCTTGTTAATCAGATTCCAAGAGATACTATAAAAGACCATTTGTATTTTCTTTTGGATCATTGTCTTATAAAAGCCAAATGTCATCAAATGAGGTAGAAATGGTAGAATGAAGCACATGCTAAACATGGTTCCGTGACATAAACACAAGGTGCTACCAGCACATCAGAAACCAGTGTATTTCCCGCTCTAAACTTCCCTGTCCTCATTCTTCTTTCCTGATATCTCAGAGGGGATGGGTGTCTCCTCATCCATCTCAGAGGCCTGTGTGTGTTGCTGGCTGCCTTGTTTTCAGGAAAGTCCCCTATATGCTGTGATGAGGTTGAATGCCAAATGCATCTTTCTCTTAAGAGCAAATGTGTATTCGATTGGATGTGTTCAATGGCAAAGGAAATAAATTCCATTTGTATCTTCCCTTTGAATTTCCTGGCAATGAGGATAATCCTCACACATGAAATGGTGGAATGGCTTTGTTAGCTGAGAATGAAAGCTTGACATGTAAAGACGATGGTGATGATTGTTCTCCAAAGTCCAGTCTTCTCCGCTTAGAAGAAACACAGAGAGAACTGTTAAGATGACTGGAGTTCATGGCTGGCTTTTGGAGAGCCTTAATCTTCTATGTTTATTTTATTACCTATGGGGGTGATGTGAGAAGAGGGCATATGAGTGCTCAGGTTCATGAATACCACGAGTTTGTATGTGGAGGTCAAAAACAGCTCTCAGGAATCTGTGTTCTACTTCCACTGTGGGTTCCTGAAGCCAAGCCCAGGTCGTCGTGTTTGCACAGCAAAAGCCTTTTTCCATAGAGCCATCTGGCTGGCTTTGAAGAAGTTTGTTAAAACAGAAAGTGTTGGGGAGATGGAGAGATAGCTCAGTGGTTAAGAGCACTTACTGCTCATCCAGAGGACCCAGGTTCAGTTTCCTGTACTCCTACCAGGCAGCTAACAGTTGCTTACAACTCTAAAACCAGGGAAACAGATTCCCTCTTTTGGTCTCTGTAACTCTCTGCACATATACACAAAATTAAAATTAAATAAATATTTTTAAAAGAGAAATGTTCTTGATTATTCAAGATGGATGAGAGGGTTTCTGTCAGCTCCTGTCCAGTGAGTAGAATGTCAAATCTAGCACAATTTCGAACAGTGTGTCTAATGGTGTTGTGACCCTCATTATGAAGCTGTAATAACTCATGCCTGATACTGCAAGCCTACGACCTTTTCTACCCTGAAAGCCAAGATAGTAGGACTGAAAGCTCCGTGTCAATTTGGTCAATTTAGTGAGATCCTGTCTCAAACTAAAAAACGAAAACTAAAAACAACAAAACAAAACCCCCAAAAACTAGAGATATAAAGCTCAGTGAGAGTGGGCTTGCTTGTTAGCAATTTTATAATTTGTAATTTTATAAAATTATAATTAATAACATCATATTATATGTGATAAATATATAAAAAACACAACTTCATTTCTTTGCTTTGTGCATCCCAGTTACTAGGGATATGTCTCAGTTTGTGCTTGCCTAATGTATTGTTTTACAAATGATAAAAAGAAGTCTGACAAAAGCAAGTTATGAAAAGGGGGGTTTATTTTGGCTCAGGGTTCAAGGGTGCCATAAATCATGATGGGGAAGTCACAGCAGCAAGAGCTCATGGCTGCTTTTCACACTGTCTGCAGGCAGGAAGAGAGCAATGATTGCCTGTGCTCACCCAGCTTCCTGTTTATATCTGTACTCTAGAATCCTGGGCCAAGGAATGGTGCTGCTGGTTTTAGGGTGGATTCTCTCACCTCAGTAAGCCTAATCAAGATAAGCTCTCACAGCCATGCCCAGAAATTTGTCTCTCAAGTGAGTCTAGATTCTGTCAGGCTGACAATCAGTACAAACCCTCACACCTAAAGTGCACAAAGCTCTAGATTGCCTTTAAATGCAGAACTTGAGAAGTAGTGGTAAAAGGGTCACAAGTTCCAGGCCAAGCTCTTGGCTCCATAGCAAGTGTAAAGGAACCAGGAACATAAGACATCATATCCAAAAGTACTAGTTAAAAATAGTCTGTGTTAATGGTACAGGCTGTAAAGAAAAGTCTATAATCTTTAGGACATATAATAGAAATTACACCTCTTTAGGTTCTGATATCATCTGAAGGAAGCCTTTCTCAACCTAGGGTGCTCTCATTTCCTGCTTGCCCGGCCCTGCCATGTACAGTTAGCCCTGTCTAAAGATGGTTTGGGCTCTTGCAGATCATGTGAAGGAGTGCTGTTTGCATCTGGTGGGGAGAGACTGGGGTTGCTGTTAAGATCCCACAGTGGACAGGACAGTTTCCCACAACAGAGAATTACATAGTTTAAAATGTCAATAGTGCCACAATTGAGACTCTCTGTTCACGAGCATGCCTTCTCCACAGGGGTAATGCTGCAGCCAACAGACACGGTAGAATTTTGTTTTTAGGGTATGAAGGAAAAGCGTAGTGTATTCCTGTGTGAATTGCAGATATACGTCCAACACATGAATTTCACAGCACAGGGTGTCCTATTGCAAGAAAGCCTCAAAGGCTCCTTGGGGAAACGATAACGAAAGCAAGATTGGCAAACACTAGTGTGGAGCAGGGATTAGCAGATATCCTTTTTCCCTAGAGCCAGAAAGTAACTCAGGCTTTGTGCTTCTGTAATTGTTGTGGCAACAACTCACTGAACATTGTCACTCAGAAGCATCATAGACAGGAGAACTTCATACACACCTGGGTGGTTGTGGCTCAATAAAACTTTATTTAAGTGAGAAAGAGGGGCCAAAGAGGTGGCTCAGTGGTTAAGAGCACGTACTGTTATTACAGTACGTTTCTTTCCTTCCTTCCTTCCTTCCTTCCTTCCTTCCTTCCTTCCTTCCTTCCTTCCTCCCTCCCTCCCTCCCTCTCTCTCTCTCTCTCTTTTTCTCTTTTTGTCAGCACTTATGAGGTGGCTCACAATCATCTGTAATTCCAGTTACAAGGGATTCAATGCCCTCTACAGGCCCCATTCAGACACCAGGCACACACAGAGCATGCATAAGCTCATGGAGTTGCACACACATACAAATACATACATACATACATACATACATACATACATACATACATATTGTTTAATTTTAATTATAATTTTTCTTCACAGTGTATTCATTACATATAGTGATTGAAGCCTCCTCCCTCATTTCCCCCCAGTCCCACCTGCCCTTTCTCTTCCCTCCATCCCCTTCCCCTAGTTCACTAAGAGGGGGGATTCTCCACTATTGCCATTTGCCCATAGCTTGTTAAGTCTCATCAAGACTGCCTGGATCCTCTTCTTCTCCCCTCTTCCTCTGTGGTCCAGCAAGGCTGCATCATCAGGGACAAATAATCAAAGAGCAGTCAACTGAGTTTATGATAGAGGCAGCCCTTGCTCCCCTCACTCATAAATCCACATGGAGAATGAGCTGCCAAACAGCCACATCTGATCAGGGGGTATGGGTCCTCTTCATCCATGGTCCTCCGTTGGTGCATCAGTCTCTGCAGGACTCTTTTGGCTCAGATCTTTTAGTTTTGTTGGTCTTCTTGTAGGGTTCCTGTCACCTCCATGTCCCTCTATTCCCACCTCTCTCTTCTTCCATAAGACTCCCTGCACTCTGCCCAAATTTTGTCCATGAGTCTCAGCATCTGCTTTGATCCCCTGTTGGGTGGATCTTTTCAGAGGACCCTCTACAGTAGGCTCCCATCCTGTTCCCTCTCTTTCACCCCACTTCTGGTGTCTATCCTGTTTGCCATTCGGAATGAGATTTAAGCATCCCCCCTAGGGTCCTCCTTAGTGTTTAGCTTCTTTAGGTCTGTAGGTGGCTACCCGACAGCTAACATCCACTTATAAGTGAGTGTATACCATGTGTGTCTTTCTGCTTCTGGGTTACCTCACTCAGGATGATTTTTTTCAGTTCCATTCATTGTCTGCAAATTTCATGATTTCCTTGTTTTTAATTACTGAGTAGTTCTCCATTGTGTAGATGTATGACAATTCTGTATCCATTCCTCTGTTGAGGGATATATATGTTGTTTCCAGATTCTGGCTATTATAGGCTCTAAGAACAATTAATAAATGGTAACTCTGTGCAGGGGTTCCAGGCCATCTCCATGAGTGGTCCTTGGCTGGAATACCAGTTTCAGAAAAGACCCCTGTGCCCAGACTTTTAGGATCTGTCGCTGTCCTTGTGGAGTTCCTGTCCTCTCCAGGTCTTACTATCTCCCACTTCTTTCATAAGATTCCCTATACTCTGCCCAAAGTTTGGCCTGCACAGAGGTAGCCTATGGCAGTTCGGTATCCAAGTGGCCTCCATAGTAACGAGGACAGGAGGTGTCTCTGACATGAACTGATTGGCCTGCTCTTTGATCACCTCCCCCCCAAGGGGGAAGCAGACTTATCAGGCCACAGAAGAAGACAATGCAGCCACTCCTGATGAGACCTGATAGACTAGGATCAGAGGGAAGGAGAGGAGGACCTCCCTTTTCAGTGGACTGAGAGAGGGACATGGGTGGGGAAGTGGGAGGGTGGGATTGGGAGGGGAGGAGGAAGGGAGGTACAGGGGGAATACAAAGTGAATAAATTATAATTAATAAAAATAAAAAAGAGGAAAAAATAAATGGGAACTCATGAAACTGAAAATCTTTTGTAAAGCAAAGGGCACTGTCAATAGAACAAAACAACAGTCTGATAGACTGGAAAAAGGGCTTCACCAACCCTACATCTGATAGAGGGCTAATATTCAGAATTTATAAAGAACTCAAAAAATTAGACACCAACAAACCAAATAACCCATTTACAAAATGGGGCACAGAGCGAATCAGAGAATTCTCAACAGAGGAATATTGAATGGCAGAGAAACACTTAAAGAAATGCTTAACATCCTTAGTCATCAAGGAAATGTGAATCAAAACAACTCTGAGATTCCATCTTACACCTATCAGAATGGCTAAGATCAAAAAACTCAAGTGACAACATATGCTGGAGAGGATGTGGAGAAAAGGAACCACCATTGCTGGTTGGAGTGCAAACTTGTACATCCACTTTGGATATCAATCTGGCGCTTTCACAGAAAATTGGGAATAGCAAGACCTCAAGATCCAGCTATACTACTCCTGTGCATATACCCAAAATATGTCCCACCATTCAATGAGGACATTTGACTATGTTCACAAATAAATCTTTAACAAAACAAGAATAGAATGGTTACAGATGGGTTGATGGATCATTCCTGCAATTCCAACATTCTAGAAGTGGAGGCAGAAGGATCAGGAGTTTAAAGTCAGGCAGCTCCATAGTGAGTTTTAAGCCAGTTTGAGGTACATGAGAGAGCTTGGAGAGAGAAGGAAAGAGAGAGAACATGCAAACAAGAAAGATAATATACCTGATCTGTGATCATGATCTATTGTTGAACCTGAATTATGATTTAGGTTTAAAGGATCAAAACAAAAACTGAAAACACAGGATGCATGCCTTAATCATAATCAGGTATATAAAGAGGCTCTCTGTCTATGACTATGAGAGAAATGGAGAGAGAGGGAGGGAGGGAGGAAGAGAGAAATGAAAGGTTCAATTAAAACTAAGAAGGTGTTCCATTGAGGTGCAATTCTACAATTGTCTTTTAATTTGATGACATGCAGAATGACAAACTTGGGGGAACTCTCGAGTGATGTGTAAGAAAGAAGGTGTCTTGGTATTTCAGTTATAAAACACAATAAAATTCACAAGGCACGCTGTATTAGGGTTCTTTAGAGTAACAGATACTATAGAATACACTAATTCTGTAAGTATTTATATAGTCATAGATATGAGTATATAAGTATATATCTATATTTATAGAATAAGTATATACATGAATATATATATATACATGAATATACACACACAGAGAAAAAAATTATTAGAATGACTTACAGGCTGTGGTTCAGCTAATCCAACAGTGGCTGGCTGTGAATGGAATATCCAGGTCACAATAATGCCTAAACGTAATATAACTCTCCCATGTTCCATCACATATGCATTATGCAATTAACTAATTATGCCCAATATGATATAACTATTCCTTGTACAGCCATAAACACATTATAAAGTTAGAATATGTGGCACTGCCCCTTGAGGAACATTCTTTTAAATATAATGATCATTGATATTCTCTTAATTGATGTAACAACACATGATAAAGAAACTGAGAAAAGAAAACACACATATCCGTACAAATGCATTCTTAACAAAATACAACAGAAACATTCATGTCAATTATAATCCTCATTTCTGTAACTAGTCACTTGGCCTTTGCTGCTATTTATGACTACCTTCCTCTACCACCCATTCTGTGTTCCTTTCACCCTCAACAAACACCTCAGCAGGTCTTGGCTCTTTTCCTGGAGGAGTGACCCATACCTTCATTCCTGATGGGTCTGTGCTCTTTGTTATCTTGCCTGGATTAGGCTGATTGCTTCATTTCCCCAAGTGTAAAGTTACCCTTGTAAAAGGCCGTAGGTCCCTTTTGGGAAGGACTGGAGAAAGGCCAACAGTAAAACTTTTAAGGTGTTTATCAAAGTTCTTCCTCAGGGGAACCTAGCTACCACACACACACATTTGAGAGAGAGAGAGAGAGAGAGATTTATTAGAATGATTTACAGGCTGTATTCTGACTAATCCAATGATGGCTGGCTGTGAACAGACAGTCTCAGAATCCAGTAGTTCCTCATCACAAGGCTGGATGTTTCAGCTGGTCTTCAGTATATCCTAGAATCCTGAAGAAGTAGGCTCCAATGCCAGTGAAGGAATGGATGGGCTAGCAAGGCAAAGGAAAGCAGGCAAAGAATAAAAGCTTCCTTCCATTTCCATAGGCTTCCAGTAGAAGGTGTGGCCCAGCAGGTCAAAGGCCTGTGTCTTCCTGCCTCTAGGTCTGGATCAAAAGTGTGCTTTTTCCCAGCTGGAAAGCTCTGGATTAAAGACATGTCTTCCTACTTCAGAGATCCAGATTAGAAGTGGACCTTCCTATTTCAAATTGAGAAAAAAAAAATATCCCTCAAGTGTGCCCTCATTTTAAGGTTTTAGTTCCAGATGTTGTCAAGTTGACAACCAAGATCAACTCTCATATATGACTGTCTCAGGGTGAAAGGTTAAGAAATGTTTGAATGGAGGAAGATTTCCCCAAATGGTGAGTGGGATAGGGTATCACTACAGAGAGAAAAAAGGAGGCTCAGTTTGGAGTGTGGTTGAAGAGACCTAATCGAGGAAGCAATGGGGTCTGGGCTCTAGCACCTCCTAAGATCATGTTCAGCAGGATGGAAGAGCAGGAGGGAATGAAGGCTGGAATCCTAGGCCAGGGTCCTGTGATCCTCCTGACCCAATCCTAGCTCCCCTACTGCTGCCCTTGGTGGGCCTATCCCTGTGCTCTCCTCTTTACTTCATTGCAATGGTCACAAGGCCAATCTACCCCTACTCTAAGGTGACGGTGGGATGACCTTACAAGGTGCTGATGGGAAAAGCCATAGTATAGCACATTGGCGTGGAGAGACAAACACCTTAAGTTTCTTCTGTCAGAGAAATCCAAGATGGCAGAGAGGCCTCTTGTTTTAGAACTGGGACTAGAGCGCTTTTCTGCCTAATCTGTTGCAAGGCAGCTCAGCCTCCCTTGTACCGACTGAGCACTGCAGCCACCATGCTGAATCAGGTGAGCTCCCCATGCCTCCCAGCCTCCAGTCCCAGGTGCTTAGAGTTGCGTGTACGCCCTGCTTGCCAATTAGAGAAAAAGCTGCAGAAAGTTCAGGAAGTAAAATTGATTTCAAATGCTGCAGAACAAAAGAATAAATATGAAACGCCAGGACGCCACTGTAATGGAAACTTTTTATGTCTGTAATGGCATTTTAATGTTTTTGCCAGGGACATTTGGGGGTTTACAGCACTGTAATAAAGCATATACTTTCTCATCTGCTTAACCAACGTATGGCTACTGTGCTTTAAGCTGCTCTAAGATGCATCTGGGATTAAATTTGCTGATGTTTTTGTTTTGACTTTTTATTTTAAATGAAATGGCTGCGAATCTACTACACCAAGAGATGAAAGACATCTGAGGTCGTTTTTCTGTGTGTCCCCAACACTCTGCGATGTTTCTCTGATGTTCAGCAGCTCCAGCTTTCATTCTAAAAGGTTTTTGTGGAGTTCCAAACTCTATTGTGTTTCTAAGTCAGGAAAATACTGTAAAATGAAAAAAAAATCAACAAAGAGAAAGATGGGAGTGGCGGCTGAAGAGAGGGGAAGGGAGAAGGGGAGGCAAGGAGAGAGAGAGGGAGATGGAGAGGGTAAGGGGGAGAGAGAGAAAAAAATACTTTTAAGGAGAACCCAAAAGAAGAGCTCACACAGGGTCTGCTAAGTGACCTTAATGACTTGGGGTTCTAGAAAGCTGTAGAAACAATAGAAGCAAAGAGAGATGCGACTGTATACACCAAAGAAAAGATGTGTAAAGGCTTCTAAAAATCCTCTTTCCATAATAACAAGAACTCAGGATGGACTATCTGAATCAACATTTTCAGAACTCCGGAAATGAGCCAAAACCAGCCACAGAAAATTAATGAAGGGCAGCGTATGATATTGGTGAGAATAGCCAGGGCTGTGGCATTTGGATTTGAGTCATGCTTGGACCCCTGGCTCTGTCTGGTCTCTGAAGTGAAAGTGTGGCAGCTGCTGTGGGAGCAGGGCAGAGAGAGCCCCTTAGTGACCAGCTGAATGAGATTTGTGGGTTGTTAACGGCTGACTTTGTGAGGCCTGGCTGGGGATTCAAGCAAGCTGCCCCTCCCCAGACAGGGTTTATCTAAATGTCGGAGGCTAGTTTTCATTCCTGAGCAGTTTGATGGGGTCAAGAGCGGGATCTGGACACCAGTGACACGTTTTTAGAAATTTAGAAGGTAACAAGTGAGTTAGGAAAGGCCTGGGGAGGCCCTGAGTACCATATCTGGTTGTCCTTGAGGCTCCAGGCAATCAGGAAAAGAAGGCTAAGGGAGAGTTGTCAGTTACTGTTCTGAGTGTTGAAAACATGTTGAAACAAACATGTACACGCACACATACACATATACCTATGTACACATACATAGAGTTACATGCATACGCATGTACATAGATACACACTCACATGTACACGTTTGTGTACTCCTGAACACACATCTCACATGTACACACACAGACATGCACACGGACACAGACACTCACACAGACACAGACACAATTTCACATACACCACAGCCTCAGTGAAAGCTGCTTGGTTGGTTTGTTAGTTTGAGGCATTTCAGGAGATGGCTGTCCTTTAAGACAGTTGCACTGCTACTTTAGTGGGCACACAAACTAAAAATGAGATTACAGACTAAAAAATTCATTCACAAAATATAATAGACAATACCATTAAATATAACAAAACCAAGAAACCCTGGGGAAGGGGAAAATCAATTTCTGTATTTACTAATTTTTATTGTGTAAAATGTGTGTTTTTTTTCAACAAAGGATTGTAAGAGACACATAGAAACAAGAAATATGGCTCATATGTGTAAGAGGAAGAAAAGGCGAGCCTGAGAGGGAGCCCAGACACTGCACTTCTGGACTTTAGATATTTAAGTATGTTCAAGGAAGTGATAACATGGCTAAACAATTTAAAGCCAGAGTAAAAATATGTCAAACAAAGAGTCATGATGTAGGTGGCTCAGTGTATACCATGGCTCTGCAATAAGACTACAAGGACTAACAACTGATTCCTCAAGAGCTGCCATAGTACTCAGGAGACAGTGGAACACTGTGCTCAAAGTCTTGACAGAACAATCTCTCAGCCAAGAAGTTACGTTCCCCAAACCCGTCCTTCAGAAATGAAGGAGAAGTGAAAGCATCCCTAGATGCAGCCACAGAAATACACAACACTCTAGACCATCTCTGCAAGAAATCCTAGCTTAGGCCTTTCTGACTGAAAGACTACCACAAGTAATGGGAATATCCTTGCATCCACATGGATAACACGTGGCACATGATGCAGAACTATACTTGTGACAGTTAGTTCTGCCATATCTGATTTAAAAAAATAAAAATAAAATCACTGTATGAAGTGGAAGTTATAGATCTGTGTGAGTAGGCATGCCATGTCCAGAAGATGTCATTTATGTGATAAAGCCAGCGCAAGAGAAGAGGGGTGAGGTTATGTGGAAACAGAGCTTCTACATTTACACTATTGAGATTTCATTGGTTTTAATGGATCAACACAACAAACGAAAGAGTTAACTCCAGAGAACGCATGGATGAAGATATAGCATGAAAACTTACAGGTCTGAGGTTCAACAACAGCTCCGCAATTAGAAGCAGCTAAGGAAAATATTTGTAAATTGGCACCTGAATGAAAACTTTCTGCACTTCAAGGGCCCTATGAAGAAAAGGAAAAGATGATTCACAGAACGGGGAAAAAACATGAGTAGATCATGTGTCTGTGCATGCTGAGGGGTCACAAAGAATGGAGCTGGCTTGACCAGTAACAAAAGAGCAATTTCCTGATTAAAACCAAGCCAAGGATTTGAATATTGTGTTCTCTAAACAAGCTAGAAGAGTGCTAATGAACACGAGAAGATGCTCAACACTATTAGCTATTAGGGAAACGCAATCAGAACCATGATGCGACGAGACAACGGTGAGAGTGCTCACGCCCAGACAGACAGGAGCAGTGTGAGTGAGGAAAGGAGTGACACCGAGCGGTGGGGACCCTGCGCACTGCTGTCCTGATCATAAAACGGCAGTCACTTGTAAAGCAGGTTGGAAGTTAATCATGACTTTAAGCATTGAGCTACTCTACGATGGAATAATCCCTTCTAGGCACATTCCCAAGAGAACTGAAATTATACCATAGAACACTTGTAGGGCCACGTGTGTTGGCTCATGTTTATCAACCCAGCACTCACAAGTCTAAGGCAGGATGGTCACTGAGAGTTTGGGGTCAGCTTGGGCAATGACATGAGCTCAAAGCTAGCCTGGGATACACACCCAGGTCTTTCTGTTAAAAAAAAATACATTATAGAATAGGTATGTAACTCAGTGGTAGAGCACTGACCTAGAACATGCAAAGCCTTGAGTTCAATCGACAGTGCAGCCAGCAGGGAAGGAAACAGACAGCATTCGAAAGCATTAGATTAAAAAAAAAAATAGGGCGGTGTGGTAGTACATGGTTGTAATCTCAGAATTGGAGTAGATGAGGTGGGATAGTATAGAACAGGAAGCCAACCTGGGTTACTTAGCAAGTATGTGTCTCAAAACAAACAAGCAAGCAAAACAAGACAATGGCAGTAAGAAAAAGCAAAGAAACAAGTACTCGTCTAGGAGTGTGAATAATGCCACTACTGCCGTGATGTGTCATAGCCAGCCTACATCAATGCAATGTCCATCAGCTCCTTAATGGAGAAGAGAAATGTGCTATCTCGTGCAATCAAATATCATCCATACCCACTAAAGAGAAGAAGTCTCGACAGATGTCACAATGTGAGTTTTGAGAACACAATGATAAGAAAGAGAAGCCAGATGCAGTGAACCACTCTGAGGACATAGTAATATTCACCGCATTGCTCACTTTAAAAGCGTATCTTGTGTACTGAGTGAATTATGCGTCATTGAAAAGGCATTCTGTGTAATGGGGCTGAAGGCTGGCCAGGTCCGGGAGCGCGTTCCCCGAGATAGACTGATACGTCATGGATGAGTCACCCGCACACTGCAGAGATGAGCAAACCTGGTTCAGATCATCTATAACTGGGTTGAATGATGTAATGAGATAAAGATGAGAATGAAGTGTCCTAGGGCAGAGGAAACCACTCTGATGCTAATTTTCATTGATTTGGTGTGTCTGTGGATTCATGCGGAAACACTGCTATATTCCATCTGGTCTTGCCAGGAACTGGCCGTAATGGCTCCAGGACAGTACTTGCAGGTGACTTACAGGAAGTGTTCATGATGGCCCCAGGGACGTGCTCCTGTGTGACATACAGGAAATGGTCATGGTGTCCCCACAACACTGCTTTCATGTGATGATGAAGTGCTTATGATGACTGCAGGGTATTGCTTGCGTGTGACTTACAGGTACTGGTCTGCCTATGACCTGGGATAGGCATTTTTTAAAAGCAGCTAAAAAAAAAAAATTCTTCAGGTTGGGTGTGCTGAGTGCTCTTCATGCATCATGTAATTTTTAGAGCTATGTGATTATTGGATATAACTGCCCAACAGACATGGCCTTCCAAATGAAATACATACTTTTTAAAAGGAATTTTAAAACTAAGCTATGTTGGTATTGAGCATGTACAAACTGAGATATTTGAGCTAAGGCATATATAAATAGCTGTGGCCGATGATCCCGCCTTGTTCGTTTCTAAATGCAGTGCTCTCCCTGCTAGCATTTAATTATGCACTGTACTTGGATAAAAATGGGCATTAGAAAAGATTGGCTTTTAAGATGGATATGTTGGGACCTAAATATGGTTTAAATCTCTGCTTCTGCATTTGGAAAGCCAACAAACCACAGATGAATGCTCATTTCTCCTAGAAGCACTTTGGGATATATTTGCCCATGTATTATTTGAAGACGGATCCGTATGCCATCAGCACAGACTTCAGCACATGGTGAGAGAGATGTTGAGGCCTTCTAAGAAGTCTCTATTTCCAGCCAAAGTGTCCTACAAACGCTCTCTTACTCACTTGTTTTATCACGCTCCTCTTAGAGAACATGAGCAAGTCTGCTGGATGCTGAGGATGACTTTTAAATTATCTTCTTCCTCTATATCCGGGGTAGATGATATTTGAGCAGGTGGCATTTTCCTGTGAGGGTGTATATAAGTTTTATGATGATAGATTTACATAAACAACTCCCATTCCTTTTCCAGCAAAATGACACTGATAATAACAATGATAATCGTTGCTATCTTTGTGGTAGTTATCATATGCTCAAAGTTTGGGAGCATTTCTGTAAGTATTAATTCATTTGATTTATATCATCCTTATAGTGAGAACATCATTGTTACTTAAATTCTAAGATGAGGGGCTGGAGAGATGGGTCAGTGGCTAAAAGCACTAGAAACTCTTCCAGAAAACCCAGGTTCAATCCACAACACCCACACGGCAGCTTACCACTCTCTGTATCTCCAGTTCCAGGAGATCTAACACTCTCATACAGACATACATGCAGTCAAACTTCAAAGCACATAAAATAAAGCTTAGAAAAAAAAATCTAGGATGAGAAACAGTTGCCATGGGAAGAGGTTGAAGAACTAGTTCCAAATTATGTATTATAAGTAGCAGATCAAAGATTTGAACCCAGGCTGGCTTCCACGCCTGTCTTTCCAGTCACCATACTGTACTGTACCATGTCTCACGATACTTGCTAACCAGGAAGCTGCTGGCATGTGCTTGACTGCAAGTGTGGTGTTCTGCATCAAATAAAAGAAATAGTTTATCTGCGTTTTACACTATGTGGAGGTGAACGTCCTACATGCCTTTGAAGAGCAATATGACCTACCATGCCACAACTTATGTTATGAAGCCATGGCCCTAGGCATGTGTCTATTTGTCCTAGAACAAATACTTTTCTGGCCTATTATCCTTATGCTCAATCAAGAATGGATTTTCTTTCTACCTCTAGCCATGCTGTTGTGTATCCCCTTTGTCCTAGAGAGCATATACTTTATCAACTTTTTACATCTATTCCATAATGTGGACTGAGCTAATGACCTGAAAATAATCTCTATCCATGTAGCATGAATCTGGGTACTAGAAGGTCATCATATCCGTTAAAGACAGCTGAACTTAGTTATTGCCATGAGACACCTTCATTTTATTGTTACTTCTCCTAGAAACACTTACAAGCTTCTACTCCATGAGCCTCTATTCACAGGGAGACACACGCACAACCCGCATGGGCATGACAAAGGATTCATGTTAGAGGGTTTTGGGGAAAGGGACATGTTTCTTTCCTGAGATTTTTAACATTCTTGGTACCCGGATACACAGTTCTGGGTGTGAAAACTATATAAAATTAATTATAAACTGGAAATAGATGCTTAGAAAATGCCTTGGAAGAGGAAAGGGAGTAGGGAGGGAGATAGTTGGAGGGAGGAAGATGGGGGCTGGTGGTGCAAATATGAGCTAGGAATCATTTAAAATTCTGGTTTTAGCGATCTCTAAGACCAGTCTTCTCCTCTGGAATTCAGTCGTATGAGAAATCATAGTCCCTGCTTTGTGCACGAATGTCTTTTTGAATTTCTGTTATTTTCAGAGGAGATTTTGCTAATGTAGATTGACACTACAAAGGCCATTGACAGGCAGGAATGGTCCCAGAATGGGACAAGAAAAGTAGAAGCCCAGGCCACACAAAGGAAGAGAAAAAGTAAAGTAAACTGTTCATTAAACTGACATGGAGAATTGCTCATCAGTAGTATGGTGGTTAGTTTTTCATCTGTCAGCTGGACATCATCTGAACTCACCTCAGAAGGGAGTCTCAATGTAAATTGTATAAATTATATTGACCTTCGGGCATGCTTGTAGGAGATTATCTTGATTGTATATGGCCCATCCACTATGGGTAGCACCATTCCCTGGGCTGGAGTCCTGGACTGTATAAGAGCAGAGAAAGCAGGCTGAATATTCACATGCTTGTATTCAGGCGCTCTGTTCCTCTGACCTCAGATATAAAGTGACCAGCTGCCTCAAAATCCTGATACCTTTATTTTCCTGTAATTACAAAATTACTCTCTTTTCTCTTCAGTTGCTGTTGTCATGGTGTTTTTATCTTAACAACAGGAAACAAAACTAAGACAAATTAATAACAATAACAAAACAAAAAATGAAAAGCAAACCAAGAAGTGATCTCGGTAGACAAATGTTTGCCAGGTGAGCATGAAAACCCAGGTACACTCATAGAAAGATAGACATAATGATGCATTATGGTGATCTCAGCTCCAAGGAAACAAAAGCAGGAGGATGAGGATCCTTGAAGCTCACTGTTCAACCAGTCTAGTAGAATTAATAAATTCCAGGCCAGTGAGAGATCCTCTCTTGGCAAAACAAAGTGGTTAGCATCCGAGGGACAATATTCAAAGTTGTTCTCTGACTTCCATGTGAATCTGTCCCTCCCCACTCAAAAATAAATGTCCCCCAAACTACGTTCTGGAGATCTATTTTATTTAACAAATTATCATGAAATTCAGAGGCTTGAAAGAGTCAAGATTCGATATACTTTTCAAATCTTGGGCTCCTAACATGGGGTTTCTGACACAGGGTCTTTCGTGAATCTGTAGGCAAAATGTTGGCTCCAGGTGAGACCATGTGAAGTCTTGGCTGACAACTGACAAACCCCTTCCAAAAGAGTTCACTTGTGTGGCCACTGGTAGGGACACTCAGCAAGGAGAATACTGGGCTTTCCTACAAGATGGCATTCTGTGCAATCCACAAGAAGATAGAAGCACCAATGATTTTGCCACTGCAATAATGTTCTGTCATCCTTAGGGCATTCTGTTGGATAAAAAGCCAACCTTGTCCTACCTTAGAGGAGGCACACAGAGATAGACACAAGGTATAGGCATCACAGAAGTGAGCTTCAGGACAGTTATGAGTTATCATTTGGAAGAGAACTTGAAACTATTTTGTATAGATTCATGAGAGAAGCTAGATACCTTTAGAAGACGCCAATAGGATCTGACTCCATGGAAATGAAGCCAGTAATTTATGAGTATAAATGTGGATCAAAAACAGGTATCTCCTGACATAGAGTGGGTAGTGAAAAATCACCATTTTAAGTAGCATCAAGAAGGGTACTTTAGGCTGGGTTGTAGCTCAGTGGTGGCATGCTTCTCTAACATGGTGAGTCACCGCTACCAAACATTGAACTTTGAATAAGCTGTCAAAGGAGGGGTCATCAGAGTGGGTAACTTCCAGAGTCAGTATTAGTCATAAGATTCCATGATCTGACTGTGCTGTGCTACCAGACATGCCTTCCTTCATTTAACTCTTAAAATGTCTTTCTTTCACAGCTGAGGGAAAGCTGAGGCAGGAAGACTGTTGGTTTGAGGCTAGCTTGGGCTACATAAGCAAATCCAGGCCAATCTTAGTCACAAGGTGAGAGCCTACTTTAAATAAATAAATAAATAAATAAATAAATAAATAAATAAATAAATAAACAAATAAATAAGCAAGCAAACAAGCTTCATATAAACACTGCTTAGCAGGAGCTGTTCAGCCCCCTCTCTTCTAAGGCTTGTAGACTGTGGTCATAGACAGTTCAAGACTTTCTGTGATGTTTTCTCAACAGCAGAGAAAAAAGACCACTGCTGTTACCAGGCTAGCTCTGCCGGAGAAACTGATGCCTGGCACCTCTGCTTCTCTCTAGCTTTATGGCATATGGTATAATCTGATATCTCAGGGCACATATATGATTGTAAATAAATAAATGTTAAATTACACCAATGGGTGTTAAACCCGGAACCACTCCTGGGCATTCAGCCATGTGTTAGACTCTAAAGGAAAGGAATACAACCAATCTTTCTACATGAATAGAAAGGTTTCGTGCCTCACCTGTGGTCACTGGTGAGGCCACTGTGGTCACCCTGCTGGCAGAAGAGCTTGGTAGACCCTGGCTGTGATCTTATGTTGGCACTCTCTTATTTCTTTGGATTCCAGCATTTGGTGGTTTAACGAGAAATTGATTAAAGAAATAATGATCTCTCCTAGCCGAGATTTCTCAATTAAGTCACCTTCCGGCTAAAGCTCAGCTGCTTTATTAAAGCTGACGTTACATTCACATTTCATCTATTAGGGATTCTGGTATCTGTTTCCCAGATAGCCCTTCTTTCCTGGAAAGCTGGGCAGCCAACACAGGGGCAGGCACCCAGTTGCAGTATCTCTGGGTTCAAATTCCTACCAGCAGTCAAAGCTTTCGTTTTGTTCTTGGACTACTTCCAGAAAACATGATTGCCTAAAATAAACTTCTTTGCCTGATCAAAATGCTCATAAGAGGATGGGATTCAATCCTGCTCTTAGGTGTCGAAGCATCTCTGGACCATTTTGATGGAGTATTTGCTGGCGTCTTTTTAACATCACAAAAGGAAAAGATTTTAAAGCGGGGGCCCAGGACAGTTCAGGACACAGAGATATTTCCAGTAGCCCGTTTCCATCTCTGTATGCCTGGTTTTCCAGGTGGCTTTTTCTACCATCATCATCTGTCTGGATTTATGATAATTGAGTCCCTGGGAAGTCATCCCCCAATCCATTCGACTTTTCTAAGCCTCACCTGAGAAAACACAAGCTGTTTTCTTTTGTGTTTTAAGGCTTATTTAAGCTAATGCTTCTCTGTGATGTTCGCAGAGGAAAGATGAATTCTGTCTGTTTAGGCACCAACCTGCAGAGGTACAGAGAATGGAAGGCAAGTTGCAGATGTTTCAGAAGACACTTAACAGCAGGCCACCAGCCCCAAATCTTGTTTCTTCTACTTAGGTCACTCTTCTTGGGCAGGGCAAGCAAATAAACTTGTAATCTGGCTTGAAAGAATACAAAACAAGGTTCTGTGCAGGCAAACAGAAATCTGTGGTGATTGTTATTAACCATTGTTTTTAAAGGACTGGCTCACATCGGTCAGGCTGTGGGGATTTCATCAGGTACTTTGGGTTTCAAACTTGTGACCAGCTGGCTTGGCCTCTCTGCCTCACCTGAGGACAATACACATGCACCAGACTAGCAAGGCGGGGTTCTGAACAGGGATTTTAGAGTCAACAAAACCTAATCCCAAATCAAATACTTAATTTTGTATGTAGCGGCTCTGTGCCTTGGATCAATGACTCAATATTCACCAGCCTAGCTTCTCATTGGGAAAACTCTATACCTAGAAGGGCTGTGGGAATATTAAACAAGATTTAAACAAGATAATGGATTTAACATCCTTACCTCTGTGCATGGGGCCCAGTAGGCATTCAAATAGTAAATGCTGTTATTGATTTAAAATAGGTACTAAATATAATGTACATACATATCATACATGTGTGTGTATGAATGTTTGTATAGAATGTGGAGAAAGAAGTCAGGCAGGGAGGAAAGAGGAAAGCAATAAAGGCAGGTAGTTGGGCAGAAGGAGGAAGAAGAGACTGGAGAGAAATAGTAAATAATTTCCTAGAAGGAGCTGTAGTAACAGATCCTATTTTTGCCTTTGACAAAGTTCTCGTCTTGGATGGGTGGTTGATGGGCTCAGCTAAACTCTACAGAAGAATTGAGTACTCTTTCTGCAGAGCTCGATCAAGCAGAAGACAAGTGAGGTTGGCAAGCTCCTCTCTTATAGCAGAGATATGCTCCACAGTGAAGTGTGAAAAGAGAGTGGTTTGAGAGGGGCTCTGGAACAGTGGAGATAAATAAATACAGAGTGCAGCCAGGCTTAAGGTATTCTGTCCCCAGAGCCCTACCTCAGGCACCAACAACAGACTTAAATATGGAATTGGTAGAGCCGTGATCACTGGGTGAGATCCAGGCATGAGCTGTGGGTTGGTGGCTTAAGTGATGACGTACCTGCTAATGAGGGTTGTGGGGCTAAAAGACACTCCAGTGTTTTTGATTCCTGAAGCTCTTCTCTCTCTGCTTACATAGAATATGCTACCTCCACCTTCATTTCTCAGCCCATTTACCCCAAAATTTTCTCCTTTAGACTGAAGAGCAGGACCAGGGGCCATACTTGGGGTATTATTATGCCTCTCTCTTGCCCCAAGGGTGAGGGCTCACATACTACCCTAAGATGCATACGTGATGCCTGCCACTGGCTGGTTGGGGTCAACAGACAGTACTGGTCAGGTACAGTTCCAGCTTGGAGAAAGATACTGTTCAGAATCTGAAGGTCGAACTCCAGAGCCTTTTCACCAACCAGAGGCTGCAAGACACAGGCTCTATGGTAATAAGTGGGTGTGGTCTCCTAATGTACAAAAGAGGCTGTGATTGACTTGCTTGAATGGCTCTGTGGGCCAGGGCAAATAGGGAGCATTACACTAGGGATCTGCTTCAGGAAAGCCCGTCTTCTTTTCTTGAGCAGGTCTCTTGGTCTAAAGGACATTTTCTGGGGGAGGGGAGGTTGTGATTAGGCAGTTGGAGGCCTTCCAATTTTACTGAATGTCACCACTACCACTTTATATTGTATTGAACACTAATTTCAGGCCTCATGCCATTACACCATTATCATCTCCCTTTGGATCCTTCAAAACTGAAATTGTGGCCAGGGCATAATAAACAAGTGTAGTGTGGAATACATGGAATGCACAAGTAGATGAGAGAGGTGTTGAAAATGGTGGCAATAGCAATGAGGAGCCTGTGTCGCTGATTGTGGTCACAGCCTGCACTGTTTCTCTTGGTGGCATGGCCAAACACCTGAAAAGAAGAAGTGTAAGGAAGAAAGGAGGTGTTCTGGCTTACTTTGTGAGGATACAGTACATTATGGCAGGACGGCCAAGTATCGGGAGTGTGAGATGCTTGGTTACAGTGCAGACATAATCAGGAATCAGAGAGAGATGGATGCTGGCGCTCGACACATTCTCCTTTCTATTCAATTCGGACCCCAGCCCTTGGGTTGGTGCTGCCAATATTCAAGGCAGGTCCTCCCTCCTTAAACCGCTCTGGAGACATACTCATAGACACACCCAGAAGTGTGTTGCCATGGAGATTCTAAGTCTTGTCAAGTTGTCAATAAATTGAGCCATCACATCTCTGTGTCTAGAGAGAAGATACACTCCCCCCATCTACACACACACATCAGGGTCAGTGGTCTTTCAGCATTCATGCCTTTCAATCACTTCCTGATGCAGATGGTCACTGATGGTTTCAGTTAAGCCAAAAAAGGGGGACAACCAGGTCACCATGCTGGAAGGGCTGGTAAGCAGTGGAACAGGGTCTTGAAGCCAGGTCTTCATAAAACTTGAAGGAACAGCATTGCTTCCCCTCTTCTGGAAAGTGACCATTATTCTTAAGAAATGAATGAAGATCTTGAGTGCATATTTTTGTCATTACCTCACGGGCAGTGTATAGAATCATGGTTTGAAAGCATCCCATTTAGAGGAGACAATTACCTTGTCCTAATACTTGGGTTCTGGTGGCATTATCACATGGTCTCATCCAGTGGCACTGGAGCATGGAGAACTGTGGAGAGAGTGACAGACAGACATGGCTAGTTTGGAGAGTAAGAGCGGAAGACCAATATGTGCGTAAGTGTATTCAGTGTGACTCAACTGTCAGTCCAAAAGTTAAGAGGGCTTGAAGAAGCTAAGCATGGAATCAATGTGGTGTTGTGTAGCCATTTCTTCCATTATGAGATATTCTGTTCAGGTGGGAGGAGGGAAAAGAGAGGCCTCATATGACTCAGTATGTTCAAGAAACATATGGCCTAGTCAACAAAGGCCCAGGAATTCCTGAAGTTCAGAAGATTCTTGGGGGCCCTCCGTAAGGTTGTACAGGCAGTAAGCCATTGATGAAGAAAAACCAGTTGCCTGGATGTGCCAACTGTAGGGAGCTCTAGGGATGTGACTTCTGTGAGTCGTTGTCCATGCTGGGCTGGGGTTTTTGGCAAAAACTCATTGATTCACCAGTCCTGCTGAGCTTCCATGCTGAATATGGAAGGACCTGTATTTTTAGTTGGTTGCTGATGTTCTATCTGGCATGAATAGATATCTGTTCACATCTTCTCAAGAAAGTCACTCAATACACACAAATAGGGACCTAAAACGAGACAAAGACCTTGGCCAAAACAAAGAACAAGCTATTAATAATAATGATGATGATAACAATGTCCTGGAAAATAAAATGGAGAGAAATCTGAGTCTGGGGTCTGTTTTTCATCTTTCTCTCCCTTCCCTTTCTTCCTCTGCTTCTTTCTTTTTCTCTCTTAATTCCTTCTTTCCTGATATCTTTGCAGACATGTTTAGCACCTTTAAGCAGATGTTGTACTGATACAGGACAAACATAGATGCCATTTTGCTGTCTTTATAACCTAGTTTCTTATGTACTACACACGGAAAAAAAATACAGAGACACAAATAAACTAGAATTGAAGAACTGCTTACAGAACTCAAGACAAGTGCATCGGTAACACTCTGAACACTTAGAGAGCAAAGGAGTCCTCCCTGACTGGGCAGGATGAAGGTGAAATCAAGGAAGTCTTCCTAAAGGAGGAGTGCTTAATTGACTTTTCAAACAGAGGCAGGTCATATATAGAGGAAAGGCAAAGCAGAAGAAACAGCATGAAGAAAGATATTGGTTGTGGAGGGTGAGGAGTGCGGAGTGTGGGGTGTGGGGGGAGAACCTGAAAGTAAAAGGAAACAAAGAATCATGGTGGAAAGATCTGATCTTTGCCAACATTTATGGAGATTTAAGAAAATTCGGTCCTGCACTGCCCTGGAGCGTCCTAGCACAGATTTGTTCAATAAAAGTCTACCGAGGATGGAAAGGATATAGAAAAGCTGTCCGATACTTATTAATTTGAGGTGGAAAGATTGTGAGGTGCTGGGCTTCCACAAATTAAAAGAATGGTTTCAGGAAAGAATACAATGGCATTTACATTACTTCATGGCTAATGTGCATTGATTGGATTAAAATATGACATTATGAATAAAAAGGGCCTTCTGTTGCAAAATGCTCGGGGGGCAGGGGGAGAGAAAGCACGCAGCCAGGGTTCCATTCTGTTAGTGGGAGCGAGGTCATTGATTCTGAAATGCACTCCTTCCCTGAAAATGCATTAATAAAACACAGTTTTAAAGTTAAATAGAAGCCACATGAGATTTCTTTTCCCAGGGACATATTATTTGTGCGTGTGTAATGTATACAGCTGCAATGCCACCGTCGTGGATTTTAAAAGCACAGTTTATGCATGGTAATGGCAGTTTATCCAGTGGGGTTTGCAACTTTAAAATGCCTGCTTGTCTGCACAAGGACCCAAGTCCTATGCATCAGCCTGGGTGAGAAACCATAATCACTGTCACCTTCAGAGCTACGGGGTTGGGTGGATTCATCATCTCTTGGGCTGATGTTGATCGGCTGAAGAATCCAGATCTCATTCATGGACTGGAGTTTCTTTTGTTGAGTGAAAGAGATCCATGACTTGGACACTAGGTAAACATTATCTTTAGCCAGAGACTCAGACAAACATAAGCGTTCCAAAGAAAAGCCACTTGGATGTGTCTCTCTTCTTCCTAATTATGTAAATATATATTACTGGCTCCCTCTTTCTTCCCAGAGTCTGGCAGCTCCTGCACTTGAGAAGGAAGGTATGTTTTATTCAGGAGAACAAAACAGGCAAGGACCTGAGATGTTGGTGAATAATAAATTGGTTTTGACTTGGCCTTTTTAGCTCATTATGAATCTTTAAAATGGTGAAATATGCCTCCTCCATTTCCTGGTGAACTCCCCCATTGGATGCTGGGAGGAAAGCTGAGTTTGAAAGCTGATCTTGAACTTAGTGTCTAAGGACACAGACATCGGGCTTCTGTCCATCACTCATTTCACTCATCCTTCTGTTTCTCTGACCACTGTCTGCTTATCTTTCTGGTACAGTGGTTCAGATCGTGAGCTCTAGAGCAAGCCAGCCTGAGCCAGCCAGAGCTCACATTCAGGTTCTTCCACTGAAGATGGTGTGATCATGGGTAGTTAATCCCTGAAGCACTTGCTGTCTGTGTATAAAATGAGTAAGATGAATATCTGCTTTTCCACTTAAGAATAAGTTAATGTGTATGTGAAAAGCTTAAGCTTTGTGCAGTGGTTGGGACCGATAGAACTTTAATAAATGATTGCTGTCACTATCAGCTCAACTGCCTTTCATTTATCATCTGCTTTGGGACATATATTCTTAGTGCTGTTCGACTGATGCAGAATTTTCATGCAGGACCTTTACAATTCCCATAGAAGCTAAGAAACCCTTATGCGAAACTGTGATTGCTAAGAAATGAACAGACTTAGGGTCTGGCCATTCAGAAGAGGGAGGTCTGGTGTGCAGCTGTGGGGAAACTGGGTCACTGTGGGCTTGTACTGTGGCTTAAATTAGGTTATATACAGGGCTCACACTGAAAGAGTTTCTCAGAGAGGACAGTTGAATGCACGTCCTATCTGTCAGGCTTCTGCTGTTTGAGTGGGGCTTTGCCTGAGGCTTCCCCTTCATCCATTGTTAGTTTAGAGAAAGGGTAGTCCATGCTGGCTTCAAACTCATTGGGACACCATGAATATGAACCCTTATCTCATGTATACCGGGTTTATGCATCCCAGGCAAACAATGAGTGCCTGACACACATCCTCAGCCCTGATTTAAGCTATTGTGCAACTTTGCTGTGGGGAGATGGACTCACACACCCAACCTCACACAAATGGTTCAGTACACCAATTAATTCCCCAGTTATATCAGTAGACTTTTCACACTCCCTTTGAGAGATGCTGCCAATGCTTACATGAGGACAAAGTAAACAGCTAGAATTCCACTGAGAGGCGAAGATGACAGTGACTGTGACGGTTATCTTGATTGTCAACTCGCTCTGATGCAAAATCATCCAACAATTCTCTGGGCCTGTGTGCGAGGTTTGACCTGGGTGAGGGTAACAGGTGGGAATGCTCTCCCTGAACGCAGGCTGCTCTGCTCCATCGGCTAGGGCCCTGGCTAGAATGGAAAGGAGACATGGGACTGAGCAGCTGCATCCATCCCTCTCTGGTTTCTGAGTGTGCATGCGAAGCGAACAGTTTTGAGGGGCTGCAGCCTTAAACTGTGAACTAAAACCATCGTTTTCTTTTCTTTCTTTTTCTTTTTCTTTTTTTAACCTTTGGCTGCCTTTATGAGGCGTTTTGTCACCTTAATGGGAAGAGTAACTAATGCTGTGTGAAGCCGACACTGAGGCCATGAGGGCAAAAATCTAATGCAATTTGGTCTGACTTTAAATCGTACAGGACTCTGTGCTGGCAGTCATTGTCTTTCTGAACTTGCGAATGCATCATTCCAAGGTCTCCTGGCTGTTCAAGTTTCAGCTGGGTCATCTGCTGTTATTGCGCTGGGCCTGGCTTGCGCTTTCTCTCCTGTTGCTCTTTATGCGCATTCTTTCTCCTGTAGGCTTAGTGTTTTATCTGTGATGTGAGGAGGGAAGGTTCTTTTGGGGCTTGAGCCTTTGGTGTCCTAAATGTCTGTTGTATCTGGATTGGCTTTTCCCAGCTTGGGGAGTTTCTCTTATGATTGACCTGAAGATGTTTTCTGTGCCTTTAGAGTGAGATTCTCTTCACTCTTCTATACCTGTAACCCACAGATTTGCCTTTGTAGGTGGCGCAGTTCTCTTATAATTCTCCCATGCTCCTTCTTATTAGTTAGTCTTTGTTCCTTTCTGACTTCTCCTTCCCCTCTTCCTTGTCTTCAGGCTTGATACTCTGCCCTGCGCTTAATCCATTCTCTTTCTGAGACTGTACTCAGAACTTTTGATGTTTCGAGTTCCCAGCATCTCAGGCCAGTTTCTTCAGTATTTCTCTGCATTGAATTTCTACGTCACATCTCACCTCACATCCCCTTCCTCACTTTATTCAGCTCTTTGTGTTTATCTTCCTCTTTAGTTAATTTGAACATAATCATAATCACTCTTCTGAATTCTCTGCCTGGATTTTCAGCTAACTCATTCTCAATCGGCATCATTACCATAATTACTGGAAAAGCTTGGGGTTTGGTGTTGTTGATGACACTGAGTTGGTTATTTCCGCACTGGTCATTTTGTTGTTTCTGACTTTATTTTATCAGCTATTTTCTTTCAGTTGCAGTATTGAAAATACTTGTGAGACTTGGATATGGCAGAGTTGAGGTGCATAGTTCAGAAAAATAGTTCCTCTCTCCAGGAGTCCAGGGTGCCTGGTGTGGACTTTGTATTATTCTCTGAATAGAATATTAACCACAAGAACAGATGTTGGATATTGCCGTTATGCAAATGTTGTACTAGTCCATTAACAACAGTGACCCCATTGACTTCAGTAACTGCTAGAAGAGAAATAATCAAAGACAGAATGGAGTGCATTCACCTGTTAGTAAGATTACATTGGGAGGGAGTAGGGTGGTTGAGATTAAAGATAAGATGGACTTTGAAAAAGAAAAATAATACATATGTGTAAACTAAGTGGCAGAAATGTGGGATACCCTTAGGGTCCACGGAGTTTAGAGACTGTCAAAGCTATGGAAGTCTCCAATTAAGAAAGAGTAACAGGAGGAGATGTGGAAGTAAGAGGGGATTGGTAAGAGAGGTGGATAGAGGATGCCTCATTTGGACTGAGTGAAGAGACACACGGCAAGCTTAAGACTTAGGATGAGCATACAGACAAAAGGGAAGACATCATGGGGGACTATCACAAGAGTGGAGATTTGGTGATACAAAGTAAGAAGTAACAGCTAATTGTTGGCACATCTGGATTGGGTTGAAGACAAAGGTCTTTGATCGTCACATTCTAACAGTCCCCACTTGGCACTGTGAGGGGAAGGCAAATAAGGGCCTCTGGTCTTTGCAGCTTCTGTGTTCTGTTCTATGTGCCTCTGGTGTTGTGGAGAGGGGAGTTGTAAGCCCTTTCCTTGGACCATTGCACTCCACAGAGCCTCTACAGGTTCTATGCTCCAAGTTCCTCCAAGTGAGGAACAGCATTTCCCATCTCTACTGTTATCCCCTGAGCAGGTTAACTCATCTGTTTGAAAGAAAGTGCAGCTGGGTTCCTAAGAGCAGCTTTAATAATTTGTTTTATTTAACAGGGGTCCAATTTTTTTTTTCAGTATGTATTATTAAGATGGATTTGATGTTTTACACATTTCTGTTCATGCTAAACCTTCAAATTCTGACCTATGTTTGATAACTTTCAGCACTTCCCAGTATGGACTGGCCACGATTGAGTATCTATGTGTGCCACCTTCTGAGACATAGGCTTTCACTGATCCACAGAACAGGTCTCTAACCAGAACCTTTGGAGTATGTGTCTGAGCATGTGTGACACATACTCCTAAGCACCAATGACTGATGCTCCAAGGAAGACCAGACCATACAACAGCACCCCTGTTCTTTGTTTTAACCTTCCATCATTCCCAATGGGCATTCCAAATACCCATCTCCCCCAGTGTGCTTGTCACATTCCAGTCATGGCATCCGTTGCCTCTTCGGTCTTCCTAAGTGGTTTCACATGAGCTATTCCTCAGCACCCCCATCTCCCTGCCTGTGTTTTCACCATTGGCATGCAGACCCCAGGGTTGGATTTTACATTTGAATGGTATGTTTCACCTAACTGATTGCAGTTCATGATTCTGACATCCGAGAATTCAGTAGTTGATCAGTCCAAGAGGCGGGATATCTCAGCTGGTCTTCAGTATATGTTGGAATCCCCAAGAAACTAGTCTCTAATCCTATGAAGGAACTGGATTTGCCAGAATGAATGAGAGCAAGCAGGCAAAGAGAGGGCAACCTTCCCTCTTTTATGTGCTTTATATAGGCAGCCAGAAGAAAGTGTGACCCAGATTAAAGGTGGATATTCCCACCTTAAAGATCCAGATTAGAAGTGGGTCTTCCCACTTGAAAAATGATTCAATTAAGAAAAAAAAAAAACCCTCACAAGTGGTTTGGGTGTTAGTTTATTCCATATGTAAGTCAACTTGACTACAAGAATAGCCATCACACCTTCCCTCTTTCTGCAGAATGTACAGGAAAGCTACAACATCAATAAAAGTGCAGAACAATGCTTTGCTTACCTGCTGCATTTACTCATTTCTATCCCACACCACCTCTGCCCATGTATGCTCTATTATGTTGTAGACCAGATTATTTCATGCTGAACTGTTTTATTATTATTAATTATTATTTTATAATTATATTGTAATTATACCATATAATAATAATAATAATAATAATAATAATAATAATAATTGTTATTATTTTACCTGCTTACTTCACTGTTTCCAGGTATCTTCCAGGTATCTTCGACCAGTTCCAGCCCAAAAGAGTAGCTATTTCTGGATATATTTAAAAAAAATAAGAAGTTAATCAAATAAATATCTGATAAGAGACTCCTGTGTTTTCACATACCCTGAGATGCTTCTCTCAGGCTCCACCAGACATCCAGGGGTAGGATGTACCAGACGGCACTCCTTTGCCCATAACCTTGCCAGATGAGTGAAGGTGTCTCACTACTTAAGTACAATGCCATCATCCAAAAATATCTGGACATTTCTAGAAATCTACATCCCTTTTAAAGCACCTTTTCTTGTCCATTTATCCTCCCAGCCTGAGAGCAGGAGGAAGTGTGGATGAGTTGTCAATGGAAGGATATTTTAATGCTTCGTTTGCTCCTTGGGGAACGCCAGTTTGTTTTATTAGTTAAGTGTGTCAGAGCCCTAGATACACAAACAGTCTCCTTGGACCTTCTCTTGGAAGTTGTATGTGTGAATTGATAACTGTTTTGTTTGTTTGTTTGTTTGTTTGTTTGTTTTATGAGAGATCTCTCCCAAGTATCTTATATTTTTCCAGTAGGAATAGAAATGTGTGATTACTTTCCAAGAAAAACAATTTGCCTCAGATAATGCAAGAGTGGAATTAGTGGACCCCGAAAAGAAAACACGAGGGAGTAAAGATCCTCTTGGAAATGGTTTTCTTGAGTAATTGCACGCTATGTGACCACGAGGCAAGAAACACTCATAAATGTCCCTCCCTCAAGAGGCAGCTGGGGGCCAGGGTTGAATTTGGTTCCTTCATGCCACTTCACCACTGGGACCTATTCAGAATCACCTCTCGCAGGAATCCTGTGAGTCAAGGTGTCTACCAGTTTGTAACAATTTTATGTCTCTGAGTTGATCGCTTACTAGTAGAAATGACCGACTCGAGAAATGAAGACTGGACTGTTCTTGGAACCCAGGTAGACCTGACAAACTTCTCCTGCTCCAACTTCTTGTTTGCCTCAGGAAACGGTCTTGTAGAACCCCAGCTGGAATCAAGCTCTGCCATGGAATAGGACCCCTTCTCCTTTTTAACGAACAGGTGTATAACAGTCTGCTTTGGATTAGAGGTATTAGGTTTTAATATTGCTTTACTTATTATTTTAGGAATTATTTTTTAAGTGTGTGTGTGTGTGTGTGTGTGTGTGTGTGTGAATGTGAGTGGAGTGCCCTTGGAGGCAATATCTCCTAGAGCTGGAATTATGGGCAGTTGTGGGCTGCCTGAACATGGGTCCTCTCTAAGAGCAGAAATCATTCTTAATCGCTGAGTTTGTATCTTTTATTAATCATCACATACTGTATTAGATCCATTATGGCATTTTCAGATGAAGTGTGTAGTTTTCCTTTTCTCATCTCTCTTACCCCCTGCATTCTCTGTTCCCAGCTTCTAACATCCCAGCCAGATTTTTTTGTCCTTCCCTCTCCTAAGGCCATTGTGTTCATCCCCATCCTTCCTCCTCATCCAGCATTACTCTGTTTCGATCTCCTTTCCCAGACTCTTGTGTATATGTCATAGGCCCAGATATGCACATGAGGAAAAAAGGTGAGTTTTGTCTTTCTGTGATTTGGTAACCTTACTTGATATGTTTTCCAGGTACATTTATTTTCATGCAAATTTCATGATTTAATGTTTCTTTATAGATGAGTAAAATCCTAGTGTGTCTATATACCACACTTCCATTAGGCATTCTTCTTTTGGTGGAAATCTAGGATGGTTCCATTTTCTTGCTATTTTAATGATTTATCTCTTCAACTTATGACCCCATGGACAGGGCTCCTGCTGCCTACCTGCATCCCACATATTAAGCATCCAGTACGACCTTTGTTGAACTGAATCCTGAAGCCTGCAGATGACATACAAAAAGTAAAAGGAGTGCACACCCTGAATATAGAGGCTTTGAAAAGTCAGTCTGCAAACATTTGTTGATTTCTACCATATAAATTAGAAAGTGAAATTTACTGAGACTTGACTAGGTCTGTTACTTTGCTCAGACCTTGGCTGGTCACACCTGATATGCATGTTTGTTAATATCCCACCGTTGATATGCATAGCTAATACACGTTAATTAAAAAGCTGTTAAAAATCCTTATGCATCATCTTGCTTACTCTTCAAAATGACTCTCGATGAGGCTGACTCACATAAATCTCTATGTGACAGGTGATCTCTGTGAGGCAACCTAAATACCGCCACAGCTGGTGAGGCAGAGTTAGAGTTCATAGCTGCACTGGCCAGACCCATACACAACGTTGGACTCCATGTACAAAGCCCTGGGTCACAGTCTCAGCATGACAAAAGTGGATTCGGTGGCACACAGCTGGGATCCCAGCTTTCTAGAGATGGAGGCAGGAAGATCAGGAGGTTAAGATCATCTTTGGCTACAGAGTGAACTTGAGGCCAGTATGAGCTCTATGAGATACTGTCAAAACAACAACAGGTCTACAGAGACATCAGGAATAATCTATTCCAATTTCTGACAAATAAGAATTGAAGGTGGATGGAGGATGGCACGTCTGTGAACTCACCCCAGTGAACTTCGATACGAGAGGATCCCCAACAGCTCCTAGGCCAGTCAGCCTGCTATATACAGAATGACAAACAAGAGACAATGTCAAAGAGAACCACTGACCCCCAGGCTACCCTCTGACTTCCACCCCATGCCATGTCACACAGGCACCCTCACACACCTGGACACAGACTTCCACACCACACCCAGGCATACACAAACACAAAGATTTAAAAAGAAATCCTCCAGCCATGGCTTTTAAGTGATTGTGTCCAGAGTCGTCACGTTGTCAACAAGACAAAAAAAGCTTCAAGAAATGATCCTGCAGTCCTCAAAAGTCTCCCGCACACTTCCTCAGAGAAAATGGATTATTGGTGGTAGAGTAATTCTGTATCTTGAATTCCACCTTGTTTACATCTCTTCCATCTTATTTGTGAACAAGGAGGCAGGATTCATAAGGACCATGTGTCAGCTACAGCCAAAGGCTTGATATGGACACAACAGTTTCCCCCAAATCAAGAAAAGAGTGAGCGACTACATTAAAGAATATTGGGCTGGTGAGATGGCATAGTGGGGAAGGCACTTCCCACCAAGACTGACAACTTGAGTTAGCTCCCAGAACCTACAGAGTGAAACCAGAGAACTAACCCCTACAGGTTGTTCACTGTCCTCTACATGTGAGCCACGGCTTGTGCATATGCATGCTTGCACACACACATACACACACACACACACACACACACACACACACACACACACACACACTGAATAAATAATTAAAGATGTAAAGGATATTGAAAATTATTTAATTATTATCAATGTCAAACTATTATGATACATCGTTAAAGTCAGTATAATTACATGCACGTTGCCTTCTGGCTTCTTCATAGCTTTGGTGACACAGGTAGACAGGCAATACAGCCTCAGTGTGCCTAGTGGCTCACAAAATGTTCTATTCTTCTTGTAGTTCTGGCTCACAGTCTTCCTCTCCATATCTCCATGGAGATTCAGATGTGGGTCTATGCTGGGCTCTCTAAGCAAAAAGAACAGGGAGAACAAAAACCATCATGTTGAAAGATGTCTCTCCTGACCAAGGCTTTGTTATTTGTTCTCTTCCTCAACCTCCTCCCCAAGAGACCCCTCATGAGTTTATATTGAGATATTCTGATGGCTTTAAGTAATTAATCAGGCTGATTTACCTAGATTGTCTCTAGATTTTGCTAATGTTGGGGCAAGCTGGACTTCCTGACCTCTCTTGCCTATGTCCTTCGTGAGAACCTGACAGTGACTGTATACTTTCATCTCCAGCACCCACATATAGCTTATGGGATGGCTAACACATTAAAGCCAGGCAAATCAATGCCCACAGTGAGGGAGGGAAGGAGGGATAGCAGGTGTATTAGCATGTTGACATGGAGTTTTCATTAGTCAGAAACTAGAAACGTGCCCTTCCGTTACCAAGAAGATATTCTATCTAGTCTGTTTCATGCAATGTGGTGGCTGTCGTTGACCTGTCATTGAATCACTTGTGTGACTGATGGGAGCTCCTAGCAGTGAGAGCCGCTGAGTTTTCTTATTTTCCTTTCTTCCTGTCTCTTCTTTCCCGTGCTGTCTTTTGTCTGGATGTGACTTCTTTCTCTCTGACATTTAAAAACCTGCTGGTAGATGTCTCCATACCTCCCTAGCTTTCATGCTGTGCCTTGTGATGTCTTTTTAGATCTTGGGGTCAGTGGAGCCCTGTAATGTCCTGCCTACCACCATGAGTCACAGGCTGACCCAGGCATCCCTAGATGGGGTAGGAGAAAGTCAGGGGGTAACAGAAGTTATGTGGAGCCCTTTGCAGGGCAGGTCTTACGATGTCAATCCACCTGAATCACAGAGTCCTCACACCTGCTCTGAACCTACAAAAGGACATTTTATACAAGGGAATAGCAACTCATTTGTTTTTATGGATTTCACAAAAATTACTATTTCAGCCTTCATTTTTGTTTAACTTCTGTATTTAACTCCTCAGTAACTACTAAAACTGTTTGATGAAATGGTGAGCAAAACAGGTTTGATTGGCTGACTCCTCCAGATTTACAATCCAGGGCTGTGTCTGCACGGGACTGTTCTTGCTGCTCCATCCAAGGGTGGGAGGGGAGAGGAAAGATTGAGCACGAGGGCTCACCTTGTGGTCAGGATCCATCCCTGCAGTAACAGCTCTAGGGATGACAGCTCACAAGGTCAATGCACTCACCTAGACAGATAAGTGGATTAAATATGGAAGGGAGAACTCAAAGAAAGAAGAGATTGTGGACTGAGGTCCAGCTTTGCTACGGACTTTGGGGAGGCTATGTAGCCATAGACCTACTGTGACTCCTGGAAAGTGAGGTGATTGTTACAAACAGACACATGGCCCTTTCTGTGAAGGTCATTGGTATGTCCCTTGCTGTGTGGTCACGGAGCCTCTAGCCACATGCGTTAGTTACAATGGTAGTGGAGTGGGTACAGAACCTACTTTCATATCTCATATGACCTTCTTGGCCCCCAGGGGCTGGATCCATGGTCTCAAATGCAGACAACATTTTTTTCTCAGACTCTCCACTGTTCAACTCTTCTATGATTCCTTCTTCCCCTGCCTCTTTTTCATATTCCTAGCCATTAAAATATGGCTCACTAGACTGTGTCCACAGGGGCTTTTAGTTCAGCCTTTCTGTGTTGGGTGTGTACTCCTATGGCACAGACAGCTTTTCACACTGCCCCAGGCATCATTGGCCCTGTATCTCCTTACTTTAAAGAAGCGAGAGGAGACAATTTCCAAAATATAGTCCAACTCGTGTCAGGTTCATCCTAAGTGAAGCCCTGTGGCTAGGTGAAGATGTTTACCATAGTTCATTTGCTATCCAAACTCAAAGCTTATGGTTGAAGTCCCCGAAAGAATAAGGGGAATAGAATGTCAGACAGATTAAACAAATAAACACATGTAAATAAACAACCTATGCCCACCCACTGCAAATTAGAGATGCTTCTAGAGTGGACTCATGTTGGTAAAGCCAGTTGCTGTCATCTTGCAGAAGAGGCTGTGTCTAACACAGACAGTATTCTGCCAAAGTGAACCATCTCCACAGGTGACATGCTCAATGTGGGGATGCTCTGCAAAGGCACTTGGATTGATGGCAGCTTATGAGGGAAGATGGAATTTTACTGAAGAAAGTCACGGGAGACAGTAGGGAGGTGGCTACATTAGACAGTGACAGAAAGACACAAATCAATCAACACATGATAGGTGTGAGACTATTAATGTCCTTCCCCTGATGGGGAGAGATTCTAGTTGCAAACAGAAGTCAGTGGGATATGGGAGATTTTGTTTATGATCAGATCTGATTAGACAAATGATGACAAATGAGGAATGACTGTAAATCGACCAGAGATGAGCTGTGTGTTGCTAGGTAACAACCTAACATGGTTCCTAGTAGAATGGAAGGACAGGAGCCATTGCAGGTGCATGTTCCCCAGAACTTTCATCGCCTTCCATCTTTGAAGGGCTTCTGTGTTGTGCTGTGATTCAAAATGTTCCACCTGGGTTCTCACACTTCATTCAAAGTAAAATATTAGCTTAGTTTCGGTCCTATAAATGGAACTTTCTAAAAGAGACTCAGTCTAGTGAATGGGCTGTGACAAACAGGACAATGGCTTTACATGGTGTTTCTGTTGCTGTGACAAAACACCTGATCAAAAGGCAACACAGGGGAGAGGGGGTTATGGGGCTTACGATTACAGGTCACAGTCCATTGTGGTGCGGAAGCCAAGGCAAGAACCCAAGCAGCTGCTCATCGTGCGTCTGTAGTCAGGAGCCAGGGGAGAGTGAACATGTCCTCAACTGTGTGCTACTACCTAGCTGGCCACCTTTACTCTCACCCAGTTCACACCCAGGACCACGGACTGGTGCATCCTACCTGCAAAGTGGATCTCCCAACATCAACTAACAACTGAGACTAATCCCCTACAGATACGCCCAACGTAATCTAAATAAGTCAGTGTAAGTAACATCTCAAGGATTCAGAGTTGAGGTTCTTTGGTATAATGAGCAAAACTTCCATCTACCACACACTTAGGATAACATTTGAATGACTTTTGATGGTTTCCAGACACTTGTGACTTGCCTCTTGTCCATTGTGGTATCTCTTAGCACTTCTGTCTCCCTCACTCCATCCCAAATACACCTATCATTCTTCTTTACAAGTGTGCCAAACTCCTTCTTGTTTTAAGGCCGTCAGTCTGTTTTCCTTGTATATGCAATGTTCTTTCCTTCCAGACCTTTCCAAGCCGGTCTCTGGCCACCTTTCTATTTCAATTTTACCACCATGAAAGAGCTCTCCCTTAATTTACAGAAGTCTCTCATGCTCCATATGTTCCACACCACCTCATTTGTTTAATATATTTTTTCAAAGCATTTATCCCTCCCTATTATTTTATTGGTTACGCATTTGCTGTTTGATAATTATTTGCCTTCTACATTGGGAAGGAAGTTCTGTGAAGTGAGACGTCTTGCCTGTCTTGTCTAAATTTGCATCGTTAACATCTAGAAGAGTGATTGACATGTAGTTTCTGAATTAATAAGAGTATAATGAGTATGTATACATTCTCCCCAGCAGAATTCTTTCCAAGCAAGGTAAATAAGTACTGCATCTGGTAATGTCATAGCTCCTTTCTTTTAATCTATTTATTTGCTCAAAAATATACCTCCACTGTAGAAAAAAGTTAGTATACAAAATGATCATTAAATCACTAGAAATCACTGCTAAGAGAGTTAGTGTGTATACTTGCAGCTTTTCTCTGTGCAAATTTATGCATAGGAAATTATTTTTATGTTTCCCATGATGTTTCTGCTTTGTGGCTGTCATCTTTCCATGTCAAGAATCATGTATCCACATCATCTTTTATTGGCTGCATATTACTTTGTGCACAGCTGGGCCTGCGCATCCTGTGCTTAAAGCTCTGTGTATTATTCCACCAGCTCTTTAGGATAAAGTGCAGAGACAAGAAATCTTGCTCAATGAGTCATGTCCCACCTTTAAGCACTTTTGAGACACATGAATCATGGCATACCCATTGGTCAATTGTACATTAAGTCAATGAGGAAGAAAAGGACTATTATCGGTGTTCCTCACACTCCACAAGCTTGGAAGATATGTAGCACTCAGTCCTCCATGTTGAAAAATGAGTCTCTAGCACTGCGTTTTCTATTCATGGATGCCTACATGTCTTCAGGCAGAACTGCAGGGAAAACATTGCAGCTTTATTGGCATGAATTTACACTTCCTGATTTGTGAATTTAAAGAAGCAACTATTGCCTCCTGATGGGGGCTTTTTTTGAATCATGGGTGTTTGCATTAATACTGTGGTCACTATAGCTATTTCAAGTCTTTCTGTGTGCCTGGTGAAGAAGCTGCTAGATCCTGTCAGGGCACAGAGGATGGAACACATGAGTTATTTCCCAGTTGTTATAACTACTATTCACAATAGATATGTTACTATTAAGTTTCTAAATATCATTATGTTTTTGCAATTTTAGGTGTTGGAGCTGGAGACATGGCTCAACAGCTAAAGCACTCGCTCTTCTTTCAGAAGACTGGGGGAGTTTGATTCCCAGGATCCATGTATGATAGCTCACAGTTGCCTGTAACTCCAGCTCTGGGAGATCCTATGCCCTTTTCTAATCTCTGCAGGCACATACTTGTGCATGTATATGTGCAAGCACACGCACACACTAAAATCTTTAAATTTAGCTCTTAAAGACACTTCATTATCTTTAACAGTATTTATTTATTTACTTTTAACTGTACGTATTTTTCCATAGTGCTGCCTACGTGACATTTATTTTATCTCATATCTTCTAGATATTTGAATGTGAAGACTTAGAGAGAAACTGGCAGCAGAGTTTGTTGGGAAATGCAGTTAGCCTCACCCTTTGTGTGGGGCTACACAGTTTCTGTGGCCCCAAATCTTCCAGAGAGCAGTAATGTTACCTGTGTTTTAAAATGTTAAACCATGTTTTGTTCTCCAGAAGCACATTGCAAACATTTATCAACCACTTGTATGGTCAATGAGAAATCTCTAGATTTCAAGGAGACAGGGCAGCAGTACTTCAGATCCCAAAATCTCAGACCTAAAAAGGAGATAGGGACCTAGAAGTTGGGAAAAGGGTCCATAGATAGTTGCCACTTTGCAAAGATGGAGACAGTGATGTGAAAAGCAGCAGCTGCAAGTTCAGTTGGGGAATGAAATTCAAATATAGCAGTTGGCCTACTACTGCCTTGATTTTAATTTTCCTACTTGAGGTATTGGTTAAGAAGATAAAGCAAAGGGTCGTGAAATTAGAAATAAGTAGAGATGGGTAGTCGGCGCAGAAAGTACCTGCTATGAACCCTGAGGACCTAAGTTTAACCCCCCAGATCCACGTACTTAAAAGAGAGAACCAATCCCCATACACTGTCCTCTACTTCCACGTTAGTATTGTCTTACACATGCCACTACCCAACAAATAAAAAAAGTTAAAAAAATAAATGAGACAAAGAAGTGGGAAGGGCTCACATCTCATCTCATCCAGGCCTTGTCCAGCTGTCACCCTGAAGTCATGGCTTAACTATCAGTGTCTTTTGAGTAAATGGGGTCACTGGGTTAAGTACAGTGTTACTGTAGCTCTTCTGGTTCAACTTCTGATTCATTAGGAATCACAAAAATGGAACCTCCACAGGGAAAAGTCAGGGTGGATAAAGGAGAGAAGGGCCCGTGTGGAGGCGGTGTGGCCTGTGGCTAGCTGACTCAGCCCTGTCACAACTCAGGTGACAGCCTTTCTGCTCTCACCTCCTGTCATGAATCATAGAAGTACTGAAAGCAAATCTTCATAGTTTTTCATGATGAGGTATGATTTATTTTTTTTTAAACGGGGAGTTTCCTCAGTTGGCAAAGTGCTTATCTTGCAAGCATGAAGTTTGATTCTACAGAACCCACATTAAAAAGAAATAAATGAACCAAAAAACCTGGGTATAGTGGAGTGGTTGTACACATTTGTAATTCCAGATTTTGAGATAACCGGGTACATACACCAACAAGCCATTAAGTCATGCCTAACTGTCAAGCTACAGGCCAGTGAGAGACCCTGTATTAAAAAAAAATCAACTTAGATGACACCCAACAAAATGACAGTTGAGGCTGACCTCTGGCTTCCACACATATGTACCTTCACAAGCATAAACACAAACACAAATAGAACATTCATGTGTTTAGGTGTGTAAAATCTCTCTGCTTTATTTTTATCTATATTTATGTGTGTGGATGTGCATATACACATGAGTGCTGCTACCTGCAGATGTCAAAGGTGTCGGCTCTCAGTGGAGCCGGAGTTGGAGGCAGTTGTGAGACAGCTGATGTAAGTGCTAGGAACCAAACTTTGGTCTTCTGCAAGAACAGTCACTGTTTAATTGATGAGCCATATCTCCAGCACACCTCTCTACTTTAAAACAATCACTTCTCTAGACGGGACATACCTCCATCAACATCCAATTTCAGTATTAGCCCAAATATATACAGAAGAGAATGGGGCATACTTCCCTTTAGTGAATTTTATGGTATACCCCTAAACCCATAGGAATCAAAGTAAATAATAGTTAGAGGTAACATTTTACCAGGAAATTGACAACAGTACTAGGCTGAGCTATACTTACTTATTCCCATTAGAAAAAGAATGATCAATGATGCTGATCTGTCTCATCTGAAGTTGACTTTTTGTCCCTTGTATAGTGGGCTTTGATGTTAAGCTGCTATGGTGAAATATTGGTGAGATAACTCCACCAGTTTGGTGGCCCTCCTTATTTCACTCCAGCCTGGAGTGTCAACTCTTCCTTTACCCTGAATTGTATTTGTTGCATTCCTCAACACACTGATCAAATAGCTGATAAAAAATAATCTCAGTGGAGAAACAGTTCGTTTTGGCTTATGTTTGTGGGCATTGCATCATGGCAAAGAAGGCATGGGAGCAGAAATGATGGTACCTGGTCACATGGTCTCTGAAGTCACAGTCACGAAGCAGACAGTGAACAGGAAGTGAGGTCAGGCTGTGAAGTCTCAAGTCCCACCCCCAGTGGGCCCACTTCCTCGACAAAGGCGCCACCTTCTAAATGTGGCACCTCCTTCCCAAACCGTACTATATGCTGGGGACCAAATGTTCAAGACTGTGGGCCTGTCTTGAGGGTTTTACATCCAAATCACCCCAGCCTCTGTCCTGCACCATTCATTTTCCTCCCTGCATCTGTGAATTATGGACATTCCTAATTAGATTTATCACCAACGTGACTCACATAACTCATAAAATAAATGTCTACATATGATACCCAGAAAGCTTGACTCATAGAACCTGAGTGGGGTCATTTGGGGTGGGGAGTAGTGGGAGGGGTATATCTAAAAGGAACAGGTAATTCTGATAATTGATTGTTCATCAATGACTAAGTTTCATGACTTTTTCAAAGCCTTCTTTGTGGCGTGGCTTCAGTACTGTAGACTTTTACCATTATGTTCTGTTCCCGTTTTTCTTGTAAATACCCCTGAGATTATAGCCTATTAAATCAATAACAGCACCATGAGAACAAACTTAATAGCTTGTTTTTCTTTTGACTGGAAGGACACTTCACATAGGACCTGGGGGAGGATTCATATGGAAGAGAATGGGACTTAAGGGAGAGTCCAAGAGCTGCCACAGAGTCCAGGGGACCGGGAGTGACCCTTGGTTTAACTAAAAACAATAGGAAGTTGCCTTTAATCAATTTGAAAATAAATGGAAGAGTGTGCCCAAGCAGCCTCTCTCTGAAGAGATGTCAGAAACACTTTCAATCTTTTATCTTCTGGAAAACAGCGGGAGGAGCATCATTGAAGTCAGCCCTGCAATTTCTGCTCAGTAATTATACCTGTCACCACTTCCGACAGAGGCGATATAAATAACCAGTCACCTTCCTCCTTCTGCTTCTTTTTTGCATTATTCTTTCTCCAGCCACAGACTCCGGTGGCTGAGACCAACGTCCATGCAAAGCACGGAGCATCTACAGCCAGTGTGCCCTTAGACAGGAGTCCTCAAAAGCCACATGCACTCAACAAAGAATTCTCAGTTTCTAAGATTCATGGCAGGTGACAGGGGGAGACGGGCAAGCAAGGGGAGGGGTCTGGTTTCTGTTTCTATTTTGATTCCACTTCCAGTGGGATGTGCACCTGTGAGGATGCCTTTCTGCATTGTGTGTGTTATTACACCCACGTACTGGTCACTTCTACATCCTAGTGACTCATTGGGAAGAAGATGGAAGCTTCTGGGAGGAAGATTAACACTTTCACAGCTTTTCCTCAGGCCAAGGGACAGCAAAACTGTGCTTCAAGGTATTTCCTTGTTGGGATTCTACTAATATTTTTTTCCAGTCTCACAGTCTGTCTTAGTCTGTTATGATTTAGAACATAAATACTCCTTCAAAATTCACATCATTTTTGGCAAGCCCGTTCTATTGTTGAAAGGTTCTGAAACCTTTAGGAGGGAAGAACAAGTGTGGGGAAGTTAGGGCTCTGGTGTTGTTGAAGGAAAAGTTAAGATGCTATCCCCTTTTAATTCTTTTCTTCTTCCTCCTCCTCTTACTCCTTTTTCCTTTATTCCCCCTTCCCTCCTTTCCTTCCCCTGTTCCTCCTTCTTCTTTTCTTCTTCTTTCTGACCAGAATAAAGTGAGCCACATTCCTGCCATCATATCATTCCATGGCACCAGCCCAAGGAAACATGACCAATAATCAAAATCTCCAAAAGCATGACCCCAAATGAACCTTTCTTCCTTTGAGTTGTATTTTGGGCATTTAACCACAGTCACGGGAAATTTGCTAACACAGACTTCTTTTACAAAAGAATAAATTTCAAAGTAAAACAAACGACCTAAATTATTTTGGTTTCTCCTACTAGAAGAAAGTTACTTTAAGAGACAGATGGGATTCGAAGCCAGATGTTGTAGAACTCAAGTTCCAGCTTGTCTACTTACTGTGCCAACCATGGGTGAGAGAACACTGTTTGTCTCAGTCTTTCTGCCTGTTCAGTGGGGTGTGATAGTGCCTGTCTTAGAGATTTATGGGACCTGTATTAGCTGTTAAAAGTGTTCCTAATTTGTGTCCTCTATCTTTCATGAAAATGCAATAATCTGGGCCCTACCCACTTTCGTTTCTAGTTTTGTAGGTTGAGGGTCTTTTCTGATAGCTTGCATTTCTTCTTCTTTTTTTAAATCACAGCATAATATTTTTGTTGACTATGTAGGAATTTCACAGTGAGCACACTCACTTCCCAGTCCTCCCAGGAAGGTCTGCCCCTTCAACCTCGTGACTTCCCCATCCTACCCCCATCAAATTAAACACACACACACACACAACAACAACAACAACAACAACAACAACAGGTCCAATTTGTTTTGCCCATTATATTCACTGGAACACTTTGAACTCCCAGTGGCCAGACCCTCAAAGAAAACTGAGTCCTTCCCCACCTGCAGCCCCACCAGAAGCCATCAACTGTGGTGAGCTACGCTTCAGTACCCTTATCATAAGTTTTAAGAGTTTGCTTTGATTGTTTTCTGTCTAAACTGTTACTTTATTTTTTAAGTGGGGGAGATGGAGTGGAGATAGAGGCTGTCACAAAAGCCTTCTATGTCTCTCTTTTTCAACTCTGAGTCTTGCAGTCATCAATCTCACTGCAAAAGTAGCTTCCTTGCCCTTTACAGTTAGCGGGTGCATGGATCATGGACTTCCACCTGGTTTCTGGTGACAGCATGGACCATGGACATGAGACAGTTTGCATTTCTATCTAGTTCTTATGTGTCCCTGCCACTACTGCTGGGAAGAGACCACAGTCCTCAAAGCACTGTCTACTGGCTGATGGTTTAAGACTCCTGTCTTACATTTTAATAAAAATGAATTATTAAGTACCTTTCATAGGCCAATGGGCTTGTTATGCGGAAGGGTTAGGTAAGTTGTTTCCCTTATAAAACATGTTGTAATTCAGATCAAGAGCCTCTTTCTGCTCCCTCCCCACCATCACCAGAAGGGAAAAATCAAGGCAATTCCATGAGCTAAAAGCCAGGCTTTAAAGGCTCAGAGATGCAAACCAGGGCAAGAAAGATTAGCAAAATGCTGACGCTCACTCTACCCACAATCTGTTCTGTGTGATGTGGGTTATGTGAACACTGTTCTGATGAATATCCAGAGATGGAGTTAGGATTTGTGGGATGTATGTGGAACTATGGTGGGGATCATCTTTTCAAAACAGATTCAAAACTAGAAGTAATTCATTGTCAGCACAACTATGGGAGGTGTGCACCCAAGATTCCATCTCATTGTGTACTTGCAAATTGTCCTTCACATGCATGTTAGAACACATTCTAGGCATGTATAATTATCAAAGAATCTTTATAGACTCTAATGACTATAAAACTGACATATCCACCTGTGGTGTCAGCCACTCCAACATTCAGAGTGTCTCTGTGAAGATTGTGAACTCTAGGTAGACTGAGCTACACAGTGGGGTGGGGGGGCATGTCGTGAATTTGGGAGTACTACATAATGAATTGTGATGCTGGACACATGCTAGACACAGGACCACTGAGCTCCACTCCCAACACTAATTATGTCACTTGCGGGGACGTGAATGGTATTTCATATCATGACATTAGGGGAGATAAAAGACCTGATAGTAGAAAGAGGCAGAGGTGAGGGAAGGGACCAGACAGAGGGGAGAGTGGGGCAGTAGGGGTCAGTGAAGGGTGAATGTTGCTGAAGTACAGGACATACATGTACAAAAATGTCATAGTATGGCCCATATATTTTGTACAACAAATATATATTTGTTGAGCTCATAAGGTTCCTTGTGCCCACCAGTCTTCAAGGAAAACCAGCAATGTTAAGCATGCAAAACGGTCCTCACAAAGGAATGGACGTAAAACCTCTTTTTCCATCCAGAAAGCAGGGGATTTGAAGTGATGAACAGCCTGGCGGTCTTTGTTAACAGTTGTGCCAGGCCATAACAAGCTCCTACATCCAGGACTTAGGGTAGATAATATTTTAAATGATCCTTACACCTAGAGGATCCCCTAAAATTTCACAACCTGGAACAGAGGTGGCTAACAGCCCTCTGCATTAGTGCCTTAAGCTATTACAGGCACCTCATCTCTAGAACCCATCTTATTGGAAGAAATGACAAGTATCTTGAGTACGTTTCATTGTAATCATGCTTATCTGTACACCAGAGAGTGTACTATACAAGGGCATTTCTTTCTAAATTCAAATTTGTTTAATGTGTTTACATTTGTTGGGAATAAACCACCTCTCGTCAGACTCTCAAGAAGTTCTAATCGAGGTTGAGAAAATCAATCAGAACCAAGTTTTCATTCTCACCTCTTTGCAGATAGCTACCTGTCATGACACCTGCAGAGACCCCCACATAGATTAATTATAACCATAAAGTTATATGATATCATCATACAGCAAAAGTTGTGTGTATGTGTGTGCACATATACGTGTTTTTGTGTGTGTGTGTGTACAAAATGAAGGTTCCTGGTACTAGGAGTTTATATCACAACTGGGAAGATCTGCTGACTGAGAACTGAGATCAACTGGGAATCATGCCAGCAATAAGCAGAGGGCTAGAGGGTGTTGGCAAAGAGCCCCTGGTGGGCACAGTACAAGACAGCTGGAGCAGGATGGACAGACACTGGGGAGTGTATTGAGCCTCCTACATCTAAGGGAGGTCCCTGTAACTGTGACCCGGACAGACTGTCAACTGTCAACTTGTAACAAGTCACCATGTTCTCCATGTATGAGAGGAAGAGGAAAGGGCCAGCGGCCACAGCCATAGCCCTAGGGTTCTGTCTCTCTCCTGTGTCTGAAGTTCTCCCCCCAAGGAAGAAAGAGCCTTAGCTGTCCAGCCCCCTCATTTTTGTTGCAGTCTTGAGTGTTATTCTCTTGTCACCCATGAATCTGCATCAGTCTCCTAAGATCTTGATGTGGTACTTTATTTTACTTTTATGAACGTTGTATTCTCTGTCAAATGAAAGCCTTATTAAGGCAGGATTCTGTCATCTTATTTGTCTAACCTCAGAACATCACAGTGTGTGTGGCACACAATTGGTGTTTGGTAAGTATCTATTGAACGGACACAGAAGAAAAGGATCTATTGACAAAGCTCTACACTGAGGTAGCTGAGTAAGTGCATGAAGTTTGGTTCTAGCACCCCATTTAGTCTGCAGTGCATGTTACCTGGAGGCCTTATGGCTTAGTATCAGCCTTCCTATCTATTGTTTCTCTTGAGAATGAAACTGGGCATCCGGAAGGGACCACCATCTGTCACTCAGTCTTTCTATCATGTCTCTTTAAAATGACGGTCTCTCACAGGAAAGTGGGGGAGGCTGATTCACATTTAGTGCCCTCCATCAAAGAGAGACAGCTTAAGACTGAAAACAAACCCAGGCTCATGGGAACAGTAGATACAAACCCACATTCCATGGCTAAGCATGGCTGTACACCTCAGGGATTGCTTTGGATGAGATACAGTTTGTGTGTCTGTCTGTCTGTCTGTCTGTGTGTGTGTGTGTAAAGTGCATATATACATGGAAGCCAGAGGTATATTTTGTGTATTTTTCTTCAGGTTATTCCCACCTTGTTTTCTGAGACAGTGTCCTCCTTGATTTGACCCTTATCCATTTGGCACAGCTGGCTGGCCAGCAAGCCCTTGGGATCTGCCTATCTTTGCCTCCATATTGCTAGGATTGCAAATGTGCACCACCACAATGGGCTTTTTAACTCAGGTTCCAGGGACCCAACTCATGTCCCTGTGCTTGCATAGCAAAAGCTTAACTGATGGAGTCATTTTCCAGCCCTTGAACTTTATTTTTTAATTTGTAAAAGAGATGGATAAGCCTAAGAGTACAGAATTGTCAGGATGGCACATTTAGACATGATCTGAACAACAGGTAAAGTGAATAAAGAATGGAATTGAAGTCATTTATTTCAATAACTTTTACTAAGTGTTAATCATATGCCAAGGTCTGAAAATGTTGCTATCTTTCTTGGAATGAGAACAATGAGGCTCAGAGAACACAATGGTTGGCAGCTAGTTGGGGCTGGCCCTCACAGTCCCTGTGTAGGGCAGTTACATCTCTCCAGCTCTTCATGAGATTGGCTATTCCATTGTTCAGGATGTGACCTGCCATCTCCTGCTTACAGAGAGCTCTCCTTTCTCATGGTGTCCACTTGCTTCTTCACTGTGTCATGTGAGACCACCTTTTAGTTTTCACCATTTCTGTCATCACTGAAATTACTAAGGTGAATGCTGTCATCTCTCATTCATGTATCATCTACCTATTGATTGATCAGTTGATCATATATCTACTTGTCATATGCCGATCTATCTGCATCTACCTATCAATAATCTTTGTATCTATTGTGTATATATTATCTGTCAGTCTATCTACCACCAGCAAATAAAGATAGTAGTGTCTATCTAACATCTATTGTAAGAAGGAACCAAACTGAAGCCATTTTGAATAAACTTCCTTTTTGAATAGGAGTCAACTAAAGTTTAAGTTCCCAAGAGCTCCCTGGGTAACTGACATTCTGCTTGGCGGAAAGGGACATGAATGCGGGCAAGTCGTCTTACCACAGTTGAACAACCCAACCAATGGGAACAGGATAAGTGTACCACAAAGACATGCTCATAAGAGAGTCCTTTAATCCTAAATCCTCATTGGTGGGATAATTGGACACAGATGTTTGGGGTTTGGAAGCTTAAAAATTGTGACATTCTGGCTTGAGGTCACAGCTCAGCTCCAAATCTGTTCTGTGGCCCTGATCTATCAGTAGAGGCCTGAGTATAATAAATTTTTATTATCTATTTAAATGCTTACTAAGAGGAATGTTAAAAGACGCTGTCAGCTTTGGAGTCTCTATTGTTGGCCCTGATTGGACAATTTTTACTGTCTAATTGAAATAAAGATCTTGCTTTTCTCTACTCTTGTGGCTGCTTGAGTTGTTTTGGATTAAGACCCCAACACTGTGTATCATTTATCAAAGACTCAATCTATCAAGCATTTATCATCTATCTATTGATCTATCATCCATCTATCTATCTATCTATCTATCTATCTATCTATCTATCTATCTATC
>NW_026587032.1:5000638-5024085 GCF_907164565.1 Psammomys obesus | reverse complement strand
ATCTATCTATCTATCTATCTATCTATCTATCTATCTATCTATCTATCATCTATCTATCTATCTATCTATCTATCTATCTATCTATCTATCTACCTATCGAGTGATGGTTTGGATAAAAATGGCCCCCCATATGCCCACAAGGAGTGACACTATTAGGAGTGTGGTCTTGGAGTAGGTATGATCTTATTGGTTAAAGTATGTCACTGAGGGTGGTCTTTGAGGTTTCAGATTCTCAATCCAGGCCCTGCATCACTCCTATTTCCTGCTGCCTTCAGCTCTGGATGTAGAGCTCTCAGCTACTTCTCCAGCGTCATGTCTGCCTGCTTGCTGCCATACTTCATGCCATGATGACAATGGATTAAACCTCTGAACTGTCATAGTGTCTCTTCACATCAATAGAAACCCTAACTAAAACAGAAGTTGGTACCAGGGACTGGAGTACTGCTGTGATAGGCCATACCATGCTTTTGTTTGGAGTAATATGGAACACTTTGGGACTTTTGGACTAGAAAAGCAATTAGACACTTACGCTGGCCTTAATAATGGGCCATACTGGTAGAAGCATGGCAGACTATGGTGGTGAGGGTGCAGATCTGTAATCAAAAGGAGCACATTGAGCAAGGAAAGGTATAACATGTTCAGTTAGGGGAGAGAAGGAGCACTACAAGCGGTAAACAGATTAAAGAAGAGCCTGATGCTAAGTGGAATAAAAGGAGTGGTGACCTCAGAGCAAGACCCCACCCAGCTCAGCTTCCAACTTGTGAAAAGGAATTAAAGAAAGGTAAAAGATAATTAAAGAAAAGCTTGGAGGAGGGTGTGGTAGCACAGACCTTAAATCCTAGTGCTCAGAAGACAGAGGCGGGCAGATCTCTAAGTTCAAGGCCAACATGGGTTACAGAGCAAGTTCTAGCACAGCCAAGCTTATGTAGTGAAAGAAACCATCAAAAACAAAAGACTGTTTTTTTATGGGAAAGGGGGGCCATATTCCAGGCCTAGTGAGCAGCAGAACCTGGCAGTTTCAGCAACGTTTTCTGGCTTTAGAGTCGATAATCCAAGAAAGAGGTTATGAAGTCTCTCTTTCTGAGGAAGAAAAGCCACTGCTGGACTTATGTAAGGAGTGCTTCCTGCATGGAGGCCCAGAGAAGCCATTGTGTAAAGCTGTGAAGGTGGAGCCTGGATTGCATTGGAGACCCCATGATGCTACAGATGCCAACAGAGAGTGGAAGCAGCCCAAAAGAGACAAATGTGTTGCAGTCCACAAAGCTGAAAGGAGTTGGAGATCTGAAGAGCACTTTGATATCAGACATGGAGATGCAGAGTTTGGAGTTTTCCCAGCTGGTTTTAAGTCTTGCTTTGGTTTGGTATTTTCTCATTATGCTCTCTTTTCTCCTTTTTGGAATAGTGATGGATATTCTGTGCCATTTTATGTTGGAAGTATGTAATCTGCTTTTTTATTTTGATTTTAAGGGGATTATAGTTAAGAGATTGTTATGAGTCTCAGAAGAAGACTTTGAACTTTGGAGTTTTAAACATTGTTGAGCCTGTGATAAACTATGGGGACTTTCAAAGTGGGACATAATGCTTTTCTGTAAACAGAAATGGCTACCAGCTTATGGGGGCCAGGGAATGGAATGTGGTGGTTTGAAAGAAAATGTCTACCATAGGCCCATAGGGAGGGGATCTACTAAGAGTTGTGGCCTTATTGGAGGAAGTGTGTCACTGAGGATAGACTTTGAGGTTTCAGATGCTCAAGCCAGGCCTAGTCTCAACCTTTCCTGATGCCAATTTTGGATCTGGATGCTGAACTCTCAGGTACCTCTCCAGAACCATGTGTGCTTGAATGCTTCTACGTATCCTGTCATGATGACAATGTACTAAACCTCTGAGCTGGAAGCCAGCCTCCAATTAAATATTTTCCTTTATAAGAGTTGCTGTGGTCATAATGTCTCTTCATAGCAATAGAAACCCCAAGACATATATCTATTTCTATCATTTATGTATTATCTATCATTAGTAAATCAATCAATGAATCATCATCTGTCTAACATCTATGTATCAATCTACCTTTATATATCATCTATCTTTCTATCCACCTAGCCATCTATCTTTTCTTTATCCTTCTATATCTGTCTGCCTATCTATCAGCTATCTATCTATCTATCTATCTATCTATCTATCTATCTATCTATCTATCTATCTAGCCTTTGTTTATCTGTCTGTCATCATCTATCATCTATCTATCTATTGTCTGTCTGTACCATCTGTGTCTTTCTATCATCTGTCTTTTTAGTAGTATATCACTCATTAAATCAAAGCCTTATTACCTTGTTCACAATATTCATCAGTATAACCAGAAGCACTGCATGGAGACTGCTCAGCAATAGTTACAGTGGATGGTACTGAGTCTCAAGCCAAACACAGCTGAATGTAAAGCCCAGTATCCTCAGCATGCAGTGTCCTGTCCTGTTGCTAAGACCTACAATGTGAAACAGCTGTGGAAATTTGTGTGAGGTTTTTTTTTTGTTTTTTTTTTTTGTCCCTGTTTTCTGTTTCTTCTCTGTGCAATGAGGTTCATAATCTTCTCTCTTCAAGATTCAATCTTTTTTTTCCTAGCTCCCTAAATTAATGTTTCACATTATTATTTATCTTTAATTTAGTGCAAAATATTGCAAGGCATTTAAGTACTGAGTGTGAAAGAACACATGGGCTTCAGTAATTCCACATTGAAATTCTGACTTCTGTGTCAGGGTAATCTTTGGAAAGTGGTTGAGTTGTTTGGATATTTGATTTTTCCTCTGAGAGACAGAAATGACAATGACGTGGTGCTTTAGAAAGTGACTTCACAGTCACTTTCAATGCTGAGCAGTTCACAACAACCAAGGTATAGAACCAGCAAGATGTCCATCCACAGATCTATGGATGAGAAGAATGGCACAAACACATCTAGAATTTTCCTCAGCTGTAAAGAGAATTAGGTCATTATATTTACAGGAAAGTGGATAAAATGGAAGATCATCATGTTAAACAAAATAAGCTAGACTCAAAAAGACAATTTCACATGTTTTCTCTCATATGCAGAATCTGAATTGAAGTGTGTGTGGGGGGATATGAAAGTAGAAATGAGACTATGAGAGGTGAGGAGATGGGGAGAAGGTTAATGAATATATCTGAGATGAACGCAGAAGTGAGATACTTGGGTGGATGAAGGAAAGTAGGAGGTTGGTTAGGGAAGCAAATAAAAAAACAGAATGTCATGACATACACGCATGAAAATTTCTCACTGAAACCTATTTCTTTGTATGCTAGTTAGAAATACTGAAAAATAAACCAAATAAACAAATAAAGCATATAAGAAATGAATGGGGGTTGGGGACTTAGCTCAGTGGTAGAGTGCTTGCCTAGTAAGCATAAAGCCATGGGTTCCGTCCTCAGTTGTGGGATAAAAAGTGAATAGATGAATGATGAATGAATAAACGAATGTGGTTATAGAAATTAAATAACATGTTATATCAAAATTGGAAATTCCTGCACATGGGAGATATCTGGCAAATAGGAGTTCCTTTTATTGCTTAAAAAGAAATCAAACAACAAAGACAGATCAATGCCAAAGCCCAGGAAACTCACAGATAGATATGCTGTGTAGAAAGCAAGAATGGGTAGAAAATACCCAAAGGGGAGAGAGTGGTTAAAGAGATTATGCTAATGATCCTTGCTAAGCACTTATTTTCTGTCCAATTTTGTGATGAATGAGCTACAGTCTCTGACTTCTTTGAGTGTGAATGGCATATATAACACAGTTCCTCCCCGTTTGACTTTTGTTATCAATCATTCTTTTTTCTATCTCTTTTCACCATTTCTACTCCTTGTGATGTCACAGTTTCCATGAGAGGGGTCAGGGAGATCTTTGCTGAGTGGTCAGTTCTGACTCAGAAAGGCTCAAAAGACTGAGGCTGGGGAGTTGGTTGGAGCTTTCTTGCTCTGGCTTGCTCTGAATTGGATTTATTTTCAGTGAACGGTTTACACAAGAGGCTGTGGAGACATCTCAGTAGACTCACTTCCAAGATCACTCAGGGGGATCTTTCAATGGAGTAGTGAACTATCCAGTAGATTCATTGAGCAATGGTCCATGGGCAGAAAGAGAGCGAACCCAGGATGGATGACACTATTGTAACTTACTCTGTGAAATCCTGCTCACTAGACAATAGGCAATTAGTTGAGACTACATTCCAGAGGACAGGTTTTATTCAAGAGCCTATCTCTTCTCATTCATATTACTTGATAATAGAATTTGAGAAGGGCTGGAGATATGGCTCAGGTGTTATCATCTGAAGCTAACAAAAACCTACAACTCCAGCTCCAGCAGATCTAATGCTATCTTCTCGCATCTTCTAGAATTGCTGTCAAGTGGTGGGCATTCATGTGCTCAGGCACACAAGTGCACACACACAGAGAGAGAGAGCGCAAAATACTGAATACTGTTCTTGTTATAAACTGTGGACTGATGTCTGAGTATAAAAACTATGGCTGTGATCATCTTAGGACAGACCCCATAGCTCTCAGCCTTCATTACACACTGTGGCTCATGGGGTCGATTTTGGAAATGACACCAGGGTCTCATGACCTAAGATTCTTATGACAATGACATTCATGTGTGATACAGCTTGGAAAATGTAATTTTTCCAAGCTCTTCAGGTGATTCTGTCATGCGGTCAATACTGGAATTGTTCGGCCTACAAGACTGTATTAGAAGGCCTTTCCCATCGATCTACATGGCCGTTTAAAAATATCTCAATAGCATACTTTAACACAACCACTTTCAGATTTGTGACACCCTGCTGACCTCTCTGAGGTAAGCTAGTTGTGAAATGTTTTGGAATAGTCAAATGAATCGTTCTGCTTATAGAGTTGTTGGCACCAACCCAGCCAGTGTCTGCCAAAAGGAAGGCCAGTTTCAAAGCAGCTGTGGTTTGGAGCTATTTATTTTTTGACAACAGTTCGATAGCAAGGCTGGTGGTGGATGAAGGACACTTTTGGCTCATGACTATAAACCCTTATCTGGAATGGTATCAGAGTGCATTTTGGTTTAGTCACTGTAGCAGAACCTGTGAGTGGTTCATCTTGATTCACAGAGGTGAGAACACACCAATGGCAAAGAGCAGACCCCTGTTTTATACCCACCTGATCCATTATTTAATCTGACAAAAAATTTCCCTGTCTGTTTTGCTTCTCTTGATGGGATTAAGTGATTCTCCTGCAAAAATATAACTGTAGGAGTGGTGAAAATGAGACAAAAATACCAGGTCCAATGTCTCCACTGAATTTTTCTTTTCTTACTTGAGATTTATTTTGAGTGTGTGTGTGTGTGTGTGTGTGTGTGTGTGTGTGTGTTGCTTTCCTACATGTATGCATGTTGTGAATGTGAGTGCATACATTTTTGTGCAGATGCATGTGGGGATTAGAGGTTGATATCTGATATCTTCCTCGACTGGTTATTTTACACATTGAGGTAGGCCTATTGATATGCCTGGAATGTGCAGGTTCAGCTCGTTTAACTATCCAGCTTGCTCTGAGGATGCCTCTGTCTCTTCCTCATAATCTCTAGAAGCACTGACATGCCACCATGCATTTTCATAGGTTCTAGGGTTCCAAATTCCAGGCTTCACGTTTGCAAAGCAAATACTCCATCCTCTGAGCTTTCTCCCAAGTTCCTCCACTGAGTTTCTGAGGGGGACTTTTAAGAGAGTTTATACTTCCTGAGTGAAAAGAGAGAAGAGATCATCATGAAGGCAAGGTGATCTAACATGTTTAGACAACCAGAGCGCTGAGGAGGTGTAAACAAATGGCTAAAAGTAGCAGCTGCAGGTACCCTGTGTACATGAGCCACACCCAAGAATTGCAGTAGCAAGATGAATACACAAGCCTCCTCCATGCATATACCCAGCTGCTGGGAGGGGGTAAGAAAGTCAAGGCATCAACACAAAGTGAGTGACTCTCATCTTGTTGAAATTGTAGCTACTAGAACTGGATAGGGAAAAGCAATAATGTTTACCACCATTGCCAAGGGGTTCATTTCCCTTATCACGCTCTCAAGACTATGATCTCACGTGATTAGATCTTCTATGATTACATTCTAAAGTTTGTCTATGATTACTTCCATTTTCCTTGGGAAGAAATGGAGGCAAAGTGTAAATACTTCCTCAGTGTTAGGTAGAATGTGTTAGGGTCAATAATTTTGCTTAGTTACTCGAGCTCCGGATGTTGGCCTTTGACATGAAGTAGTGTGCTACAAGAGGCTGGTGGGTAAGCACAACTGCAGAAGATATGGACTAATTTTGACATAATAATTTTGCCTGTTTCTATGATGCTGAGTCACAGGCACAGCAAGATTTAAAGATTTAGAAATCCAAATTCTTCTGGCTTTTTAGTAGCTCATGGTCCATGATTCTCATGCAGAAAAGAGGAAACACAGATGTGCACACTGTGTTTATAGATTTTCCTCAAAGTGGCCAAGGCAAACCACAGCAAAAGATGGATTCTTCTTAAGCAGAGCTCTTGTGCGACCTGAGAGATCCAATATATCAGGCATCATGAAAGAAATTAGCATTTTAGAGGGGATTTAGCATTAGCTAATGTGCTGCCTAGGTGTTGAGGGAAAAGAAAGTGTGTGCTATGCACAGGTCCATTGAAAGAGCAATGAGAAATGTGGGTAACTGTAAATGGGCCATAGTTAAGGTGAAAGGTACCTACCAGAGGACATTAGGAAGATGTAGCCACTGACTCTGGCTCTTGAAAACTAGCTGGAGTTTCTGGAAGCAGACAGGAAGAACAGTGATATTTTAGAGCTGAGATCTGCATGTCTACCCAACCCTGTTATCCAAGCATGTTCATTTGGTGGCATAAAATTGGCCAATAGTGACACAATTTACACCACAGAAATTGGTAAATGTTACAAATAAATAGGGCACACACCGAAAGGAAGAGTAGGAATTGAATTCCTTGTATTTGAAAGTACCTAGACATTTGAGTAGCCTTTGGAGAAGCTTGGTGACATAGGACATCTGGTAAAGAGATAGAGGTAGATGTGATGGTTTGAGAGTGTTACCCATAGGCTCATACATTTGACTCCTTCACCTTCATGTGGAACTAGTTGAGAAGGATTAGAAGGTGTGGCCTTGTTGGAGGGAGTAGGTCACTGGAGTAGTCTTTGCCCCATGCTCCTGACATTTACGTGGTTGCTAGGGATCAAACTCAGGTAGCCATGCTTGCAGAGCAAAGACTATTGACTACGCCATCTCCCCAGCTCCCCATTCATGGTTGTCTGTGTTTCACCAATGCCCATACTAATGCCAATGAGTAACCAGATATCTGACTTCATCTAAAATTGTACCCTTTGATGTTTTTGACCCAGCATAATTATAAATGGCAACCCTTTCCTCTTTCAGAAGTGTCCCAGTTTGTGTAACAAATGATATCTGTAATTACGTGTTACACATGCAGCCAGAAACCAACAAGGCAGTGATTAGCTCACACTGATCATGGTCTGAAGGATCTCAGCTAAGAATGGTCTTTTGTGTTCCAGGTCACAGAAGTCAAATGGCAGTACTTCTCCTCTCTCCTTGGCTGTAGCTGGGGGATGCCGATGTCCCTTTGTACCCACACTGTAATTCAGGAATGAGAACCCTGGTGAATGAGCACTAATGGACAGGAAAGCCAGCCATATCCAGGCACAAATGGCTTGCCACGCCTCCTCTAGTCCTAGCTGACTTTTCTTTCTGCTTTGCCTGAAGAGATTGATACATCAAGTTTGAGTTAAATCATGAAAAGGTACATGATGTCACATTTAACAGTTTATGAAGTCACAAAATATAGTTTGAAACATCAGTAAAATGTCAGATAGCCAAAATTTGGGGAAGGAAGAGTGTTATAATACTTCAGGTAATACATTGACTATATTGCTATATTTTGTAAATTTTTGCGATAGTTTTATTCCAACTTATAAATTATTAAGGTTTATTTTTTAAGCATATTTAAGATTTATTTTATTTTAAATTGTGTGTATGTGTGTATGGATACGTGGTATACATATGTGTGTGTTTATGCATTTATGTATATGTGTTTGTTTGTGTATCTGTATATGTTTATATATGTGTATGTATATGTGTATATATGTGTTTGTGGGCATGTATGTGTGTATGTGTATTGCGTATGTATTTTCTTAGGCAGAATTTCACTTCCAATGCTTGCCCTGTCTTAATGTGGTAGAAGTCTAAAATGATAAATAGCAATTAATTAGCCAGGTGCCAAGGGTTTTGCAAACTCCCTCACAGAGTGAGCTCCCTGGGGCAGCTGCATTATCTGTTCACTTGCTAAGACAGCAGTGGAACCAAAGGCCAATGATATTCAAGGAGTGAAATATAGTAGGTCTCCAAGACCAATTACATCTAATGTGTTATCAAATGTGTGGCTCACATTCCACGCTGTTTGCCTTAGTGTATTCAAATGCGTGTTTAGAGAACATCTCGTTTCTCTGTGTGGCCTCCTCTGCTTTTTCACTTGTCCAATTCATTTTCCAGCATTTGGTTCAGTGGTTCAAAGTTATTTGGAGCTTGTAGAACACATGAAGGAGACCCTGAGGGCCTTGCTATAAACCAAAGCACACATGTACTTCCTGCCTCCAAGCTCAGAGGTCTTTAAAGAACCACATTTCCTTTGACAGCATCAGGTGAACCCTCTCTCCCCTAGGCATCTCTGGGTTCCTTTAGGAATCTGACTGCTTGCCAAGCTCACTGCAGAGCTATGTGTTCTCCAAGCCTTCTAATATCTATAGACCTTGTCCATTAACTGTCCCATTCTGTGGTCTGCAAGGGACCATAGAACTTCTTTGAGCTGTGAGAGTTCATGTAGGATGGTAGCATGGAAGTTGGAGCTTGGGGGATTACAGTACAGAGATTAGAGAGAAGGGGAACTGTGGAGAAACTCAACTGACAACGTGCCTGCTGTGAAATCAGAAGGACCAGAGTTCAAATCCTCACACTTGCATAAGAGCAAGGCACAACAGTTGTTCTGTAACCCAGGGTTGTGAGAGATGGGGACAGAAGAATCTCTAGGACTTGCTGGCCAGTTATTGTAATGAAATTGATGAGTTTCTGGTCCAATGAGAGACCGTGTCTCAAAAACTAAGGTGGAGAAAAAGGGAAAAGGCATCCCCTTGCTGACTTCTGGCCTCCACACTCACACATACACATTCATGTGCACACACATGCCATGCTCACGTACACTCACATGAACATGTATATACATCTCACATACACAGAGGAACTTAATACTATATAAAAAAAAATCAAGCTTTGGGGGACATGAAGGTGTCCCTAGTGGCCACCATGAACCCTGGCTTACAGCTGTCTTGCTGTTCACCCCAAAGAGTTGAGCCCATACTTGGTCTTTAATTCTTAAATTAAATGTTCTTTTTTTTTTCCTATGCTTTTTTAAAAAAATCATTGTTGTTGTTTGTTTGTTAAGGATGAAGATTTGACTAAAACTGTGCCGCTGACAAAGGACTGCGGTTCTCGCATCCAGGGTCCTTGGAATGCATTCTTGTTTCCTTTGCACAGCAAGTCCGCATTTGCTTCAAATACCTACGACTAAATGGCTCACTGAAGGAGGACCTCCAAACAAGGGGTATAGCTGGTAAGATGGATCATCAGGTAAAGGCACTTGCTGCCAAGCCTGAGGACTTGAATTTGATCTGGGGACCCACATGACAGAATGAGAGAACCTCCTCCCACATGTTGTTTCCTGGCCTCTACATCCGTGCCATGATATGTATGTTCCCCTCTCCCCCACGTGTTCAGACAGCCAAAAGTCAATAAATGTTAAAAAGAAATTAAGAGAAGAAGAGCCGGGTGTTATGGTATACACCTTTAACCTCAGAACGCAAGGAAGCAGAGGCAGAAAAATCTCTGTTAGAGGCTAGTTCAGTGTACATGGTAATTTCCGAGCCAGCCAGGTAAACATAGTAAAACCCTGCCTCACAGAGACAAACGAGCAAAAAAGCAAGGAGTGACCTTTGTGGAGAACAAATTTTAGCTGTACTATATAATGCAAAAAAAAAGTTTCTTAACATCCTCCTCCCTGCAATCATTTTTATATTTGATGCTTCAAGCCCCTCACCTATTATACCTAAAGTAAGTCACTGGCAAAGTGAAATACCAAATCTGCCTCAATGAAAACACACACACACACACACTATTTTGAACATTTCAGAACATTCTAGACTGTCATTCCCTCAGCCATTTGATCCTTCTCCTACTTCTTTTTTCCCGTCCCCTCTTCCCCTCCTCCCCCCTTTCCTCTGCTCTCCTCTCTCCTCCTCCTTTTTTTTTTTTTTTTCCTTCTGTCCTGTTGTCCTCTGAGGGTATATACACGACTGATTTCACGCTGGCCTTCTGTGGTTAGGAATTAGCCTGTTGCATAAATCTTGGGGCAGACTCCAGTTTATGAAGTCTTCGAAGGGAGACCTTTGCTTTTGCTTTTTAATTTTAGCACTTCCACAGCATCCGGTGCCTGCTGTTCTGTATTTCCTTACTTTCACTATTGATTGCAAGAGAATCACTATTGACTGAACAAAAGCTCTTCAGAAAGCCAACAGAATACACCCTGCTTTCGATGTCTGTATTGATTAGTAAACACATCTGAGTTGCAGCAACATTAATTTGGCAGTGAAGAGAATTGAGACGCATCTTAGGGAATCCTGTCATAGTGAAAATGAGCCCTTACACCCCCACGTACCTAAGGGCGCAAAGTGTTAGTTTTTATCAAGCCCAGGAATCTTCCCCAAGTAGGTGTGCTTAGTCTAGGGTTAGTGGGAGGAATTTTCAAAGTTGTGCTTACAATGTATTTTATACTATGCAAACTATGTAGGCTTTGCTTAAGAAAGAACCAACATATTTCATTAGCTTCTTACAGCCATCAGTGGCCTCAAGTTTCTTAATAGCAACTAATCCATATACAACCCTGGTGGGCAGCAGTCATTCCATCTAAATTAGATTAGCCATAGTGAAAGCTCATGTAATTGTTTACCTTCTGCTAGCTTGATTTAAATGTTTTTGTATGATGTGTTCCTTGGTCTTGAGTCACAAAGTGTGTGTTTGACTCGGGTTAATTTTGTAAGTAAAAATGATGATAGACATTGATCATCATCCTCACGAATATAGTACTCGTTTATAAGCACGGTGACAAAAAATTTGATCCCAAGTAACCAATGTTAAAAATAAAGGGAGGCGTGGTGGCTCATGTCTGGAATTCCAATGCTGGGGAGGCAGAGACAGGCCAATCCCTGAACTTGCTGGCCCGACAGCCTAGCTAATTGGTTATGTTGACTTTGTTTCTTCTTTGAGTGTTTGTTTCTGCATGTGTATGTGTTGGAGTGCATGCACACATTTGTGTGGAGGTCAGAGGCTGATGTTGGGCATCTTCTTCTGTCACTGCCTGTTTTATCAAACAGGGCCTTTCACTGGACCTGGAGCGCTCACCACTTCTGCAGGACTAGCTGTCGGTGACCATCAGTATCCTAGGGCCTCTGCTGTGATAGCAGTACAGTTGGAGGAGAGCAGCATTCTACCAAGCTTGTGTGTGTGTGTGTGTGTGTGTGTGTGTGTGTGTGTTTGTGTTGGTTATCCAAACTCAAGTCCTCATGCTTGTAGGTCAAGCACTTTACTGACCCATCTCTCCATCCTCTGGGTTGGCTTATTAGTATATGAAAGATTAATGTGAGGACCAAGATGTCTATCTAATTGATTTTTTTTTCTTCTCTAGTGAATTGATTGTTTTAGTCTGTATGTGTGTGCTTACATACATGTGGAGGTCAGAGGACACCCTCAGCTGTTGTTACTCATGTGCTAGCCAGACTGTGTGTGTGTGTGTGTGTGTGTGTGTGCATGCCTGCTTGTGTGTCCTCTATCACTCTCCACCTTATTTTTAGTACTATTTGAGACAGGCCCATTCACTGAACCTGAAGCTTGCCAACTCTGCCAGCCTGGATAGTGGGGCTTCCTCAGCATCCTCTGCAGCCCCCTGTACCTCCCAGACCTGGGATTACAGAAATATACTGTCACGGCCAGCATTTGTATATGGGTGGTGAAGATCTGACCTCATGCTTATTCTGAAGGCCCTTTATCCACTGTCATCACCCTAACCTCATGCCTTGTTTGTCAAGCACAACCTCTCACTGGCTTGGTTAGAATTCACCAAGCAGGCTTGGCTAGTTGTCCAGCAAGCTGCAGGTATCACTGTCTCTATCTCCTCAGCAGTGAGGTTGTAAGCACCTGTCACCATGTCACCAGGTCTGGCTTTTTGTTACAAATGAGCTGAAGCTAATGACCTCATGCTCTCAAGACAAGCGTTTTACCAACTGAGCCATCTTCCAGCCCTGTCTCAGAATTTTTATTAAACATCATTTCTTCTTTGATCTAACTAAAGATGTGAACACTTTTGGAAGTAAGCTAGGGTGGTTCAGGATCTTCATATCTACTGCTCAAAGGATAACTGAGAGAATTAATTAAATAAGTGAATGAAAGATAGGACAAAATTTGTGGATTATAAATTTAGACACGAATTATTACTTATGTAGAATAATGTTTTGGGTAACTTAAAACATCTATGTCTAAGTCCTGGCATTCTTGCATTTGAATTACTTATGTTTTGTACTAGACCTTGTCAACATTTTCATTACTCTTTTAGTGTAAAGAACTTACTCTACGGAGCTGCAGGGATGGCTCAGCTGTTAGCAACAGTTGCTTAACTTACAAATGATCTGAATTTATTTCCCAGCACATGTCTAGGGCAGTTCACAAAGCCTGTAATCCCAGATCCAGGGACTTGACACCCTTTTCTGCCCTTTGTGGGAACCCACACATATGTGCCCAATACTCACACATTGTACCTTCCCACCTTTCCTTTCCTCTGCCCAGCCAGCATTTACTGAAAGCTTTGTAACATGCTGATGAAGGACATATATCACAATGTATACCTATGTGTTAGACCAAAAAGCCACCAACATAATCAGGAGCACAGACCTTTGCAGTTAAGGTACCCTTGACATCAGAGGAAAGACAGACCCAGGCAAATACGTAACTTGTAGAAAAATTTACCGGAGACAATAAACGGTCCCTAAAATACACTGTGAGGAAAATAAGATGGGAACTCAACGTTGGAAAAAACATACAGCTGCTCTTTCGTGAGCCTAAGATCCATGGAAACCTGATGTAAATGAACATCAACTCAGAATGAGAGGCTGTGGATAGTCACTCCCACACGTTCCTTTCCAGGTATTTCCTGAGCAATTATTTTTGCTCTGTTGTCAAGAGTTGGGGTAGGGGTGGGTGAGCAAGCGGTGGAAGTGGTGGATGGGCTAGGGCTGCTGTCCTCAGATGGGCTGCCACGGTATGATCTCGAGGTGATGACAGTCTCCTGTGTCCCAAGGACTCACGTGGAGACAGGGCAGACCAGGTGCAAGCCCTCTGCCTCTGAGTTTCCCACATGGAAGACGTTTCCTCATTTTCCTCACAGCACAGACTGTGTGCACTGTGGATTTCTGGAGAGGAATTTGTTTGTTGAGAATAGTTCCTCAAGGCTGGTGGGAGGGAAGGCAGGTGTGAGCTCTCAAAGGCAGGATTGTCTTTCAGCAGGGTGTAGAACCTTTATGGTGGCCATAATTGTGGCAATTTAAGATGCCATTGGGAAGCCAAGTCATATAAGCGATGTACCCCATTTCTTCCAAATTCTTGGTAGAGGTCTTTAATTGCTATCCAAAGAGAGATTTTTTTCCTCTCTCTTTTCTTCTTTGAATGTGGTAAGTCACACACTTGGCTATATACTGGAGGACCCGTGTAGGGAAAGCTTCAAAATCTATTAGGGATATTTTAACACCATGGAAACTCCACAAGGCATTGATTGGCAGTGAGGTAACTGCTTTTCCCCATAGTTGCTAATTGATGCTTTGCACTGAACGTTGAGTGCAGACAACAAAGCGACACAAAGCAAAAAAAAAAAAAAAAAAGTGCTAGACAGAGATCTTCTTAGATCCTCCATAGGGATGGATGATCAGGGGGCACTGAGCAAGAAAGATCCCAAGGATTTTGAGACAGATGGGGGGGGGGGGTGTGGGAGAGAGAGAGAGAGAGAGAGAGAGAGAGAGAGGAGATTTTGGGTATATTGCCTGTGCTCTTCTTCTCAGGCTAGCTTCTTCATAGCCAGCATTAACTCAAGTCATACACAGCCCCTCATTCCACAGCACTCATGAGTAGGGGAAAGAACAAGCTTGTATGTTCTCGTTGGGAAGGGGCATGTTCTGTGCAAGTGGGCCAGGGCCTGTGAAGAGACTAGCTTTGTTGTTTTACCAAGAACCCTGTCTTTCATCCAGTTTAGTTAGCTGTGCTATCTCATACCTCAGCTGCAAGCCCTCCTCATTTGTCTTACCAGGTGCTTCTGATCTTGCTCTTTGAACTCTGACATCATTTTAACTGTAACGTTAGGGGTTCTTTCCTTGTATCCCAATCCTAAAACAGTCTGACCTTGGAAACCAATTTCTTCTTTCTCCGGCACCAGATGGGAACATTCTGAGTGACAATGGAGTGGTGTTTCAGGAAGAGAACAGAGGATGGCAAGGACCCGGGACAGATGTCGAGCAGAACTCAGGAGAGACCTCATGGGCTTCCAGCCCAAGTTGTTTCTTCAGTTGTTTTTTTTTTTTTGTTTTTTGTTTTTTGTTTTTTCATTGAGCAGATTGCAGCTATGAGCCATTTGCAGACATGGAATGAAGCTGAGGAGAGAGCCAATGAGCTATCTCTTTAATGCTGAAGACTACATGGCAGAACATCAAATTTAAAACCTTATTGTGCTAGACCTTCAGGGAGGCCATTGGTGGGGTCAAGTGGTGCCTCCTTGTGTAACAGCTTTGCCTCCAGGAGTGGGACTCTCTCTTCTGTTATTACAATGAAGCATCTAGGTTACCAGGGAAGTGTCCAGTGGGTAAAATGCTTGCTGCACAAGAGTGAGGACCCGAGTTTGGATCCCTAGAACCTATGTAAATCCAGAGACAGCAGCACACAACAGTAATGCTTTTACACTCATGGAAGGATGGGAGGTAGTGACATCTGACTGCCCTGAAGCTCATGGATTTGATGGAAGTCCATCATGGAGAAGCAGCAGGCATGGAGAAACACCCTCGGCCTAGCCTCAGTGACACACTTCCTTCAACAAGGACACACCTACTCTAATAAGGCCACACGTGCTTATCTTTTCAAATGGTGTCTTTCAATGAAAAATGGCAGCCTTTTAGGATTTAAACTTCATGACTCTTGCCACATGCTATCCCTGGCAGGCTTTGGGGATACAAAGCCATTCATTGCACAGCTTCTGTGAAGACTGAACTTCAGCAGGTTGGCAAGAGTAGGTCACAAGAATGTATAAAATGTGTTTAATAGAGTGTGCAAAAATGATCTTTGGAAAAGACACCGAGACCATAGCAACTCTTATAAAGGAAAACATTTAATTGGGGATGGCTTACAGTTTTAAAATGTTTTATCTATTGTCATCATGGCAGGGAGCATGGCAACGTGCAGACAAACATAATTCTGAGAAGTAGCTGAGAGTTCTACATCTGGATCCATAGGCACAGCAAGAGAAAGACTCTGGGCCTAGCTTGGGCCCTTGAAACCTCAAAGCCTACCGTCAGTAACATACTTACTTCAGCAAGTGTCACAAGCACACTTCTCCAACAAGGCCACACTTCCTAATTCTTTCAAATAGTGCCAATCCCTGGTGACCTGGTGACCAAGCATTCACATCTATGAGCCTATGGGGGGCCATTTTTGTCCAAACCATCACAAATGTCTGAAGAACAAGGCATTGTTATAAGTGACCCTGGGTTTCTATACCCCCTATCCCATTCTACGTTCATTGTTTTATTTGCTGCCTCAGGGACCTGTGCTCCTGTCTTGTTATGTGGTTACAGAATGCTCCATGAATCATTAGGTGAGTGTTGCCTACTTTCAAAGATGGCTTCTCTTCTTTTAGTAAGAATAAAGTAATGGGAGTTAGAATGACTAAAGCGCATTATACACTTGTATGGAACTGTCAAAAAATATAAACAGAGCATCACATATTCCATGGCTAATCTGCATACTGAGCCAAAGACATCTCATATGTGAGTGCTACTAAGGCTCACAGAACCCTGCTATCACATCCTGTACTACAGCTGATACTTCAAGAAATTATAGGCATTGTTCATAATTGCACACGAGCCTGAAAATATGCACCAGTCTGTGACTTCCTGTTATGCTCAATTTTTATATTATCTTTTAAAGTGTTTAGGGTTTTCCAGTTTGCGTGGCTTAGGTAGCAAGAGATGTCATCGAGCCCTTCAATTGTGTTTTTTATCCTTATTAATTTTTATTTTTAAATTGTGTGTTCACAGAAATTGTGTGTTCACAGAAAAGGGAAGTCAGGTCTCCCTAGAGCTGAAGTTTTGGGTGGTGGTGAGCAGCCTGAAACAGAACTGAGCTCAGGTGATATGGGATAGCTCTTAACCTCTGTCTGTCCAGGTCTGGGGTTTCCGTGGTCTTGATGAAAACACCCAGATAATGCTGGTGTATGTTCCTATTTGACCTTTGCTCCTATATCAGTTTTACAGAAGAGTTAATTCCACTGGACAGAACCTTATCTGATTCCCTTGTGTGTTCCTCATGCCCAGAAAACCACTGATGTATATACTGAGTTCATGTAATGACTAAAGAAGACAGTGAGGCTGGCAAAGCCTGGCTCTTAGCTGGGTTTGTCCAACCCACTGCCTGCTTGGGAAAGTAAATGTTTATTGAGGGATTGAGGAGTCTGTAATGAACGTGCCATGCAATCGCAAGGATCCGAGTTAACACATCTCCCTGAACCTGGCCAATACCGATTGCCTAGACTGGTTAGCTCCTGAGACCCAGGCATCCTCCCGTTGCCTTTCCAGGACTGTGTTTTCAGGTGAGTATTATTATGCTCACCTGGATATGAAACTCAGGTCCTCATGCTGGAGCAGCAGGAATTTCACTCACGAGGACACTTCCCCAGTCCTGAAGCTGACCATTGGTAGGAAAAGCTTGCCCTGGGGTGCCTAAGACTCAAAGCAGGGACAGGAAATGTGTATGAGGAGAAAGAACTCAGGTTCTAAATCTAAAGCTGCCCCTCCCTACTCTCCCTTCTCTCTAATGAAGATAAAATACAGTTCTCACAATGTCATTAGATGTATAAAAATGGAACAGAGTTAAGTGCTCAGCAATCGAGAGGTGATTAACCGCATTGTGGAAGGCTGCGCCACCACTAAAAACGTCTGCCGCAGAAATAAAACGTACAAACAATGGAGGAAGAGTTCAGATCACCAAATTTAGCTTAACTCGGCTTTTGTGCCAAATATATATGCATTTATAAAGTCACGAAATGGCGAAGAAAACATCAGAATGTGACTAGTTTTGGGTGCCAGTGTTGTGGCTGGTTTTGACCCTCTACTTTGCATTTATTTATTTGATTTTTCTGCTTTCCTGTGCAGGATAGAATTTTTTTGTATAATAGAAAGTTTGATTTTGAAAACATTTTTAAAGATGCAAAGGCTTTTGCAGCTTGAGAGAACAAAATGCAGAAAGCTGCCATGCAGAGAGCAGTGGCCACTTAAAGGGGTGTTTCTTTCTCCTTTCCCATCAGGCTCTTTTGGTCCCCACTACTCAGGGCCCTTTAAAGCCCTTATCCCCTTTGAAATCTTTGCATGCATGAATAGGAACAAGCTTTCTTGTTTTTCTCTCTTCAGCTGAGACAGGCTGACATTTTCAAAAGAACCTCAGCACTCCGAGAGCAAAAAGGTAATAATTACAGAAAATATAGAAGACATAATGGTTGTCATGTTTGAAACACAAGCCCACGCTCTTCTAATGGGCTGGCTGCCTGCTTGTAGCATCCAGAGCCCATGCCCACCCCAACTCTCTGGCTTCCCCTCCAGACGAAACCACTGCACTCCTGGGATCAGAATCTGTCGTAGGACAATTACTCATCTAGTAAGTCAAGGATGAAAGAACGACCCCTGCTAAAGCTCTGTCTGTCTGAAGCTGCCCAGTTTGGTTTTCTTCCAAGTGTACTGTGGTTCAGACAAACAAGAGAAAGACAAGATGAGAGTCCCTGTCCTATGCTAAAGAGGATTGCTTCACATGATATACCAACACATGCTCTGTATGTGTATGACAGAAACAGAGACAGAGAGTTCACCTATAAAGAAAAACATAATTCCCTTTCCAGTGACTGTCTCTTGTCTATATACAGAAAAGTGGCCACATTTCAAAGTTCATCTATCACCAGATCATCATATTAAAAAACCACAAGATGCTCACTGTCAAAACTGTAAGCAGGCAGTGACAGACTATCTTCAGAGTTCTCTCTGTTCATTCAGAAGCTGGAAGTTCACAAGGCAGCAAAGTCTGTAGTTTCTCCCTACTGTGGGTGTAGAATTCCCTTGCAACAGTGCTTTCCATCCCATTGCCTGAAATAACCCTGCATGTGTGTGTGTGTGTGTGTGTGTGTGTGTGTGTGTGTGTGTGTGTGTGCACCCAGGAAAGCAGCAACACCTCTCTCCACTGAAAGAATGGAATCTTGTTTTATTCTTTGTGGTTTACACTTTAACACCAACCCCACATGGAAACTAACTGCAGTCTTTGCCTTTGTCTCAGTAAAATGCTTAAAGAGGAACTTATTTTTCATGGTTTCTTGGTTTGTTTGTTTTTGAAATCCTTGTGCATGCTAGGTGGGTACTCCACCACTAAGATACAGCCCCGACACTTCACTGCTTTTCATTCTGAGACAGGATCTCACTAAGTTGCCCAGACTGGCTTGAGCTATTGCTGACCTCAGTTCTCTGCCTCTGGGTAGTTGGGGTTACAGGCCCCCTAGACCCAGCTTCCCAAATGGGTCTCAGAAGAGTATCTTGTATTGTGAGAGAAGTTAAATAAATAGTTTTTGAGTATTTGAATACACATATTTTAGTAATAACAGAAAAGATTCCTAAAGGGTTCAGGGGAGGATCAGCTAGTAGAAGTTATCAAGAGATTAATTTATATTCTATCTACAAACGAATGTTCTGAGCTAGGAAAGGTGGCTCACACCTGTGATCCTATCACTCATGAAGTTGAGCCAGGAGGATTGCCCATGAGTTTGAGGCCATTCTGGATTATAGTGTGAAACTCTGTCTCAAAGAGTCCGAATAAAGAAGCTGGTGAGAGACAGCTTAAGAACAGGTTCTGCTCCTGCAGAGAACCCCTGCTTGGTTCCCAGCATCCACAGAAGCAACTTATAACTGACTAACTTCTGCTCCCCGGGATTTGATGCCCTCTTCTGGACTACACCAGTTCAGTTCCTCCATAATGTTTCTCTCTGTCTCTCATGTACACACACATATACACAAGCTACAATAAAAATAATAAGTAAGAAAAGTAATAATTTGAAGGTCCAAATAATAAGTAGTAGTTCATAAACGCCCCCAGTCCACTCTGTATAATGTTGAGGAGAGCTGGTCTGTGAAACCACTGCTCAGCATATTCTAATCAAGATGAAAAGCTGTTTGGGGTAATGTGCTAATGGAGGGTCATGTGAGGAAGGCTGAACTGAATTTTCTGTCTTCTAAAAATTCTCCCTCTTTTATTTTTTTCTGGCTCCTGTAAGTTCAAATGTACACCAACTCTCTTTTCTGTTTCCATTCACGTGGCCTCTCAGCACACCAGGCTATCTCTGTGTCGTCCACACCCATCATCTATTCTTTCTTTCTTTCTCCCGTCTGCCTCCCCCTTCTCGACTCCTACTGTTATACTATATTAATTATCATTAAGAGAGCTGAAGAGCACAAACAGCCACTGAAACAACCAGCGCCTCTTGGGAATCTCTGAAACACGGGTTTCATGGAGGAATAATTTGGCTGTGGGTTAGTTAATACTTCTGCTAAGTTTCTCATGCAGCCCCTCCCTTTAAAGGGTGCTTTTCTCAACCTGAGCTTTGTTTTCTGAGTCCCCTTCTTCCACTTCGTATCCCACCTGTGTCACTTAAATCCCATTGGCAGACTCCAAGTTGCTTCCTCTGAAGCCAATTTATACAGTGACAGATGGGGGCACCAAAGGGATGTCTCCATTCGCATCCGGCAAGCCTTCTTTATGGGATGAAAATGTGGAAAAACAACTCAGTGACATACACAGAAATCCAACTTCTGTGACACTCATCCTCCACGTTGAATGATCTCTCTGGGTGGAGAATGGGCGCATCTCAGCGCCTTCAACTCAAACACTAATGAACTATTTGTTCACCTTACTAAGCAGTACACACTTCATTTGCCTTCCCCGCCCACCACATCCCCCTCTTTGAGTATTTTTAACCATCTGTGTCCCAAACACTACTTGATAAGGACAAAATTTGTTTCAAGTAACTAAGTGGTAGCTTCATGGTTAGGTTTTTATTTTGTTTTCTTGTTTTTCTTTTTTAAAGCCACTGAATATTTAGGATTTTTGGTTTGATTAGTTCATTCTCAGCTCGATTTCGTTTTTTGTTAACATATTGTATGTCATTTTTTTTTTCTCATTATTCTGAGACCCAACATGCTGTTTTGGATTCCTTTAACAGGAGCACGACAGAAAACCAAGAGCTGAACCTTCACAGAGTCTATCATGCTATCCCAGGATATATGGGGTCTTCACTCCTGTGAACATAGAACACTTGGTAAGGAGGGGAGACCGAGGTCCAAAGTGAGTGAGTGATTTCCACAAACCCATGAATGCAGATGGGATTTTTCACACGCTGTCCTGTGTGCATTTCATCCTTTCACTAGTGTCAATGCAACTGGCTGTTTCATGGGCATTTGCTGTTACTCAGAACTATGTTATATAGTGTTATAGACTAGCACATCATTGGGGCAAACTTTGAAGTGAGGCCACAGAGTTCCCAAACCTTGCTTTTTCACATTTACACATGTCACCTTTTGCCAGAAATAGTGTGTTTACATATTTATATTTAGTCTAAAACTTGCATATACTCAAGAGTAGGATATATGCAGTCACATGGACATGAATACATGTCCTGCACATGCACAGATATCCTGCACACACAGCACATGGGCACATGCGCACACACACAGACACACATGCACCCCATATAAGGCACAATTTTCTTTCATCTGCAAAGCTCTGTCTCTCCACTAAACAAGGAAAGGATGACTAACAGTCCCTTCTGCTTAGTTGATTAGCATAATACACATTCCTACAAATGGAAACCCATTGCCCTTGCTAATCTTAACAGCCCCACATCAGTAGCTATTTCAAGAGGAAGCAATTCCCATCTGTTAGAGAGATACAGTGACAACGCACATCTCCCAGTCTTCATACCATCCTGTTGTTATGAGATGAAGAAGCAGCACAATTTCCTTCTGTAATTCTAAAAAGTATTCTTTAAGCCAAAGCATGCAGGGGACTTGATGCCTTCTAGGAGATGACTGTTACCTCGGCCCTCCTGACCCCATCTGAGCCTTTGGCTGAATACAGCAGTCAACCTGCTTGCTTTGTGTGCCCTACTCTGAAGTCCAGAGCCTGTCCATACCTTCTCTGTGTTTCTTATATTTTTCTTGTAGGGAAAGTCTTTCTCCTTGCCTGGTAGAGTGGTCACTCAGAGCATCTTGTCTTGACTCTGACAGACATAGATCATGAGCCGGGATGCTCCATTATTGTGTCCCAGCTGTGTGGATATAGAGGGGATGTCAGGCATGGATGAATAACCAGGGGGTTCCCTCGTGAGTGTGTGCATGAGTCATTGAGGGAGAGGAGCTTTTCATTTAAATACTCGAAGGTTACAGTGGGCTCCTATCCTAGCACTGTTGAAATGCTGAGAGCCTTTGCTGGCATGGGAACTGCATCTGCCTCACAACTTAATGAGAAAAGGAGGAGGAGAAGTAAGACAAGAAGGAGAAGAAGGTGGAAGATTAGGAGGAGGAAGAGGCGAAGAAGGAAGAGACTGCTTCAAGAAGGAGAGTAGAGATATAAACTCTTCAATTAGGCCACAGCTACTTGGAGCTAGGATCTAAATTTGGGCTTTCTGTTGCATAAATTTCCGCAAAACAAAGTTTTGCTTGCAACCCACACCCCTAATGCATGAACTCCTTGATCTAAGAATCAGAGGGTTTCTTAAGGATATATTCTTTGGCTATACCTTTGTGCACACGTGTAGGAATTGTTTGTGGCTGGTTCTCACACACTTGTCCTGTTGAGAACTCATTCCAGTGACCCACGGTTTGTTATTACACTTGGCAGTCTGTCTGCCTCACCATTGAACAGGCATTTTTTTTTTTTCAGATAGTCTGTTTTCCTAATCTTTTAAACTTTCTTTCCATTAATCCTACTGATGGTCTCTAGAGCTTCAGAAAAAGTCAGCTTGCTTCTCTGAAGTAATTGAAGCTGGTTATCTTGTCTCATTTCTTTCAAACATTTCTTTAACTTTATTCAAATGCTAATAGATGGCTCTGCTCTCCAGCCTGCCCACACAGCTGCTTACAGATGTCCTCATTCTGGGAGCCCCAGCCATTTTCCCTTAGCTCTTGGGAGCTCTTTCCTGGAAAGGCCCAGACCACTGTGCTGGACTCTGTGTCTTCTGTTGCTACATTCACTCTTATTTGTAGATGGGAGTGAGAAGTCTGATTATTCAACTCCTTTTTATTCATTTTTGTTTCTCATCTATAAGTGGGAGATATTTTTTCCCTCTGAGTTGTAACATTTTTTTCTTCAAATTTATTTTTGACAATTTCACACATGTATAGAATGCATTGTGGTCAGGTTCGTTCTCCATTACCCTTTCTTACCTCACTCCCACTGCTATTGACGTCCTTTTTCAGACTCCTTTTAGTGTTCTATCACAGCAAGATTCGTCATCTCTGGATGAGGCACGGTATATCACAGGCTCAGTTGTAATATCAGTGGTCACGACCTGCATGCTACGCTTATACCCCAGAGGCCTGGGCAGCTTCAGAATTTGGCAAGTTCACACAGGTTCTACCTTCTGAGTATTTATGTGTTTCCCATTAAAATGCTGACAGCAATGATGGGGGGGGGGGAGGGAATAAATCATTCTTTAGCCCTGAGCATTTTAAGTACATTTTCTTGTTAACATTAATAATAAATATAAAATTGAGTTATAATGTTTTTTTTTCCAAAAAGTCATAAAAATCCAATCAATTCAGAAACACTTATAGAAACCCAAATAGCTGACTCGGTGCCTCTGGTTCTGCTTCCTTGTAGCAACCAAAGAGGACAGCCAGACTATATCCCCCATGGCTGTCTACATGTGTGTATTTGTACACACACACACACACACACACACACACACACACACACACACACACA
>NW_026587032.1:4766341-4999301 GCF_907164565.1 Psammomys obesus | reverse complement strand
TGTGTGTGTGTGTGTGTGTGTGTGTGTGTGTGTGTGTGTGTGTGTGTCTGCTCACAGGGGCCAGAAGAAGGTATTGGAATCTCTGGAGCTGAAGCTATCATTAATCGAGAAAAACCTTACCTGGGTGCTAGGAACTGAAGTCAGGTCCTCTGTAGGAACAGTACACACTCTTTTTCATTATTAATTATTTTTATTTAGTTAAAATTTTTTTATTACAATTTATTCACTTTGTATCCCAGCTGTAGCCCCTCCCTCGCCCCCTCCCAATCCTGACCTACCTCCCTCCCTCTTCTCCTCCCATGCCCTTCCCCCAGTTCACTGCTAGGAGAGGTCCTCCCCCTCTTCCATCTGACCATAGCCTATCAGGTCTCATCGGGACTGGCTGAATTGTCTTCCTCTGTGGCCTGATAAGGCTGCCTCCCCCCCGCCCCAATCAGGAGGAGGTGATCAAAGAACCAGCCACTGAGTTCATGACAGAGACAGTCCCTGTTCCCCTTACTACTTGGAAACTGAGTTGCCATGGACTACATCTGTGCAGGGATTCTAGGTTATCTCCATGCATGGTCCTTGGTTGGAGTATCAGTCTCAGAAAAGACCCCTGTGCCCAGATATTTTGGTTCTGTTGCTCCCCATGTGGAGCTCCTGTCCCCTCCAGGTCTTTCTATCTCCCCATTCTTTCATAAGATTCCCTGCACTCTGCCCAAAGTTTGGCTATGAGTCTCAGCATCTGCTTTAACCACTCTTAACCACTAAGCCACCTCAGTGATACTAAGACTTAGTGGCTTTGAACTACAGCACCACACAACAGTAATGATATTGAACAAAATATTTCTGGCTGCTGTGCTGAAAGTAAACAAAGGATTAAGGGGGTAGAAACAGGCATCCTAGCAGAAGGGCATGGGAAAGCCCCAAAAGAAGAGGTAGTGGGAGATGGGAGGAAGTGTTATAAGCAGTGGTGGAATTCCAGAAATTTTCAAAATTGATTTGAACACGTGTCCTCAGGATTGATGACAAGATATATTATGGCAGACAAACTATAAAACCAAGACAGTATCATGCATTTAACACCAAAACAAGAAGAATAAGTCTGCCATGAGCTCAGACAAGGCAGACCTAAAACATCAGGAGATGTTAACGTTAGGGTTTGGGGAGAAGGTTTGGAGGGGAAAACATTTGCTGTTCAAGTGTGAGGAACTAGTTCAAATATCTGCACCCACACCAAGCCAGACACAGAAGAATACCTGTCATTGCAGTGCTCCTATAGACAGCTGGAAGACAGAGACAGGAGATTCCTGGGAAGCTCACAGGCCAGCTAGCCTGGCATACACCCCTGTTAAGAAAGGTATCCTGTGTCAAGCAAAATGGAAGATATGGTTGTCCCGTGACCACACACAACGAATCCACACACAACGAATCTGAACCTTCCATTGATGGTGGAAATCAGATTGTCCTCAGACTTGTGTATGTGTAAGCACCCCTGAAATATTTGCAAGGCTGCATTTCTTGGAACTCTTAGGCTGAAAGTCGACTGGTACCCAGAGGACCATTAATTTGTCTGTTTATTTTTTTGTTTTGCTTTGTTTTTGTTGTGATATCTCAAAACAAACCGTAGCTCAGGCTAGTCTTGTAATCACACAGGCCTCTTACCACAGTCTTCATGTACTAAGATTACAGGTCGGAGACACTATGCCTGGAAAGAAAGACACACTTTTTTAAAGGTTTGTTTTATTTGTGTGTGTGCGTTCGTGCGTGCGTGCGTGTGTGTGAGTGTGTGTGTGTGTATGGTTTGATGTGAGTGCTGGAATCCAAATTCCATTCCTCTGATAGAGCAGTAACTAATGAGCCATTTCTCCAGTGCAGGTGGGGCCCTTCCTTGACCCATCTTATCTTCATGACACAGTTGCATTGCCTACATACTGTTTACTTTGCCTGATTTATTTATTTTTTTTTTGTATATTTGATATATGTAACAGAGGACTACGGATTCCTCTGTTAGAAGGTACATACCATAAGCACAAGGTCTGAGTGGGCCTCTTGACAGCACAGACCAGGCACTCAGTCAACACTGACACCATTGGTACGGGCATTCATGCATGCTAGCGTTGTTGCTAGCGTTGTTTTGAACAGGATGGATTTCTCAAAAGTGTTGTTGTTATCATAAGTTGTATTTTCAATTATACTAATATTACCAGATTAATTTCTTAAAAGATTAAAGCGATTCATGCTCCCACCGTGACTTTCTGAAAGCAGTCATTCCCTGTATCAGCCCAAAACATTCGGTGATCTTATCCTTTGATGTTTAACTTCAAAACTCCTTAAAAGAAAATTCAATCTCTCTGTTTCTAACAGCTACTAATAGCTGAAGTAACTCATACACTGTTAAAAAATGAATCCGTGCATCAGGTAATAAACAATTTGTTGGGTCTCTTTCAGATTGTCTTACAGATGGAACTCATTTTCAACTTCTAGGGTTGTTTGATGTTTTGAACGTTAGTAGTTTGTCAAGGAGAGATTTAAATCCTCAGCCTAGCTTCTTTTTGTACCTGGGAACTGGGAATGGCTGAGAGCTTGAGGCTTGCCTGCTAAACACCTGGTGGGCTTTCCACAAAGAGATTTATGAGATGAAGTTCTGTAAATCTGTATTTTAAAAATGCACGCATGTTGAATCGTTCTGGAAGACGGATGTGAATAATGGGATAATTAGTGTGATAAATGCCGAGTTCATATTGGAAATAATTTACTTCTGAGTAAAATCTATGAGGCCACTGCAGCCTCCCATCAGAGACTCTGCATCTCCATTCAGAAGAGGCAGGCACACATTTTGACCTCTTCAGAAGTCTCCAGAAAATCTCACCCACTTCCACACTTCTCTGAATGCCCTTTCCCCTGCATGTCTGCTTTGAATCTTTTCATCTGGCTGGGATATTTTCTCCATACTCTAGAGTTGGGATGTGTTAAAAGGAAGACACACACACAGGCTGAGGCTGTGAGCTTAGATATCCCTGTGCTTTCCTTTATGTGACATTACCTAACTCTCTAATCTTACAGTTCTGGTCATTTCCACCACACACAGTGGCTGCAGGAAGGTTTGTCATAGAGAGAGATGGGGGGGTAGGTGGTGACAAAGGGAAAACCTTTCAAAAACCCTACTATGTATTAACAAGAAAATGTACCCTCATAACCGCCTCTCTAACAAATCAAGTCAGCAACAATGTTGTTCAGACCCCATCATTGTGGGAGGTCTATTCCCTCTGGAGCTTTCTCAGGTTGCAAGACCTCCTGTGCCCAGTGGAATTAACCAGGAGTTTACAGTCTTTATGTATCCCACTTACAATGAGTAATCATATGTTTCTGTGCAGAGATATCAGTGCCCAAGATGACAGGAGTCACGTGGACCTCACTGGAGGTGATAACTAATACAAGGGTTTATAGCAAATTAGCTGGATTGGAATGCTAAACTTGGAATTCTAAGTTGGGGTGGGCGTCAGTGGAAGTCCATGTCAGTGGAAGACTGATATGGGTGATTGCAATGTGACATGGGTATAAAACATAGAGGCAGAATGTGCCAGTCTGGTAAGACAGTTAGAAGACAAACCTGTAACCTAGAGGCCACATCCACAGCCTGAATTAAGCCAAAGCTCATGCAGCCCTCCCTGGGACAAAGAGTCAATCCATCTGTGCTGTGACTCAAAAAGCACCTGGCTCCTTCATGCTCCGTGTCATATGCGGTATGCTGAATTATATCACATGATGTAAAAACCCCGCCACTTTGGAAAGCTTATAAAAAGTCAGATCTCTCCTTTGTTCTGAGACTCCTCAGGGAGATTGCTCAGGAATTTGGTCTGCAGATAAAGGCTGCTCTCTGAGGCATTCATTCCTGCCTCCTGTGCCACCCCTTTTGTGGAGGCTATCTCTCTCTTCCTCTCCTCATCTCTCATTCTGTTAATGAAACTCCCAGTATGTAAAGGGACCCTCCCTCTTTCCCACCCTGTTTAGATCTCCTTCCTGTCTAACGCTCTCCCTCCTATCCAAGGCTTGAGCATGGCCTCAAAGGCTCTTTAATTATAACAAGCTTTATTCCTGAAGGGACTCTATGTGTAGTATTCCCATGCAGGCAGATTACTTCATTTTTACTTCTTTTTAGTGGCGCAGCTCTTTAAGGAGCTTGCCACCATTCCTCAAAGCATGGTTCAATCCCCAAAACTCACATGGTAGAAGAAGATAATTAAATCCTGAATGCTTTCTTCACACACACACACACACACACACACACACACAAATGTAGTAAAAATTAAAATTAAAATAAGACACAGAGGCAGAATATTGAGTGACAGTACCATTTGGTAAAAGAGATTGAATTTGCCACTTTTCTATTGCTATGATAAATCATCAGGGTTTAAGGCAACTTATAGAAGAAACAGTTTATTTGGACTTACAGTTCTAGGGAATTAGAGTCCATGATGGCAGAGTGAAGGGACAGTGGTGGGAGAAAGCATCCAGGAGCTCGCATCTCAAACTGCAAGCAAGAAGCAGAGAGAGCAAGCTAGAAACAGTGCAAGTTTTTAGACTCTCAAGCCTACTCTCTGTGCCATATCTCCTCAGCAAGGCCATACCTCCTAAGCCCACACAAACAGTGCCACCAACTGGGGACTACATATTCAAATCCCTGAAGTAAGGAAGACATTTCTCATTCAAACTACCACAGAGATGAATAGAGTTAAAGTGAGCTAAAGTGATCTCATTAACTAGGAAATAAAAACCAAGGCTAATTTCTGGGACAAGCACAAAAAGAAAGCAAAGTTATGGCTAGCTACATTGCACACCTGTGAGGCAGGAGAATCAGGAGCTTGAGATTAGTTTAGAGACCCTATCTCTAAAAACAAACAAACAAACACCCCCAAAGTAAAACAAAACCAACAACAAAAAAGACAAATGAACAAACAAACAAACAAACAAAAATGCATATATTTTACACCTATAGCAGAAATACTTAAATATAAAAGTATTCCTAACACATTCGAAGCATACATACTGAATAAGAAATAAAAATGTAAAACTCATGGACATGTACCACCATATTAAATTTAATGAAAGTAAATACTTCAGATGAAAAAAATGCTAATGAAATGAATAAACAAAACATCATTTTGAAATTCTCCAAAAGCACAAGAAACAGTTTAAACACATGCAAGAATAATAATGCCAAAAACAAAAGGGTAGTAAAAGATCACAGAGAAACATTCATCAAAGAGATGCTGAAAGGTTTATGTAAAAAATACAAATGCTGGACTAGAAGGCACAAAGCATTGCTAGAGACAAAGAAAATCATCTCATAACACTAAAAAGTTTATTTCACCAGGAAGACAGATGCTTTTAAATTTCTAATTTTATAGAAATTCAATTTTTCTAGAAAATATGAGCAAAACCACAAAACAAGGTGACCTAGCGGGCATAAATAAGCACCACGTCCCCAGCAACTATAGAAAAATATTATCTTCTAGCATTTTTAGAGTATTATTTAAAATATTACACTATATTTGTTCATATAAATTTTCAATAGATTCCAAATGTTTAGAAACATATTTTCTGTGACCACTAATCAAATTACTCTATGAACCAGTGATTCATATGTTAGGATATTAAGAGATTCATTTCAAAATAGAATGTAGAAAAGATCATAATGGACACAGAAACATACTTCAATTTGATACTAAAAAGGAAATACTTATATGAAAAACCATGGCAGATAGCTGAAGAGGTGATTAGAGGAAAATCTGTAGTTACAAACGCAAATAATAGAAGATGAAACCTAAAGTTAACATGATGAATGTCTGCACATTCATTTACTCTTCGCTGCATTAAAATGCCCAACAAAGGCAGCCTGAGTAGGGGAGGGTTTGTAGTAGCTCATTGTCTTGGGTCATTGTTGCTAACTTCCGAAGCCCCCATATTCTTTAACAGTCAAAAGTCTCAAACTGTTCACAAGTCCAAACTCTCTTCTGGAACTCAGGGGGATCTCTTAACTGCCAGCACTTGTAAAACCAGAGCAGTAGCTTCTTGCTTTGACATACTGTAGGTACAGAGTAAGCATTTCTATTTCTTTAAGAGAGAGAAAATGGGGGGCATGACCAGAAAATATCAACCAGTGCAAGGCTGAAATCCAACAGGCTGAGCAACAAACTCTGCAGTTCCATGTCTATATCTAGGGCTTGTGATAAAATTATCTGAGCTGGGAAAGTCTTATATAGCCCCATTCCTCCAGCTCATGCCCCTGAAACACAGATAGCCTCTCTCTTAAACTAGCTACACCCTTGTCTGCAGCTTTCTTTGGCAGACATCCCACACAATTCTGGAATCTTCAACATCCAGCCTTCTTTGCTGCAACTTAAACTTCACCTTCACAGTTTTGTATAACGGCCTCGAAGGACCTCCTTGTGGGGAATTCCCAATCTGCCACATACCGCCTGGCCTCCTAAAATCTATAGAACCAAGGCTCCACGACCAGACCCCCCACATCTTGCCTCTTTCGTACCCACAAAATAGCAGTCACATATGGACAATGCTCCTACCTTGGGATGGAGCCTGGTCTCCATGAACTACACTACAGTAGCCTCTGTTTGCTGATCCTGGAGAAGCACTTCCCTTAGTTGTTACTTTTGAAGAGCAGGAGACTTCTTGAGTTGCAGTCAGTGTGAAATGTCTTCTTTCAAGTGCGTTTTACATTTTCATAAGACAGAGCCTGCAGTGGGTGGCTTCTGGCCCCAAAGGCCTTTCCTGGTGTCCCAGTCCAGAACAGGAAGGACTTTTCCCTTCAGCAGCTGCAGCCTTTCCCAGCATAAAGCTTTTTAGCAACTGCAAAATTGCCCTAGGTCTTTTTCTTGAGAAACTGCACATTTTGAATGTCCTTCTGCCCAATTTGTTCTTCTTCACCGCACACCTGGATAAGAGTGGAACACTAATCATTCTACAACAGAGAAGCTATCCTGCCTTGGAGTTTCCTATGTCAAATGTATTTGTCCCTCACGTTTAAATCTTGTCCTCTTTGTGTTCTCAGGACATGGGCAGAATGCAGCAAGGTTCTGTGCAGGAATATCACTTGAATGGCCTTTATCCTGATCCTGGTAGGGTCTTCTCCACTGTCCACATTTCTCTCAGCCTCTTCTTTAAGGTGTGGCTATGTAATTCATGGTATAAAATGTTGAAGAAAGGGTGATGGTTTTAGTAGATGCTGCTGACATAGTTTTAACTACTTGGAAAGATAGGAAAATCTGAACTTAGTCTCTCCCTCCCTCTTTCCCTCCCTCCCTTCCTTACCCCCTTTGTCTCTTTCACGGATGTTGTTCTCTTTAGTAGCCCAGGATATCTGACCTTGAACCCACTAAGTAGCTGAGGATAGACTTAAACTCTTGATCCTCTTGTCTCTACCTCACAAGTAAAGAGATTGCAGATGTGAGCCACCATGCCCAGCCTTGTCTCCATCTCTATTTCTAGCCATACATAAATGACATTTTCAGATGGATTGTATCTAAATGTCAGAGTCAATTCAATAGAACTTTTATAAGCTATGAAGAGAAATGTATTCATATTTTTGTCTTTGCTATATTTTTTTATTAAAAACGCTGAAAGTACATACTATTCCAAAGAAAAAGCCTGAAATTTGATTACATAAAAATTCAGAACTCTCTACACATCATATCAGAGCATTAAGGGAAGGAAAAATGAACTCACAGCATGTGGAGGCTCTTCCAAACACATGCATATGTGAAGGACTTGCCAAGATGCAGAGGTGATCTTATTTATCTCTAGCAAAGGAATGCAAAACACATCAGAAACTGACAAAGGCCTTGACCAGATAGGAAAACCAAATGGCCAACATGAGCACAGAAAGGCACACCAGCTTCACCAGTAGTTCGAGAAATATATGAAAAGCATGATTCCATTGGCCTCTGCCAAATCCCCTTAAATGAATAATTCTGACCACCACACGTGTACAAGGCACGAGCCAGAGCAAATGCTGGCAAGTGAGTTTAACATTCTTTCAAGGATGATACATAAGGGTATGGGCTTAATGTGCCTAATAATTAGAGGGGGAAATTATGAGCAGTTTCAAGAGACCCATTCCTAAATATGTAGATTTGTTGACTTGGGGTTGGGACATAGAGTCTTTGAGAAGATTCTTATGTAAGGACTTCACATGACACATCTGAAAACATGAAATTATGCTGGAAAAATATGCCAATAAATATCTAATACTATTTTTAGTGGAACCAGAGAGCACCAAATAACAAGACCTTTGGGACACAAAATCAGCTATTCCGCATTGCCGGCTCCAGAGAACACCGTGAGAGAACAAGCTTCTAGCCTCAGTAGCCCCAAAAGTTAATACGGAGTCACAGCTTTGGCCCTTTGGTATTCCAGAGACACAAGAACTATAGTCCCAGGGGTCTCAAAGGTCAGGGTGAGACTAGGATTTGACTTCAGAGATCTCAGTGGTGAGATCTCTTTGAGCCTGCGTACCTAAGCACCGTCCTAGTGAGTAGCCAGAGTGTTCAAGCTTCAGCGGGCCCAGAAAATTTGGAAAGCCAGTCCCCAATGGATTCATAGCATTCAAAGAATGCCAGGGTCTTGACTTCATCTGCCTGCTTTGGTGTGTAGCATGCAACCCTACCCCAAGTCCTTTTGACACACATAGCTAAGACAGAACAATTATCCATGTCAGGTTCCATGAGACCACCTAGCTGAACCTCATGTGTTGGTATAACACTGTGGATCACTTGTTTCCTTCCTGGTTAAACTTGGTAACTGCTAAGATTCCCTGCCATTTAACATCCATTTGAAGCCATTATCTGCTGGCTGTGGGTTGTAATGTTACACATTCAATCTATGTATGTAGCCTTGGGCTTCAGAGGAGGCCAATGCTGCCAGATAGGGAACAGGAGTGTAAGTTCCAGGGCATGTCTTGGCCTCTGTGACTAAGTTTTCATTTCCTTTGAGTCCCTATTCACATATTAAAGGTCCCTTTTTGCTTTCAGAACAAGTGAGTAAGAAGAGCCCCTTCCAAGTTTTTAATTAAGCAAATGTTGACCTTCAAAACTCTAATTGCTCTTGACAGTGAACTTATTGCTTAATTAAAACAGGACAAGTCAGGAATCTTTGATTCTGAAAAAAAAATGGAGAATCCTGGTTATTTCTGTGTTCCTATGGAAGTCTCTCTTTTGTCTGGAAGACACAGGCTGAGATGATCCTAGAATCACATTGCATCCTGGGGAGGAAGAATCCAGCAAGCACCAGCCTGGGCTGAGTCATTATCCTTGAGACAGCTCAAGCTTAGGAAGTTGTCAGGCAGGGAGAGGAAAATAGAACGAAGTCATTTTGCTGAGTTATGGCAGAAGAGGAAACAATAGGAAATTAAGAATGATGGCATTTCTGTGAGCAACTGAATAGGAATAATTATTTTTCCCATTGAAAAACAAATACAAAATGATACCAATTTTCTTTCTTTATATGCTTTTTTTTCTTGGCTTTTTAAGTGCCAGTGCATCTGCAGGGAGAAGGATCTGAGGGGGCATTTTTCTTGACAAAGTCATTGAGTATTTTCAATGATAATGTATTTTTTGAAAGGCCAATGTATTTTCTTTTCTCCATTTTTTGTATTTTTACAGAAAGAGGCTTGTAAAATAGAAATTAGGACAACAGGAAAAGCAAACGGAGACCATGAAAGCTGATAAAGTGCTTGCTATGCAAGCATGAAGACTTGAGCTCAGTTCACAGGCAGAAGTGTCAAGAGGGGCATGGCAACACACACCTATAACTCCAGGACTTGGAGGTAGAGATAGGAGGCTCCATGGTGCTCACCAACCAGCCAGCCTAGGTGACTCAGTGCGATCCAGGCTCAGTTAGAGACACGGTCTCTAAAGTTAAAATGGAGAACCCTTGAGGAAGAAACCCAGCGTTGACCTCTGGCCTGCACTGGCGTTTGAATACGTGTGCACATATATACTCCCTGAAACACACACCCAACACTAAGGATCATCTTCTAGTTTGAAGGAGAAGTGTCCTCCACAGGAACAAGGTACAAGAGCAAGTCTTTGAACACTTGTTCCTTAGTTGTTCAAGCTGTTTGGAAAGATTATGGAACTTTTAGTATGTGGAGCCTTGCTAGGGGAAGTACATTGTTGAAGGAGTGGAACTTGATGCTTTATAGCCTGACTTTACTTCTCTACTTCCTGCTCTCTCTCTCTCTCTCTCTCTCTCTCTCTCTCTCTCTCTCTCCTATGTATGGTGAAATGTAATTTCTTTGCTTTGTGACTGCCAGACTGGCTTAATGTTAGTGCTGTTATTCCTGCCTTTCTCATTATGATGGACTGTATCCCTTGGAACTGTAAGCCAAACCAAACTCTCTCTTACCCAACTTTTTTTTTTCCATGCCAATTTATTGCAGCCACAAGAAAGCAACTAATAAAAAAAAAATCCTTACACTATCCTGGTAATTTGGAAAGTGTTTAGATGTACATACTTCACTATGTCAGCCATGTACATTCCCAACTTATCTAGAAAACATCACTAAGCCCCAAATTGCTGATTTGCCAGTATTTCAGTCTTATTCTCTGGGATGACTCAGCTTGAACTCTGTGAAAGAAGTCAGTAAGAAGGGGACTTACAGAGTATTGCTCCAAACAGTTGTTTTACAGGCAATGAAGCTGATGGCTGGGAAACACACAGCTAGAAAAATAGGCAAGGTGTGGGACTAGATCAATCCAATCCTTCTGGCACCTTACCAGGGACCAGGAAATCAGCCCAACCCTGTTGGCTCCTTGCCAAGGATCTATGTTCTCAAATGCACATGATTGTTCCCTCCACAATAGGAAAAGAAAAGCAAGGTCAAGTTGTTCCTGAAATATTAACACATGTATTTAAGATGCCTTGTTTTGTTGGGTTATAGTAGCTCCTTTTAAAATACATTTGCTTATTCTTCAGATAATATCTGTGCCTCTTTGTGGAGCACATTATGGAAATTTAATGCACACATACAATGTATAATGTTCAAATCAGGATAACAAGCCTTTTGTTTAATCAGTAACAAATCCTTTTATGTTTGGGGGAAGCTACACTGTTTAGTCATTTTTGAAACATAGCATAGATGATGTCAACCAGTAACTACCTTACTGTGCTAAGAAGGGAATAAAGGGCTTGTTGTTGTTGTTGTTGTTTGTTTGTTTGTTTGTTTTGTTTTGTTTTTTTGGTTTTTATTTTTTCTGTATTCTGACTGCCTTTTCTTCCCCTTGTTGGGCTTTCTGCCCTTCCTCCTCCCCGATTCTGGCCTCTAATGGTAACTGCTGCAGCCTGTTCTTTCCCAAGGTTGGCTTAGTCTCCACCACAGACTGAGGACTGAAGCCCAGAGGACTCTTGTGAAGCCTGCTGCAACAAACATGGACATACGAGGACCTTGTTTGGCTTTATTTTCTTTCCTCATGAGGCCCTTCTCATTTGTTTGTGTTTCTTTTGTAGTGTAGTGCACTCCTGATCTGGCAGGAGCCATGCGATTGTCATTCTCTTACATTGGCAAAGCTGAAATAGGTCAGAGGTATAGTCTACTTGGGCTTTTGGCTCTGACAGATCAAGCCCACTCTTTGTTGCAGTCTGTGGTGATGACATCAAGATCACTATTTTCTCAATGAGGATCTTACTGACCAGCTATGTCACCAGCAAGGTGGTTCATGATCCCCCAAATATTCACCTACTCTGTATCTCAGTGCTTGTTTTTTGTATTCAAGTTGCTTATCAATCATGCTCTTTGCATTTATGAACTATAGAGTCTATGCTATGAACTTTAGAGTCTAAAGCATAGTGGGTACAATCCTATATTGAACTTTTGTTTCTCTCAGAAATGGTTTAGAACAAAATGCAGGCCAAATATGTGATGTCAGAATTGGATTCCAGATCTGTTAAAATTTTCATTAAAAAATTAAAAATATTCTACTGAGTTTGACTGTTTGTTTCAAGTTTAAAGGAGTCTTATTGCATAAAAATGATCCATTTGTTTGTTGTCTGAGTTTCTTCTAGTCTCTTTATAGCCTCTTCAAATATCATCAAATGCCTTTGGAGAGATAGCATGTGCATTTCTATTTTCTTTGTAATCTTTTTATCTGTTCTCATACCCAATGTACTCACAAGTTACAGAAACAATTTTTGTGCACTATTTTGATAGCATTTTGATGAAGCTTCTCTGTGTCCAGCAGCAATGAGGAATGGAGAGGTTGACTCATCAAAAATATAAATGGCACAAAGTGTTTTGAGACAATTTAAAGAATCCAAGATACTATAGTTGAACATTGGTCAAGCCACAGAACACTGGATTTGACTAGAATGTTTTATATAAAAATTTACTGCCTTCTCTTAGCCATTTTGATCATTTGTTTCCAAAGAAATATTTTTTGTTTGTTTGGTTGGTTGTTTTGGGGGGCAGGGTTTCATGTGTAGCTTTGGCTTCTGGAACTCGCTTTGTAGCCCATGCTGGCCTGAAACTCACAGAAATCATCCTGCCTCTGCCTTGTGAGTGCTAGGATTAAAGACATGTGCCACCGCCACCTGGCCCAATGAAATCTTTTATTTATTGATTGATTGTGTATTCTCATTGGGCATACATGTAGAAGTGAGAGAAATCTTGTGAATGTTTGGTTATCTCCTTTTATCATGTTTGTCCCAGGGATTAAACAAAAGCCATCAGGCTTGGGAGCAATCAACCTTACCCTTTGAGCTAGTGGTTCTCAACCTGTGGTCATGACCCCTCTGGGGTTAAATGACCCTTTCACAGGAGTTGCATATCAGATAACCTGCATATCACATAATTATATTACAATTCACAACAGTAGTAAAATTACAGTTATAAAGTAGCAATGAAAGTAATTTTGTGGTTGGGGTCACCACAACATGAGGAACCCTATTAAAGGGCTGCAGCATTAGGAAGGTTGAGAACTACTGGTCTAATCCTTCTCACAGGCCCTCAGAAGTCTCAGCAAGGCAATGTTGGTCCACTGAGGAGAGAGGTGACAAGGGGGCTATTTCCATTGACACATTTCATGCTTTCAATTTCCTCTTCCCACACAGAACCATGTTACTATGTTCAGCATCTGCTCTAACATCAAAGACACTCCCCACAACTGCTCCTCTTCTCTGGCATTGGAGCTCAGAACGGAGGCTATTTTGATCTACTAGGGTTTGCTCCTGATGTCACATGACTTCAAGTTATGTGGGCCATGCCTTCTTTCATTCAACAATGTTCCACGGGAACTTTCCAGTGTGACAAATCTTGGCAAAGGAGAATGGTTTGTGTATTCAGGCAGTTAACCGAACATGAAGGAACAAGCTCAGTGGGTTCCACAGTTCAGGTCAGAGATAGAAGGAGAAATTACAGGGGCTATGAGGACACAGCTGTGAGAGGCTGCGGGTGCCAGATGCTCAAGGCTCAGGAAGCCTGACTCTCATAAACACAAAATGAAGCAGAAATAAATGTTTCCTCCTCTTATTGTTTTCATTAACACATAGAATTGTGCATTCAGTGGGTTTCCTTGTGATATCTCTATACACAGGCCATTGTGTGTTGCTTGTGGCCAGCTACCCATTTCCACCCTTGCTCAACCTGTTCATACTCCCCCTGCCCCTTACATCCCTGTGAGATAGGAGCATTTCCTGTCTTAGTTCTGGGATTGAAACAGAAGTGGTCAACAGGAAAAAGCAGTGGCTGGTTCTATATTGAATATCTATTCCTACAAAGTAGTTCAGAGCTTAGGAAATTGATTCTATTCAAGATACAGTAAATTGTTTTCAGGCTATCAGCACTATTTGGTTGAGTCCCTAATAACTGACTGTTCCACATACAGGTAAACATTTTCCATACAGTTTCTACCTGTAAGAGAAAATATCTGACCTGTCTCTTCATGTCTGGCTTATTTCACTAAGGACAAAAAAACTGAATTCTATCCATTTTTCCTGAAAATGACAAGATTTCCATTTCCTTCGACATGAGTACATATTTTCTAGATTTGGTTGTTGAGGATGATTCTATAGCTAACCTGGCTGCTGCAAATAGCACTCTGATATACATGATTATGCAAGAATCTCTTTTGTGAACCATCTTTGATTCCTTCATGTCCACATGTAAAAAGGCAATAGTTGGATCATACAGTAGTTCTATTTGTAGTTTTGTGGCTAAACTAATTTGTCTTTCCACCGATGGTGCTTGCATTCCCCAGCATCTCTGCTACTATTTGTTATTGTTTATTTTGTGTCAGTGGCAATGCTTAGGGTTAATTGTCAGTGTGACTGAATCTAGAATCTCTTGCAGATGGGCCTCTGGACATGGCTGTGGGAGACCACATTGATTAATTTAATTAAGGTGGAAAAACACATCCTGATCCTACATCACTACCCCATGACTGGATCTGGAATGGGCACTTGTCCTCTGTTCCTGATTGTGAATGCTATGTGACCAGCTGCTCCAAACTCCTGCACCCTGACTTTCCAAACGTGGTGGATTGTACCTGGAACCATAAAACAAAATGGCACTCTCCTTCTTAAGGTTCTTTGTTCAGGGCATTCTATCATAGTGACACAAAAGTAACTAAGACACTAGCTGTTCTGTCTGGAGTGAGATGAAATTTCATTGTAGGTTTTACTTACACTCCTCTGGTGGCTAAAACTGTGCTTATTGGCCACGTGCACCTCTTCTTTTGAAAAAAAAAAAAAAGAAAAGACTAGTTAGTTTATTTTCCCATTTCTTGAGTGTGGTGAGAATGGCCTTCATAGAGTCATGTTTGAATACTGGGTCTCTAATTGGTGACTGTTTGGAGAAGATTAGGAAGTGTGGCCTTGCTGGAGGAAGTGTGTCACTGGGGGCAAGGCTCTGAGGTTTCAAAAGCCACAGGCCATTCTCAGTGTGCTCTCTCTGCCTCTGGCCTGTGGATCAAGAGGTGAGCGCTCAGCTCATCCTGCTGCCATTCCTTTGCTCTGCCATCACGAACTCTGACCCTCTGAAACCATAAGACAAATTAAATGCTTTCTTTTATTAGTTGTCTGGGATGTAGTGTTTTGTTACCATCATGAAGCATAGCTTAGATATTGACTGAATAAATTTTATGTTTATATTTAGTTCTTTATATATTCTGGATATTAATCCTCTGTCAGATGAACAGCTGACAGATATTTTTTCCATTCTGTAGCCTGCCTATTTACTTCTTACTAATGTGCTTATTCTTATTATCTGTCTATTCACTTCTTATTCATTTGCTGTGTAGAAGCTTTTCAATCTTATGTAGTTGCACTTTTCCAAGCTATACCACTCCTGGATATAGATCACGAGTAATGAAGCTTAAAGTATAACAATGTCTATCAGGGTGCTATTTACAAGGGACAAGTTACAGGACCAGACATGAATAATATTGTAAACATGTTGTCTGCTCACAATGGAGTCACAAAGAACTAAATCACATCATTGGCACACTAGGAAGGTATTGGAAAACATCATGATAGCCAATAAGAAACTTGGGAAGATGAGTGCTGTATTTCTGGTCTCATAGATAAAGAATCTAGATGAAAATAATGCAAAAGCAATATGGGAACTATAAAGAAAAAAATAACTGAGGAGGAGGAAGGGTTGGAATAAGAGAAGGTCACAGGCGTGGACATGATCAAAAGACATTGCATTCATATTTGAGAAGCTCAAAATGAAATATTTTATCATATCCAATTAGCATATGTTAATTAAAATACTAAAAATAATAAAGTGACATCAGAGGCCCAAATCAACACATATATATATATATATAATATCTCTCTTGTCAAGATGTCCTTTTCTAGTAAATATAATAAGAGCAGATTATGTTCTGTGATTGGTATTAGCTAATTTTTATAAGATATAAAAATGGAATTAGCTAATTTTTATAAGATAGACAGGGTGTCTTTTAAAAATCATCTTAAATGAGTTACTAGCCAAGACAGGTATGTTAATCTGAATCCTTAGGGAAGACAGCACCAAGATGAAGTATATATTACACCAAAAAATTTCTTTGGAAAAATGTTCATGCAAACAGAGAGAAGAATGGAGTTGGGCTATAGAAGTCAATGAGTCCTAGGGAAAGTTACATAGGACTGGTTAAAACTGGCTATCCGTAGATAGTTCATCAAAATCACCAGATAGTCTCAGAAGGGTCAGAGCTGTCTTTTTCCCCCAGGACAACTCTGTCTTAGCATCCTCTGTGAGAGTGACCATTGGCTAGCAGTCAGAAAGGGTGTGATGCTCTCTACACAAATGTGTAGCCAGATTCCAAGGCACATAAGCTTGAGCATGCTAATGGCAAGGGCAGCACTTCTGGCATCAGGTGGCCGGCACAGCATATTTCTGCAAGTACACATAAGTATGCTTCAGACCCTGCTTTAGAAACACAGAGGCACTTTGTTACCATGTCACAGACATAGTTATGGCACACATCCTATTTTGTGACCGGAACTTAGAGTACCTGGGAGTGAGTTGTCTTTCTAGTTTCTGAAAAAGACATTTTCTCAAGCTTGAGCCTGCTTCACAACTCCTAGAAGGGCCTGTAAAAATTGTTCCATATCCTGGAGGTTATAGTGGGGCCTGAGAACTGCATTTTTAACATAGTCTTAGGAGATACTGGGGAAACAAACTGAAAATCTCTGAACTGTTGCTTTTCAGTTCTCTCTCTCCTTTCTCTCTCTCTCTTTCTCTCTCTCTCTCTCTCTCTCTCTGTGTGTGTGTGTGTGTGTGTGTGTGTGTGAGAGAGAGAGAGAGAGAGTGATTAGAAGATGGCAAGGGGAAGGAGAGTGAGAAAAAACATCTTCCTTATGTTATAATCTTCTCCCAATACTCCAGACACTAAGCCTGAATTGTGTTAGGTACATAATAAATAGATTAAAAATTCAATTTGTTTTACTCGAGGAAAATTTATGAAATATTCAATATAGTAAAATCTGGTCTGTATTTCCAAAGGACAAACACTGGAGTCATTGCACATTCCTGCCAGAAAGGATCTCTGCAAAGGAGAAAAAGAAGTTGCCTTTAATCTATCTCTTTTAACTTTGTGGCATTCAGCATCTCCTCTATTCCAACCACATCACTCACCAGAGCCAGGGAATGCATGAGAGCAGGGATTAGGTGTCAGATCCGGTGCGATTCCTCATTTGGAGGTTCTGTGATTTTTAAATTTGTTCTCATTGTTTGGTTGCGGGAAGCAAGCACAAAGGGAATGTGCTGGCTGCCAATTTCCATATCTTTTGAGCATCTGACTGTTCACCACTTTCAAACAGGCCGTTGCATTTGTTTTTGTGTGTAGTCAGAAGAGGAGTCAAGAGGCCTCCAGAGACTTCATCTTAGCTGCACATGGGAAAACAACCTCAGTCCAGTCTGTAGCAATCACTAGTAGTTGTAACCATCACGATAACATTGTGGACCTCATGTTGAGCCAAAAGCTTCGGGTGTGCATTTTACTTCACACTCATAAGAAACATATAATATTGTCATTTTTCAGTTGTGTTTCACTGATAGTAAGAATCCACTAGAGAGATGAAATAGCACGGCTGACTTATGTGATGAATTGTTTTATAGATGCCTGGGCAGTGGGTATCAACTATCATCTAAACCCTAGTTTCAGAACCCAAGTCCAGGGTGAAAACTGTGTTTTCTGTTCTCTTTATGAAGAGACAGCGTGTTGTGAATCAGTGACTGGCTCTCTGTGGGACTGGGCAGATAACATGTTTCACTTGATTTGAATGCCATTCTATGTGACCCCTTTCTTTGTTTCATCTCATGTATGATGTTATAATCTTTACATGTGATAGGTTAGAACACATTACTTTTACCTGATGCCAATGAGCTTCCGCAGCAAGGCAGGGAGGTGTTCAGAGCCCTGGACAGCGCCCATTTGCTCAGGCAATGGCAACCAACTGGGAGCTCAATACAAGTTCTCTACTCTTTGGTCCCTTTTCCTAAGGGTGAAGCCTTTCCCAATGTCCTTGTCACTGCTCTAACCTCTCTCATGAATTCAAACTGAGGCACCATCCCTTGCTGTGGATGAGGTGAGCATAGTAGGCAAGAGAAAGAAGGTAGACCGAGGACCTGGAAACCACCACAGCTTTGAGATTAGGTTCATTTACTAAGGGATTGAGATAACAAAAAAGGGTGTGGGGAAGAGGAAGTTCAATGATACTGTTGATGGTGATCACTCATCATTTTGTTCTTAAATAAAAATAAATTTAAATTAAAAAAGAACAAGTTCTCAAGGAGCTTACAAAATTGTTTCACAGGCCAAAATGGTCAGTTAAAAAATGCAAAAACTATGTAATCAGCTCATAATTATGACCATACAGAGTTAAAAAGGAAGCATGGGGGATGGCTTAGCATGTAAAACGGCTTGTCACTGAGATATGACCTGAATTTAACCCATGACCTGAGAGTTCACCATCAAGAGAAAATGACTCCTGACCATTGTCCTTTGACCTCCACACATATGCTGTAGCATCTGCTCCCCTCAATAAACATATTATCACACCCTTTTTCTGATTATCAGTGATTATTGAGTTAAAATGGGGAGGAAAGATTTTAATAACCAGAGGCTGGGTGACTTCAAGAAAAGAGTGTTTCCAGACACAACAGGGCAAATGCATATGTGAACTCAGCAGCTGTCACACCATAAACAAGACCTGTGAAAGCCTGTTTGACCACCTTATCTTTACTGTAAAATCCCACACCTCTAGAATACTGCATGAACAGAGGTGTTGGTCTGTATCTGAGTTGCTTAAGCCACTTTGCATATGCAGCAACGAGACAAAGGAAACCAAAAGAAGGCAAGTGATTTCCGCCCCTCCCCCAATGTACTCAGAGTTAATAATGGAACCAAAGCTGAAAAAAGTGTTTATGAGCAAGTGAGTGCAGTTGCCTTCAGAGGACAGAAGAAGTCCTGAGATTCTCTTGAAGCTAGAGCCATTGGCAACTGTAAGGTACCTATAGGACTTGAGAACCCAACTTGGGTTCTCTGCAAGACCAGTCTGTGCTCTTAACTGCTGAGTCATCTCTCCAGGTCCCAGTGTTATTTTATTTAAACATCATTACTATACTTTCTTTATGTTCTTTTTGATGATAGAAAAGTATCTTCTAGCCATTCCTCTCTCAACTCAGTGATGGCTGTTTTGGCTGTACCCTTGCTTCCTTATTCTACCAGTCTACTGTCATCATTCTTCTTGGACAATAGGTCAGATCCTTCATCAAGCAAGAATAAAGACCAACATCTGTCTTTTTCATCATTTTGTTAAGGCAGAAGTGCTGGGGAAATCATGGATGATAATTCAATCATTCATTCATCTTCAATGTAAATATAAAATTTGTTAAGAAAATTTCATGTCAAACTAACACAGGCTAGAGTTATTTGGGATTGGCCTGTAGAAGAGTCTGTGGAGCATTCTCTCATTGAATGATGTGGATATTCCCATCCAAAAAGTGTGCTGCCAGTCCTGGATGTGTTGTCCTTGATGGTACAAGAAACCCCAGGCTGAACAAACAATGGTGGAGCAAGCCAGCAAGCAGCATTCCTTTATAGACATAACAGCAGTACTTAGCTCCAGGTCCATGCCTTGTTTGGGTTTCTTCCCTGACTTCTCTTAATGGTGGACTGTGGTATGAAACCATAAGCCCAAGTCTTTCTACAAGTTGCTTTTCGTCATGGTATTTTATCACAACAATAGAAGGAACCCTAACTAAGATAGTAGTCTTGAATGTACCTGGATCAAATCTGAACAAATTTTTACTGTCACATCTACAAAGGCCTATTATAGACAGGACTGCAAGGCTTAGCCCATTGTAAACATTGTATCATTCCCTTCTACAGTATCCTGCATACTAGGATGCTGTTCCCTATTCTCAGTCACTAACAAAGATACCATGTTTATTATGATGTTGATGGTGATTTCTTGAGTGTTTCAGTCAACATCTACAAAATGATTTTCAGGCCAAGATGATGGTTTTATAAAAACTCACTTTTTAAAAGTAAATTTCATCTCTTTTTATATTCTCCTGTCTGAATATTCCTTTTTGAAAATATTATCGTCATGAAAATTCATTCTTACTTTTTCACAATCACTTATTTTTAATCAGATCTTTGATAATTTTATATATTTTGACTTATCCATTCCTCAACCAACTACTTCCAGATCCATTCTCCTTCCCTGTCCACCAACCAGAGACTTGTTTTCTTAATACACAACTCCAATTTGTTCTGTCAATATAGTTTGGATGTTGTTGGCAGAGCACCAAGGACCATATTCTTAAAAGAAAAAACAAAACACTGATGCATCCTCTTCTAGCAACTGTCAATTTTCAGAAGCCCCTCAACTGAGATGGGATTTCTTGATCACTTCCTCTGTCCATGCTAGTCTTTTGTATGATTTGGGCTTCCACAGGTCTTATGTATAGTGTCACAGCTGCTGAGTTCACATATGCCTTGGTGTCTGGAAACACTCTTGTCTTGTAGTCATCCTGCCTCTGGTTCTTAAAATCTTTCTTCCCCATTTTAACTCAATAATCACTGATAATCAGGAAAAGAGGGTATGATAATATATTTATTTGGGGGAGCACATGCTATAGCACATATGTGGAGGTCAATGGACAATGGTCTGGAGTCATTTTCTCTTGATGGTGGACTTGAAGGTCATGGATATTAAACTGTAGTCATATCTTGGTGACAAGTGATCTTACATATTTGAGCCCATCCCCCATGCTTCCTTTTTAACTCTGTATAGTCATAATTATGAGCTGATTATATAGTCATTGCATTTTTAAAACCTGACCATTATGGCCTGTGAAACAATTTTGTAAGCTCCTTGAGAATTTGTTTATTTAAAAAATTATTTATTATAATTTATTCTCTTTGTATCCCAGCTATATTCCCTCTCTAAACCCCTCTTAATCCTACCCTCCCTCCCTCCTCTCTTCCCATGCCCCTTCCCAAGTCCACTGATAGGTGAGGTCCTCCTCCCCTTCCATATGACCCTTGCCTATCAGGTCTCATCAGTACTGGCTGCATTGTCTTCCTCTGTGGCCTGTAAGGCTACCCCACACATACTCAGAGGGAGGTGATAAAAGAGCCAGTCACTAAGATCATGTCAGAGTCAGTCCCTGTTCCCATTACCAGGAAACCCACCTGAAGAATGAGCTGCCATGAGCTACATCTGAGCAGGGGTTCTAGGTTATTTTCATGCTTAGTCCTTGGTTGGAGTATCAGTCTCAGAAAAGATCCTTGGGACCAGAAATTTTGGTTCTGTTGCTCTCCATGTGGAGCTCGTGTCTCCTCCAGGTCTTTCTATCTCCCCCTTTTTCATAAGATTCCTTGCATTCTGCCCAAAGTTTGGTTATGAATCTCAGCATCTGCTTTAATACCCTGATGGGTAGAGTATTTCAGAGGCCCGCTTTGATAGGCTTCTGTCCTGTTCCCTGTTTTTTCCCTCTTCTGATGTCTATCCCGTTTGCCTTTCTGAATGAGGATTGAGCATCTTACCCAGGGTCCTCCTTATTGCTTAGCTTCTTTAGGTGTACAGATTTTAGTATGTTTATCCTATCTTGTATGTCTAATATCCACTTACAAGTGAGTATATACCATGTGTGTCTTTCTACTTCTGGGATAGCTCACTCAGGATGATCTTTTTTAGTTCCCACCATTTGTCTGCGAATTTCATGATTTCTTGTTTTTAATTGCTGAGTGGTGTTTGTATTGAGCTCCCAGTTGGTTGCTAATGCCACAGCAAGTGAGTGCTGTCCACGGTGCTGACTCTCTGCCGTGGTGCTAAGCTCATTGGTGTCAGGTAGAAGAAATGTGTTCTAACCCATCTCGTGTAAAGATTATAACATCACACATGAAATGAGATAAAGAAAGGCCACATAGAATGACATTCAAATCAAGTGACAATATGGTGTATGCCCACTCTCAGAGATGGCCAGTCACTAAATTCATAACACACTGCTCTCTTCAGGAACACAGTTTTTACCCTAGACTTGGGTTCTGAAATTAGGGTTTAGGTGATAGTTGATACCCACTGTCCAGCCGTCTATAAAACAAACAAACAGGAAACTATATGCTTTCTGTTTGTGATGGAACACACACACACACACACACACACACACACACACACAAATAGAAGGAAAGAACATAGTTTTGACAGTTAAACCACAGATAAACTGTCTATAGATAAGTACTTAAGTGAAACAAAATTTAATGCCAATTCAAATAAAACTAGATAAGAATAGCTTAAAAGATCACAATTTATTTTACTGGGGATTTTTTTTTGTAGAAGTTTGGCAAGAAGGCAGATCTGTCTTTAACTATTCTGTTATGCGTTTTGCTGTTTTCCAACTTTTTATTACTAGTTATTTATAAAATGGTAGTTAGTAATTAAAATTAGCAGTTAAAAATCTCCTTTTTACTAATTGGTCACAGGGAATACTGTTGCAAAAACTGACCTGATGTTTCTTCTTCTGTCTGATTCTAATTCCATTTATATCTGTTTTACATAAGATTTTTGTTGTCATTTCTTATATAATGTTGTCTTATTTCTTCTTTGAAAAAAATGGTATTACTGTATGTTAAACAGTAAAACATGAAAAGATTCTTCTACTTCTGCATTTTGGAAAGATTATTTATGTATATATTTGTTTACTGTGTGTGTCTGTAGTTACGAATGTAGTACTCATGGAGGCCAGAGGAGGGCATTGGGTTCCTAGAGCTAGAGTTACAGTCATTTGGAGCCACATATGTGGGTGCTGGGAACCAAACTCAGGTTCTCTGCAAGAGTAATATATTCTCTTAACTGCTAAGCATCTCCGTTTGCTTTGTTTTTATGAGCTTATGTACCTATATGTACTAATATTGCACTTTAAAATTACATAAGGAAATTAAGCCCCAATTGTATAATAATTTTAAAAATGTCCTCATATATTCTGCCTCATTCTTCATTGTCTCATGTCAATCAGAGAAACCGAGATAAATAAAATGTGGATAAACTTGGGGATATCTTACTGCAATTTTTATTATTGATCTATTTGGGATGAATATAGCCTTGAATATTGGCATAAGATGGGTAATGAAGAAGGAGCCAACATGGCAAGTTGGTTTCTGCTGGCAGGCCCATACACCAGCAGGGTGGGAAGTGGGTGATCTGGGCCTGGCAGCTCAGAGGAAACATACTCAGTACCACTGTTCTCATCAGACACTTGGCTGTGAGCCTTTGCATGTCACTTGCTTTCCTCCTACTGAAAGATGTCAGCTGAGGAGAGCCTGTTCTTAATAATGGGAAGCAAGAGGCAACAGAGAGAGAATTGAGGCTTCTGGAAGTGCCTCCATGCTACTTCAGCTTCTCTCCCTGCAGTGGCTTTCAAGGCATGCATTTATCCAGCCAAGCTGATGTCCTTTGGGGGACACAGCAGTCTGTGCCAACCCCGTTTACAAGGGAACATTAGCTGCAAGGAGAATGACAGAATTCCCCTGTGTTCTGCATGACTGTGGATCCAATCACTTCAGCGCAGCCCCACCCTCTGTTTCCTTTAGTCACTCTTTTGGTTTGAGGCCTGGTCTGATTTCATAGCTGCTCTCACAGGCATGTGCAGGTGCGTGTGCTGGTGTGTGTGTGTGTGTGCGTGTACCTATAGGTGAGAGTCCGTGTGTGTGCATGTCTATGTATCTGTGTGTGTTCGTGCTTTAGTGTGTGTGTGCATGTGTGCATATGTGTGAGTGCATTCCTCTGTGTGTGCTTGGGTATGCCCCATTTGCGGCATCCTTTCGCCTAGCTCCCTGTACTTGGATCCTCACTAGCTAAAATTACGAAGGTAGGACTAATCACCTTCCATTTTAAAACAAGGCAGCAGACAGTGAGGGTGAAGTTCTTGCTACTCTTACCCTTAAACACAGCGCTTGTGCCCTAATCCCGGGGTTCCTGACGGATACTGTTTTCCCTGATCTTAAATTTATATTTTGAATGCGCCAATAGCTTGACATCTGGTTTACCCTGGAATGAAAAGAAAATGTTCTCATGAAGTTGTGCTAACAATACTGCTGGCATTCAGACTGTCATCCCAGATGATCTCGTTTGAATTGCAGAGTTGGTCTTGAAGAAAAACAGGCATGCCTGAGTTCCGCTGACAGTTTGGTGTCCATGATACTTCATTTCTCACATAGAGGAATGGTCTTGTTAGCTTATCAAATGTACATCTAACCCTGAGAAGTTTCCCCAGACCTTTTACATTAATTTCTGTGTGCATGTATGATTGTATGCGCACTGGCATGTGGAGCATGTGCTCACGTGTGCCATGGCTTATGTGTAGAAGTCAGAGATGTGTGTTCATCCTCACCTTCAACCTTCTTGAGGTAAGGGTGTCTTTCTTCTGTTGTTCACTGCTACCTTGTGCCAGGTGCTTCTCCTATCTTCCCTCCATTGCCCTGTGGAGGTGCTCTAGGGTTATAGGTTGTTTCACTACTTTTGCTTTTATGTGGTTCCTGGAGTCTGAAAGAAGGTCAACAGGGCTGAGTAGCAAAGTCTTTATCCACTGCAGCGTCTTCCCCACCTCCTCAGACCTTCTTTAACAGCGTCACTTATCTTCCTCTATTCTGACTTTCTGCCTGTATAGCTTTCACTTCTACCCTTTTTCCACAGTCTACACTATCAGGCTGATTCCCAGCCCTTGTTATTCAGTTCTCCATACTTAACAGGCATTGGCATTTTGCAGCTAATTTGAGAAGAGAGAGAGTTAAACCTATTTGACAGACATAAAAACTGAGGCTCACTAAGTACAGCCTTCATCCCACACCAAGTTGTTGGAATTTTGTTCCTGTGGATCTTCTGCATATCATGAGGCTTCCACACTGGAGTAGTCCTCTGGAAAAAAGAATGCTACCTATATTTTGTTTTTATTTATTTCTTCTGTATCAACTGACTAAGGATTTCCTGTAGTGTGTTCACTTCAGAGATTTTCACGGTTTTCTGAATTGCTGCTGAGGTGGTTAGTGTGTGTCTGGATTTCTACCACTGACTAAAGATTTCTAGTTATTTTCAGGTAATGTCTTGAGAGGAGCAACATCATAACTGGGAAAAGGTGTGTGTGTGTGTGTGTGTGTGTGTGTGTGTGTGTGTGTGTGTGTGATGTGCGTGTGTATGGTGTTTGTCTGTGTTTCAACATTAGTGACTTGATACATTCCAAGGTACAAATTTCACCTGCAACTTATCATTTATTCTTCAGAAAAAAATCCTCATGCTGCATAATGTAATCAGAAGAGGAAAGGAAATTACTATGTAGATGGAATAATTCATTACCGACATAGATAGAAGTGAGGTGTTTTGAGACCATGAAGGTTAAAACAGAATTTTACTTGTTTATTTTGGTATCAAAACAAAATAACAACAACAATAAAAATCCCATGGCTTTTCTACAGCACTCTTTTGCCTCAGGCAAGATATTTTCAAGGAGTCTTAACAAGCTGACTTACACTTTTAGTGTCAAGCAACCACAGACAGAGAGCACTTCTGTAATGACTGGAAGACACACGGGTTTGCCCTGTCCTTTGAGCAAGCATCTCTCTGCTCTGCTCCTCTGCAGCACTCTGGGACCTGGACCTTCTGCATGCTCCTTTTCAGCTGTGCTAGGATAAATTCAGAGCTGCAGAATTCAAGCCCACTAAGCAGGAAGAGACAGAATGGACACCTTACTAATGGAGCCCAAGCCACAGAAGCACTGAGCACAGACACTGAAGCCCCAAGCAATTACTTCTGCAAATAATTCCACCCACATCTTCCTTGGGGCAGGCCTCAGTCAGTGTTGGGGGAAATGAGTCAGAAACGAGTCTTTGGCTTTTGCAGGATCTGTCATTGTTCCATTTACTCTTCTTTGGACATAAGCCTCTCAAGTTTCCTTGGAGGCCTAGGGCAGAGTTCCTTGTGCTCTGTACATTTTGACCATCTTTGGCATGTATAATTTAATATATAGTTCTTTCCAGAAATGAACACGTGACACTGCTCATGCTGTAGAAAGACTGAGTTGGGTTTCAGGTAGAAAGCATTTTTAAGCCTTTGGAGGCTCTCAAGGAAGACAGTGTAGTGATAGAAAAAACTTAAAACTAGAAATCTTGGCATTGGCTTCTGTACTTAGTATCTAGCTAGCATTGAGCTTCTCAGTAGCCACTAATGGCCACATCATTTCACTTCATTGATAACAAACATTATAATCTGTCTGAAGTTTCTTAAGTGTACAACTCCCCTCTGTAAGTAGTAATAGTTAATTACAATTATTTAATAAGTCACAGAACGTCATTAGCAAGATAAAATAGTCCTTCTTCCAGGGAAGCTCCTTTAAGCTCAGAAAGTAAACAACTCAATAGCTTCAGGAAGTCCTTGAAACTGACCAGATTTACTAAACCTTCACCCTTCAAATGAGAAATAAGGACTTCTGAGAGACACTCTCAGACAAGTTGAACTACCTAAAAGAGTTACAGACCAGTTGAGGTGCTTGGAAGAGACTTAGAGCACAGGAGTTGCCTGGAAAGGACACCCTGAAACCTGTCAAGCTGCCTTTAGGCTGTAATGTGTTCTAGATTTTCAACTTTCATGAGTTACTACCCATGACATGGTGGACGTTGGTGATATAGTGGTCTCTGAGTCATTTCTGCTCCCACAAATAGCCCCTCAACCATATTCCTGTAAATAACTCCAGTACATTATTGGTCATCAAGTTGGATTTTGTAATATCTGTACATTGGCCTATTGTCCCTGCCTTTGGTGAGTACACATTTGTTCGTATATCCCCAGGAATAGTGTTTTCATTGAGAAGCAGACAAACAGAAGTGGCAGGTGACTTTCGGGATTTTACTTTATTACTCAGCCCATGAGGAAAGGAGCTGAAGGATCTGTCTATAAAACCTGCTTTTGTATTACTTCAAAACACCCTGCAGTTTTTATCTGTTGACTGCAGACAACTTTGCAAAGTAATAAAATAAACTGCCCAGCCCTTGCTACTCTGAGTGTCCAATGATCTTATTATGGTGTGTGTGTGTGTGTGTGTGTGTGTGTGTGTGTGTGTGTGTGTGTGTGTGTGTATGTGTGTGTTGTAGAGGGTCTTCATTCCTAATCCAGGCCAAATCACTTCCTCTGCCATTAAGAATAATTATTCAGTCTTGGGAAGTAAGCTGTGCAGTCTCTGGTTCTATTTGGAAACACCATTGTTGCTCTGATAGAATCTCTTACATCTCCACCTTTGGGTGAGCAGGCCAATACAGGCTAATCCCTCAGCATGTGGTAAATATAGCACTGAAATTCTTGAAGGTGAATGGGATCACAAAGTAAGAGGTGGAAGAGAGCTTCTAGGAGGAAGGAAGGCATCTAAACCAGGCTTCACAAAGCATAATGACTGAACAAAAGCTACAAAGAAAAGAAGGTGAAAGTCGGGGCTCAAGATAGCATTGTTATGAGCATCATGGTGCACATTCATAGGAAAGCTGAGGCAAGAGAATTGTGAGATCAAGAACAGCCTGGTCTACATTTTTTTCACAATGAAACCAAATGAGAAAACAAACACACACAGAAAGACCATACAAATATGGGTTTTTCTTATACAGAAGTTGAAATTGTGAACAAAATTTGCCTAAGAGAAAAGGGTTTCTCTGCTGAAATTCTTAGAAATGATTCACTCTTCAGCTGCCTGTGCTTATAAACTTTCCCAATTAGGGAGGAAGAAAGAGAGGAAATGGCTTGAAAAGAGGAGAGAGAGAGAGAGATAGAGAGAGAGAGAGAGAGAAGTGATGCCATGGATTCCAGACTTCTTAAAGACCCCACATGGTTGTGCAATTGCCTGACTAAGCCAAGAGGAGGTGCAGACAATAGCTGGCCAGCTCCCCTGAAGCTCCTGACAGCCACACCAAGGATGTGGCTCCCTCCGAGGCCCACCTGAAAGCTTCTGGTCCCCCCTAAGAGGCCTGTAAGTTGCTGCCTAGCAGAGAGATGGGCCCAGTCTGTATGAAAAAAAAATCTTTGCCTTAGGATCTCTGGCATTCAATGACTAATTTCCTAACAAGTTATTAAGCCTTGTTCAATATAGGCTAAAATATTATTTTAACATCTAAGTACACAGACAGAGCTCTGAGCAGAATATTTTCAGAGGGCTTTTCTAATAAAGGTTGACATTGCGATTTGTTCATAGATGGTTACCGCTTCCTCCACAAATTGAAAAAAAAAATAACAACAAAAAACAACTCTAAGGCTATTGAGAAGTTCGTATTATGTGGATTGATTTATAATAGACCAAACCACACACAATAAACCAGTAATTGAATCTAGCACACCCTGAGTATCCGTTTTCACTCTGCCTCCCGGCTGAGCATATGATGTGGCCTAAAAGTTTTAAATAAATGATAAAATGCTTAAAATGGTCTAATATAATAAGCAGGGCAGTAATAGGAACAAGCTTACCTCTCTGGTGCTGGCTACTCCCTGCAGAGGGGAGAATTATTTTTTGTGATTAATGATATTTGGAGTCAGTAGCCCAGGTATCACCAGGCAAATATTTTGTCTTGTTTTGTTTGTTTGTTTTGTTTTTGTTTTTGTTTGGCATAGAAGTTACTCTTTGAAAACCAGAGACCTGAGTCTTGTGGCTCTTGCTCATGAGCCAAAGGAACCTAACCAGTCTCCCACTCTCTGAGCCTTGGTTCTTCCATTTAAAACATTGAGTTAAAAGATTAAATGAATTTCAGTCATGATTAATCCACACTGATCACCAACATCTAAACTATAATATGACTTAGCCCAAACACTCCTGTGTGTGCCCCAAGAGCCCTCAGTGAACACTTCACCCAGATGCTTGCACATCTGTGTTTGTACTAGAACTCACCACGATGGTTAAGTTACAGAACCAGCCTAGGCATCTATCTGCAGAAGAGTGGGTGAGGCGAATGGGTGCTGCATTCACAGTGGAGTCTCATTCAGCCACAATAAAGAGCAAAATTGTTTTGTCTTCAGGAAAAGCAAAAACAATTGAAAATCATCACATTATATAATATAAGCCAGATGCAGAAAATAAATGTCATGTTTTCTCTCTGAATCCTTGATTTGGGTAGATATATACACACAGATGTATGTGATCTAATATGAAAGTAGAAGTGAAGCTGACTGGGATGAGCTTGAATAGGGAGGAGGCCATAGGGAGCTTGGGATGAATGTGGCCAAGATGTATCATACACTTGAATGAGAATGCTAGGAAACTTACCGCTGTGGTCAATGAATACCCACGAATAAAGACTATATTAAATTTTATACTGCTTTGTGGATGGCCACATTAAATTTTTAAAAGATAGCATACAATGCAATGGGCTTTATTGTGGTCTTTTAACACTTTGTTTTGGTTAGGCTTTCCCTTCTTCTCCCACACCTCTTCCTCCTAGTCCCCTTCTTTCCCTATCACCCCCTTTTATTTCACAACATATGCATTCTATTACCCTGTTTCTCTGGGTAGCCTTGGCTGTCCTGGACTTACTTTGCAGACCAGGCTGGCCTTAAACTCACAGAGATCTGCCTGCCTCTGCCTCCCCTAGTGCTTGAATTACAGCTGTGAGCCACCACATTTGTTTTGAAACAGGGCCTCTCTATGTAACTTGCTCTGTGTGCCAGGCTGCCTTCAAATTCAGAGATTCCTCTGTCTCTACTCCCTAGCTGATTGGCAGCTCAGTCTCCATGTGCATTCCCAGGAACTTGTTCTCAGGAAAGAGTAATGGGAGCAGGGCTATCTCTGAAACAAACTTGGTTACCTGCTCTTTGATCATTTTCCTCACTGGCCACAGAGGGAGAGGATCCAGGCAGTCCTGATGAGACTTGATAAGCTAGGGACAGATGGCAGGGGAGAAGGACTCTCCCTTTCAGTGGAATAGAGGAAGGGGGTAGGGGAGATAAAGAAGGGAAGAAGGGTGAGACTGAGAGGAGATGAGGAAGGAGGCTACAACTGTGATATAAAATGAATAAATTGTAAAAAAAAAATTTAAATAAAAAAGAATACTCAGATTCAAGGCATCTACCACCAGGCTTGCCTCCTCTTCCTCCTCCTCCTTCTCTTCCTCCTTCTCCTCCTTTTAACCCCATTCACCTACAGAAATAGATCTAATCTAGAGCAGTAACAACAAGGATGAACAAGAATCTCTTGTGTGTATGCATGCATGCGTGTGTGTGTGTGTGTGTGTGTGTGTGTGTGTGTATGTATGTATGGCCTGTCATGTCATATAACAAAGCCAAAAAGTGTCAGAAAGACGAAAAAGCAGATAGGATAACTGGTGACTATTTAACAGCATAGTGGTGACAGTAGGACTGAACTCTTGAGGTTTTTTTTTTTTTTTTTCTGGGCAAGACCTCAGCAGGTGTCTGCTCAGCATTAATGTGTTCATGCAAATGCTAATGCTACAGAACATTCTGGAAAAATAACCTTAGGAAGGAGCTCTCACATAATCAGTGAGCTTGGAAAATACAGGAGTGTGTGTTTCTTTCCAAATGAATAGGCATAAATATAACTGGTTTAAAAAAATAGATGGCCGAGCTTTTGTTGTAATCATCCCACATTTGTATTCAAGAAGCAAAGCCTCCTGCTCTTTCATCTCAAAATTGAGATTTCTGTGGAAGGAGTGAGGGATACGGCGGGCTGCTGTGCAGTGTGTACTTTGTATCTTGAGGTGTGCGCATTCTCTTCCAGACAGCAATCTTAATGTTTCATATTTTGAAGATGTTGCAAAGAGCAAAATGAGACAGAGTTTGGAATATCAAATGAACATGAGCATTGGTCTTAGGAGTTTTAAGCCCAAGTCCAGAGCAAAGGGTTAGACATTTACATCTGGTTCAAAGGTTATATGTAGATAGAATAAATGAAAAGCATACCTGTCAACTCAGTAGGCTTATCAGCTTCCCAGTGTTTCTTTAGACTAACTTATTTACTGCATTAATTTAGGGAACAACATAGAACAATGTTCTTAAAAGTAGAGCTTAAGCTGGATATGGTGGTGGTAGCATATGCCTATAACATCAGAACTTGACTGAGGCAGGAGGATTGCCATGAATTCCAGGCTAACTTGGTGGTCTGCAGGTGAATGAATGGATGAACAGTGGATGTATGTATGGATAGGCGGTTGAAATGATGAATGTGTGGGTGGCTGCTTGGCTAGAAGAATGAATAGATGAAAGATGGATGGATGGATGCATTGATGGATGGGCGCATGGATGGATGGATGAATGCATACATGGAGAGGTAGATGGACAGATTGACGCATGCATGTGTGCATGAATGGATGGATCAATGAGCAAAGGGTCTGTTTCCTCTGGTTGACAGCAATATGACTAGTTCTGAGGTCCTGGTCTCCTCCTCAACCCCCCTGGAGCATCCCCTTTTCTGCTTAGTAAGTACATGCTATCGTGGGTTACACCCTTCATTTTCCCTTAATCAGAGCCAGAGTTTGCCGACCCGACTAGTTTCACTTGTCAGCTTGCTCCAGGGATCTTTTGTCTCTACCTTTTGAGGGTGGAGTTATCACACCCACATAGCAATGTTTTTAATTATTTTTAAGAAGGTGAGAATACATACTCAGAAAAAGACATAGATCCTGTTTTTTTTAAATCACCTTTACCCACAATTTCAGCTGTCTTTCCTAGTAGTGTGCCTCCATCTTCTCCCCATTTGATTCCTACTGTTCCTATTCCCCTGTCCATCTGCAGTATCTATTCTATTTCTCCATGTATTCCCACTTAAGCTCTCCTTGTTACCTAGCTTTTCTGGGTCTGTAAATTGTGGCATGATTATGTTTTACTTTGCAGTTAATATCCACTTCTAAGTGAGTACATACAGTGTTTGTCTTTCTGGGTGTGGGTTACCTCGTTCAGGATAATTTTTCTCTAGTTCCATACCTTTGCCTGAAAGTTTCATGATGTCATTGTTTTTAATGGCTGAGTAACCATTGTATAAATGTACCACATTTTCTTTATCCATTCTTCATTTGAGGGACATCTAGGTTGTTTCTGACTACTACAAATGAAGCTGCTATGGACACAATTGAGCAAGTGGCAAGGCAGAAACTCTCAGGAATCTATTTAGGGTGACTCTAGCTAAGACTCCTAGTAATGGAAGATGCAGAGCGTGAACTGGCCATCTCTTACAAGCCAAGACTTCCGGTGGAGGGTTAGGGACATGAACCCAGCCACAAAACCTTCAACCTACAGTTTGTCCTGCCAGCCTGATACGCTGGGTTAAAAGGGGGCACCGAAATTGTGGGAGTGGCTAACTAATAGTTGGAAGCCTACCCTGACACTGCCTGGAGGATCAGAAAGCAGAGGCCAGAAGGACCAGAGACCAAGGATAGAACCAAACATGACTGGTAAAAAATGTTTATGAAATGAATCCTTGTGATATTCTATTGTACTCATAGATTGGTGCCCAGTTGTCAGCAGAGAGACTTTATCTAGCAACTGATGAAAACAGATGCAGAGACCCGCAGCCAAACATTAGGGGGCAGTGAGGGAATCCTGGCTGAAGAGGAGGAGGAAGGGTTGTAGCAGCCAGAGGGGAAAAAGACACCACAAGAAAACCCATAGAATCAACAAACCTGGACTCATTGGGCCTCACTGAGCCTGAACCAACAGTTAAGGAGCCTGCATGGGTTTAAACCTAGGCCCTCTCAGTGTTTTTGTGGACAGAGGGAGCAGGGGCAGTTTCTGACACTTCTGCCTGCTTTTGCGACCCTTGTTCTCCTACTGGGTTGCCTTTTCCAGCCTTAATATAGAAGGTATGAGGGTGCCGAATCTTATTGCAACATGATATGCCATATTTGGTTGATACCCCTGGGAGGCCTGCCCTCTCTCAAGAGAAACAAAGGAAGAGTAGATGGGGAAGAAGGAGGTAGGGTGGAATGGAGGGGATAAGGACAGAGGAAGAGGGAGAGGAAACTGCAGTCAAGATGCAATGTATGAGAAAATAAATTAGTAAAAATTACTTTTTATCATTTTTAATTATATGTGTGTGTCTGCATGTGCAACATGAGTGAGTGTCAGTGTGCATGGAGGTCATAGGTGTTGGATTTCTGGAGGCTGGAGTTAAGGACAGTGTTCTCCTATTGAGCAAGCTCTTAACTGCTAAAGAACCTCTGCAGGCCTGGACACAATTCTCTAAGGGACAGGCAGGATCCTGATTTTGTGCAAGATATCAAACACTCATAAAAGCAATACTCAGATCAGATTCTAGAACAGGGCTGGGACTCCCCAGGCATCCCTAAGTATGGCTCAGTCACTATCCTTATCCTTAACCATGGGTTTAATCGTAAAAGACTTAAGTTTTCATCTATTTTGAGCTTTGTACACACACAGGGAAGCACATGGTGTATTCTTCTGTGTCTGGCTTGTTTTATTCAATATTGTGTTTGTGAAACTGATCTTGGTGCTGAGTATGAGAGTAGCTATTTCGTTTTCCCTTCTGGACAACATCCATTGTACGAATACCTCTGATGTGTTTATGCATTCTACTCCTGAGAAGCATTGCACATTTGCTTTCATTCTCATTTTTATCTACTGGGATTAGTGCTATTCTGAATAGGCTTGTGCAGCCTTTGGTGTACATTGTAAAGCATTTTGTTGAATATATATATATATATAGGACAGTGTATCATATGCACTTTTGGCTTTAAATACACTACCAAAGAGTTCTCCTAAGCAGTTGAATCAGCAGCACGCAAGAGCTCCAACTGCTCCACAGCCCTGCCAACACTTACTATTTTCGTTTTAGCTTTCCTTGTAGATATGCAATGGGCTCTCATTGTGTTTCCAATTTGCATCTTTTTATCAGATAATGAAGCTGAGCTCCTTTCCATATGCTTATTGGTTATTTGGATATAACCCTTGATGAAGTTTCTTTGACCTATTTTCTGCTTTTCTCTGGAGTTTTGGGGAATTTTAAGCTATTCTGGTTGTGAGTCCTAGTTGGACAAGTATATTACAAACACATTCTACAAACATATTGCTTCATGCTTCTTATGCCATTATGGGGTTGTTTTTATTTTTATGTGTGTTTTTTTTAAAGAATTATTTATTTTTATTATGCTGGATAGTTTTATGTCAACTCAACAAAAGCTAGAGCTATTTGAAAGGAGGGAAACTCAATTGGGAAAATACCTCCCTAAGGCCTGGCTGTAGGGCTTTTGCTTAAATTAGTGATTGATGTGGGAGGGCCCAGCCCAGTGTGGGGTTATGGAGACTCATGGGCTGGTAGTCCTGGGTCCTATAAGAAAGCAGGCTAAGCAAGCCACAAGGAGCAAGCCAGGCAGCAGCACCCCTCCATGACCTCTGCATCAGCTCCTGCCTCCATGTTCCTTCCCTGCTTGAGTTTCCTATCCTGACTTCCTTCAGTAAAAAACAGTGATGTAGAAGCATGAGGAGAATAAACCCTTTTCTCTCCATGTTGCTTTAGTCAAAAGGTTTCATCCCAGCAAATGAAACACTAACTAGGACATTTATTTCATGGGTATGAGAATTTTGTCTTCATGTATGAATGTGAAGTACAGGCATGCAGAGCCATTGGAGGCAAGAGGAGGGGGTCAGATCCCCTGGTACTAACAGATGGTTGTGAGCTGCCATGTTGACATCAGGCCTTTTCTCCAGCCTCCTATGTTGTGATTGTGATGAAGGACGTCTGAGACATTTTCTAGGTTCACTGCTTGGTCCCTTGATGCTATCTTGGCGTTGGCAGAGTTTGTTCGTTGCCAGCCCTGCTCTTCAGTGAATCAGTGATGCAGAATATACCTCCCTACTAAGTTTTATAAAAAGAGACTCCTGTCTGCTTTTATACTTGCAAATTTTCATACTGTTTGAAAGCAGCCTGTAGTTTTTCTCTCTTTCAAACATAGGTGTGCAAACAGGTAAACAATCAATTGTGTCAGCACAGTTGACTACGATTTTGAAAGCTGATAAACACAAGTTATTACTCTACTATAGGAAAAAATACCAATATTTTAATACCACAAACAATCTGAACGTCATGATCTATTATAAATATCTTAATTATTTTTTATTATAATATTACTATTAACAGTTTTTGTAACTTTTTATTTCATTATTTAGTACATTATATGGTGCCTTGCTTTCTTTTAACATCTGATACAATATTTTTTCTACCTCATAAACTCATATATATATCTATCCATGTCTTCCTTTCCTTTTACCAGAATTCATATGTATTCATATGGATGTTTTTACTTGGGTTGAACACTTGGCCATGGGTGCCCATAAGTTGGCCATTTCTATCTCCACTGTTCCTCTCCCTTCATGCCCATGTCTCAGGATTCCTTCAATTTCCTTGTTTCAAGTCCTGTGGGTTTATTATGTTCTTGCGCCTTCAGTGCTGATTCTTCTTAATCCCTGCTTTGATTCCTTCACTCTTCTCATATTGTTGGACCAGCTCCCTAGAGACAAAATTTCAAGCGAGGGAGAGTAGCTGTGGAGTTCCCATCATTATCAAAAGGAGACATGTGTTTAATGAAAGTCAACAATACACACTTGACCTTTTGCTGACAATGTGCTAAATCTCACACTTCTGTCCACCAATAGTTTGAATGCTGAACCCCTAAACCTCTGCGACTTCACAAATTCCTCAACAAAGCTTCATAATTGCACATCTTCAAGGCAAGGAGATGGCCTCCTCTGCACATCCCGAGAGTTACACCCAGCAGGTTCATAACTGACAACCCAGCTCTGACCTACATTTCTGGATAGTACATCTTTGGGGAATCAAATCATCCTTGGCACAACTGCTCCAGCTCCACATCAAGGTCATCCACATTTCATTTTGTCAATACCTTGGACAGATATCCCATCCTTTCAGCTCCATTCTCCTCAGGGTTGGCCTGTCTGTATCTCTGTGTGTCTGTGTCTGTTTGTCTGGGTGGTCTGTCTGTCTCTGTCATCCTGTCTCTGTCTCTCCCTCTGTGTGTATGTGTAATAGGGCATTACACTGGAGATCATGATACTTATTGTTTTACTATGATAATTTAATGAAGTGTAAATATAAATACTTAGAAAATATCTGGTGCACAGTAAACACTCAGTAAAAGTAAGTCTTTGTATAGTTTGGTACCATGTCTCCCCAAATCCATGTGCTGAAGGCTATAGCTTTTCATGTTAGCTTTCCAGGGAGATAATAGGGACCCTGGGAGGCAGGTACTTATATTAAGGGTATGTCCTGAAGGATAGTGGGACTCTCTTCCTCTCTCTTTCTTTGTTTTCTGAGAACCCTGTGAACAGTTTTTCTGTTATACATCCTCACCATGATATGCTGTCCCATCAGAGGGCCAGAACAATTGGCTCCCCTGATCTTGGATTAGAACATACAGAATTATGGGCTTGGGTAGCTTTCCCTTCATACATTAGTCATTTCAGGTCATTTGGTACAAAAATGGAAAGTGAGTGACAACACTAATATTCACAATGACTTGATTGAGAGCTTGAAGAGACATTTGATTCCAGAGCTTGTGCAATGGCCTCCCAAGTAGTCTGAATTCTGAACTATAAAGACATGAGCACAACGGGGAGTGATCTGTAGATGTAGAGCAGAGGGAGCATGCAGCCAGCAGCCACCTTCACCGCTCAGTCCTCAGCCTGAACTTCCACATATTCAGCAGACCAGTCGTCCTTGTTCCATTTGCCCCATATTAGCCAACGATCTCTAGGGACAGGGAGAGCCACAGGTGTGTGTGTGTTTCCTGCATATATATATATATATATATATATATATATATATATATATATATAAAATGTCAGATCCCCTGGAACTGGAGTTACAATCAGTTGTGAGCTGCCATGTGGAGGCTGGGAATTGAACCTGAGTCTTCTAGAAGAGCTCCAACCCCCTAGGTAGGACTATTGATGGCTCTTTTCCACTGGCAATTTGCATTGTACCTTAAGATACTATGAGAGTTAGTTCTTATGGAGGAGACCGCTGGCTGGGTTGATTCTAGCTCAAGTCCTCTGGAGCGCAGTGTCCTGCCCTGTGCACTCTAGGATTTTACCCTCAAGTTCTGGGATGCAGTCAAGGGCAACAACAATTGGTTGTATAAATTAGGTAGTCTCTTGAACTCTCTTGACCAACATACCTGGCTCTTGAGGGTGTATTTTAACCACAAATGGCATCTGCTTTGTAGTTTTATGTCAACTTGACATAAGCAAAAATCATCTGAGAGAAAGGAACTTCATTTGAGAAAATGCCTCCATAAGATCCAGCTGTAGAGTATTTTCTTAATTAGTGATTGATGGGGAAGGGCCCTGCCAATTGTTGGTAGTGCCTTCCCTGGTCTGGTAAGTCCTGTATTCTATAGAAAGCAGGTTGAGCAAGCCACAGGGAATAAGCCAGCAAGCACCTTCCCTCCATGGCCCTCCACAACAGCCCCTGCCTCCAGCTTCCTGCCCTGTTTGAGTTTCTGTCCTGACTTCCTTCAATAATGAACAGAGCTACATAAAAATAAATAAATAAATAGATAGATAGATAGATAGATAGATAGATAGATAAATAAATAAATAAATAAATAAGCTCTTTCCTCCCCAACTTGCATTTTGGTCAGGGTGTTTCCCTGCAGTCACAGAAACCCAAACGAAACATGGCATAATTTCATTTATGTATACATGTATATGTGTACATGTATGTATGTTTGTACATTCGCACTTATACATTACGTATGTATTTTTAAGTAAACATAAGATAATGTGTGTTCTCAATAAGAATGCTGACTTCGGACATTTAATTCACAATTGGAGAAAGGAAGGGTGAACTTTCCCTCTACCTCAGTTTTCTAGAGTGGACCAGTTTCCAATGGACTAATGTAAACTTCATTACAAGGCATTTCCATTTATTTCATTTTAATTTCCTTTTAGTTGAGATAACAACCTTTAGAAGTGACCTTGGGAGGGAAGAGATGGTTAATTAATTGCAAGCTCTCTTTTCCTTTTTACCTAGTGTACCTGTGAACGATCGAATTGCCAGATCCAGAATCCCGGTGAAAAGAGGATAATGAATTTCCATCAGCCTCAGCCACACACTGACTACTTTGGTTTAGGAGCAGGCAATGTATCTCTTTTACTCTCTTGGATCTCCTCAGCTTGTTTTCTGGACTCTCATCAGGAGGTGGGCTTGGGACAATTCTGTGTGCCTGTTAATTAGCACATGTACAGGCTGACTTTGCTGGAAAGGCACTGTCAAGTCAGAACAAATCATGCCCCAAGGAAAAAAAAAAAAAAAAAAAAAAGAAGAAGAAACTGAAAGCTGTGCTTCCTCCCAGCTGAAAAGATCTCCACACACCTTCCCTTGTCTGCATTACAGAGTCTGAGCTACATCCCCACCAAAGTCAGGAAGACCCCCTCCCACCTCCAGCTGGCTTCCTCCCTTCCTGACCTATAATGAACCATCATTCAGAGCCCCATCAGAAGTGCATTTTTCTTTCCTTTATTGTAATCCCCTTTGAGTTTGCTGAGCTCAACTACTGTGCTTCAGAAAGGGCCTTTGGAAAGAACCAGGGCTTAATTGCACATAGGCTCCTTCCTGTCTTTTCTCTCCTATGCTGGTACCCCAGGGGGGTGGGGTGGCAGAGGGAAGCATGGAGTGCTGCCTTCTCCCCCATCCTCCAAGTACTTGCAGGATATCAGGGTTGAGCAGCAGCGGCCTGCCCTCCCCGCAGGACTCACAGCCCTCTGTCTCTGGGAAGATGACTTGGTTCCTGTCATCTCCTGGGCTGTTTTGCCTTCTGATCACTTCTTGCTTTTGTCTTGAACTGTACAATGCAGTCTCCATTCTCTGTGTTTTTTTTTTTACATGTAAAAGGCTTCTCTCTAAAGGTAGGCACTAAGTTCTTGATACCAGGAATAGAACAGATTTTGGAGCAGATCTCATAATACCCAGAATGGGACCAGGCTTGGGGTATTAGTTTTGTGTTTCCGGGGAGGCAGTCAAACAAACTGCCCTTCTTTGGATTCTCCCCTTGGCCTGAGGATACTTTGGAGTCACTGCCTTGTCTCAGTTTCCCAGTCATTAGAATGGGGCCAATAATAGCACCTACCTCACAGTTTTACAATAAGAATTGAATTGATGCGACTCTCTTAGCACAGGTCTGACATAAACTAAACACTCACTAAAGGTTATATATATTAATTATTACGTAAAAATAAATGCTTGAGAGGATGAACCCAGTTGTTATTGTGCTAACCTAGTACAGGTTCAGTGTCCCCTATCCCTAGCACAAACTAGGTATGGTAGCACATCCTATGATCCCAACTTTATGGAAGTGAAGGCAGAAGATCGGAAGTTCAAAGTCATTTTAGCCACATAAAGAGTTTGGAGTTAGTATGTGCTAGAAACTCTGTCTTATAAGAGAAAGAAAGTCTGAATACATGGAAGAAAGTGTAATATATTGTGATCCTCTGGGAAGCAACATTGTAAAGTCATTCTCAGGCAAATTATCCAAAGTCCAGCTGTGATGGGAGAGCAAAGACCAAATATCGTGGTTAATATACAAAGGGGACTGACTTTCAGAGAAAGCCTGGCTACCCCTTCCTTCATGGGCTTCATGTGAAGAGCAGGGTGTTAGTCAGGAGATCTAGTGATGAACCAGTGTGGGAGGTAGGTGCTGTGTTCTAAACATCCTATGAAGGGCCATCCCTCTTATGGCTCAGGGCTCCAGGAGATTTTTCTCTCAGCTTCCTAGTCCTCCTTCATTCCCAGGAGTGCTTTCTCTTTCTAAATAAACTATGGGTTCCTGGTCAACTCCATTGCTTGGACACAAGAGCCTGGATATTTCAACAGGTCCCGGGACTCAAATCCATGTCTGTACACAATAAATGTATGAGTTTCACTTCTGCTTTATCCAGAATAAGAAACCTCTTTCTGTTGTTGCTTTCAAGTTAGCTACTAAAAGCACAGCTTGGCTGCAGAAAACATTCTGTTCCAAGGTGCTGGGCTATTACAATACTCAACCCTAGAGTCAATGTGTTCCAATCTGGAAAGTTCTTCTTGCCTTTTAATGGCCTCTGTACAGAACAACAACAATATTCTAATTTAGTTCTGTAGAGAGACAAGTGCATCAATCTAACCAAGTGTTGACTTTTTGTAGATGAAACTAAATAAATGGATAAATTAAAACAAACATAGAAGGATTGGGGAAAATATTGACTTGACAAAAAAGTCAGCATGACAGAGTTGCAAAGGGTTGACATATTGGGGATTGGAATTCTGAGGAGTGACTGACTGAGTAGGGACCAGATTTGGGATCTAAGAAACAGCATTCTGAAGCAGGATGGGACGTGCTGTTGCATGTGACAGTATGAATGAGTCTTCTCATCTGTAAGTAGGTACGATGAGCCATCTTCCTGACAGGATTGTGGAGAGGGTACAGTGATCTGAAGTGTGGGAATTCTCCCCAGACATCCACTGCTCTGCAACACAGTCATTTAGCTATCTAGAATGCATGATGCTGCCTTCATCACTGTGGTCTGTAATTCATGAGGACTGTGAAGCAAAACTATCAATGTATGAGAATGTTACCAAAGAGCACACACAAATTTGGTTCGAGGACTCCTATTGTAAATGCCACCATTCTTTTTTTTTTCTCATTTCTACTAAAAGCAACTAGAATTCCCTTTGTATGCATCTTTGTCTTCTGGTGCTATAACATAACCATGCACAGTGGATCAGTTATGAAGAAAAGAGGTTAACTGCAAATCATGTCTCTGGAGATGAAAGTCAAGAGGCCACACCTGGTGGTGGCCTTCTTGCCAGCAAACTCTTAGGAGGTGCAGGGAACCACATGGCAGAAGATGGGGAATGTGTACCCATATGTGTCTCCTCTGGTCTCTCTCATCTTCCAGTGGTGGGGACTCCATCTTTCTGAGATGATCTAACCTAGATCTCTGCCTGGAGGTCCTACTTGTAAAGATCACAATTAGATTACATTTCTAACGTCTTAGTACTGCACGCTGGGGGTGAGAGTTCAGCATGTGAAGATGTGAGTAGATCCATCCAAGCAGTACACAGGTGTCTTTCTGATATGGGAACAGAGTGTTCAACACACTGAAAGCTGAATTATTAATTAAACATTGGTTACAAATAATGACTAAAATAACAGTAAAGTTTGACCATGCTTTAGAAAAATGGCATTTGACTTGTCCGCTTGAATCAAGCTTCTTAACTTTGGCGTCCTGGATGGCAGGGGCTTGTAGAGGGGTTGAGAACACCGAGGTTAGTTCAGATGTGATCTTTCTTGGCACCCGTGTCCTTTATGAGTGCAATGGGAACATTATTATCAGAGAAGAGTAAGAGGAAAACATATCCATGCCAGAGTTGTGTGTTATTTACTGTCACTACACAAAGTACTTGAGGCAGGCTAACTTTAAATAGAAAGTGTGTGTGTGTGTGGGGGGGTGCACACACATGCAGACAGTGATGGGAAATGTGTGGGTGGGGTCCTCTTGTGTTTCTTTCTGCTTCTTCCCTTGAGACAGTGTCTTTCACTGAACATGGAGCTGGCAGCCATTAAGTCCCACCAAGCCTCCTGTCTCTTGTCACCATTCTCCTTCAGCACTGGGTTAAAAGCTCTTGTGGCCATACCCGCCCTTTAACCTGGGTGCTGAGGATTTGAAATCAGGCTGCCCTGCTTGTACATCTAGTACTCAACCCACTGAGCAGGTTTCCAGACTAGGAAGATTTTTATATTTCAGTTTATAGTTTTAAAATATAAGGGTGTTCCATCAGGGCCCCTTGGGGACTGACAGAAGCATATATGGAAAGACTAGATCATCTTACCCAAAAGGAAACCAGAAAGAGTTCAGGGTCCTACGGGTCCTCTGTTACCACCACACAGCCCAGTGACCTCTACTAGGCCCTATTTCTCACCTCCCAACATCACTGCACTAAAGACTAAGTTTCTAACACATGGTCTCTTGAGGGATATGGAAGCCATCAGAATCAGAGTACTACTGGCCAGAGTTGATGAAACATCTAATTTATTTTCTATGAAATTTTTCCTTAAGGTTAAGCCAGAGTTAGCCATTGTACATCCATTATATCTGCTTGAGTTCTAAAGATTTCCATAATGCAACAACTGGCCAAGAAAATACTAATCGTCCAGTTCGGAAATGTTTGCTGTGTTTACTTTTTGCTACTGTAACAGAATACCAAAGACTAGATGCTTCATAAAGGATGTGGGTTTATTTAGATTATACTCTGGAGGCAAAGCCATTTAACGTTGGGCAACCATATCTAGTGATGACGTCCTGACACTTCACATGGACGAATTAGAAGGAAGGAGAGAACACAGTAGTGTATTAGAAAAGAAGGTCACCTTCCCACAAAGGATCTCATTCACGTGGAAAAGCAATTATCCATTCATAAATGTTCTTTCCCCACAGTTCGTGTGTCTCCCATAATGCTTTGCCTTGCAGCCTTGCCACACTGGACAATTAGGGTTGCAACACACAAATGTTGGAGAATGTACCCAAAATATAGCACCATCTCCTCTTAGAAGGGCTCTTGGTGTTCTAATAGCCGGCATCTAATACAACTCCATCTCTATAGCTCTTATCTCTTGTGCCCCTCTTCAACCAATGCTCAGAACTTTCCCTGAGAGCCATCTGGAAATATGACTGATATCAATAGCCATAGGGATGTGGTGAATTCAAAATCCGATGACAAAACTTCTTAGGAAGAGAACTTTTAAAAAATTAGACTTAAGTCAGAGGGGAGGGGGAGCACGCCCCTGAATCCTTTCAAATAAGTCTGCAGCCAAAGGTGATCACTCACATCTAGAAAGAATGTTGAGTTAAATGAATTAAAAGCTGTGTGTGCCAAGGTGAAATGCACTGTTAGCAGCGAGAGACCCATTTAACGAATAACAGCTAAGGTAGATTTATGCACAATAAAATTCTGCATCTGACGGATTTTTACCGCTCTGCATTTCAAGTTTGTACAAAAAGCTCATAATTTTTCTCAATGGGCTATTCCTTGAAAATGCATTTAATCACTGATAAGAACAACAAAGGACCATGTTCAATGCCTTAGCCATCTAGCTATGAGGTTGCTTTACTCCATGTTTAAAACAAAAGTGTTTTTTGTTTTGTTTTTGTTTTTGAGGGGGAGGGCACATCAACAGACCCAGAAAAGCTGTGCTCATATCTCAATGTTTGGGAAAGTCTGATCCAGAAGTGTCATTGGGCATCTCATTGGAGATCACTTCCAACACGGGAAGCCCCGACACCACAGTGATTTATAGCTGGGTTGTAGGTTCTCTAGAAATGCCTTCTAGGTTTTAAGCTCAGAATGTCTCGTGTTTGAGGAAGAATGTAGGTGCCCATCAATTTGGTCTGACTGAGGGGTCTTATCTCCGAAGTATGGGGCTGTGATGTGTGAACCTGCGTGGCTCTATTTGTCAGGCATTAATCTGTCATGTAAAGAGATTGTAATAGCATGCCATTAGCACCAAGGAGTGCAGAAATCCCACAGGATCTATAGGGAGAAAACATGGATTATCTGGAATGAATACAATCTTGTAATCTCTTTTTCCCAGATTAGACCTGGGATAGTTCTTCCAAAGACATCATGGATGGCATTTTCAAGAAGAGATGACATTGCTTATGCCTATAAATTAATTACATGTTAGAGGGTACAGGCAGTGGGCTGCTTCAGTAGTGCAGCTATGCACGCTTATTCTGTGCCACAGAAGTGGGCTCTACTCATGCCCATCTTCAGTGACTTCACATTGTCCACTCGGTGCTGCCTATGGTCACAGTATTTATATTCAGACAAGGCAAACAGTATTAACTAGGGACCTATGCTTGAGAATTGGTTTATTAGCACAGTGTTGCAGCTCTGCAGCAATCAAGGTAGAGCTGGGGTCATGGCTTAGTTAGCAGTATGCTTGTTTAGCAAGCATGAAGCATTGGCTTTACTTCCTAGAATTACATGGAGTGAGTGTGATGTTTCACACCTATAGTACCAGCACTCAGAAGGGAGAGGCAGGAGGTTCAGGCTAACTGTTCATCCTCAGCCGTATGGTAATTCGAGTCCTTTCTGGGTTAGAAAGGGAAGGCGCTGCAAGCTGCCTAACAAGTGTTGAGCTAATTGCCATAAAGATACCTTGGGGTACCTTACCAGGACCTCAGGTTTTGCCTGGCATTCCTTTTGTTTTTCTATGAGATGGCATGCTCACATGGGAACACCAAGCAGCTACTATGGAAAGGTGTTTGTTTGTTTGTTTGTTGTCATCAAGGGGCAGTGTTCATCCTGAAGCCTTAGCTGGGACAACTTTCAAGGGTGAGCTAAAGAATTCCAGTGGGAGGACCCAGTGCTCAGCAGATCACAGATACTGGAAGCCTTGAAGCTAGAGGGAAGACTGTCTGTTATTCATGTGGCTCTTCCCCTAAGGTGCTTGGAGGAATATGCAGAGAAATAGCTACATACAGAGGAGAGCATGAGGAGAGGGCATGGCTCCATCACACACCTCGGTACCCAGTCTGTTCCAGCGCTCCAACACCAATCTGATGCCCATGGACTCAGACTTCAGGTCATTTCCTCTGTGAACACAGGCTCAAGGTATGCTTCCATGGTCCAAGGTTTTAACACAGCTCTCATCATTTCTAGTCTTGTGCTAGAGGAACTATGTAACCAACTAGCCATCAGAAGACCTTGGCAGTCAGCTTCCCTTGAGCCCTACCAACTACCACTCCCCCCCCCCCCCGGCCGCCGACACATACACATACCTTCTTTCAAAAGCACAGATTTGAAAGTAAATCCATAGGGGCACGAATGATGTGAGAAGTGGGATGTGACTAAGAGACAAAATAGAAAACACTGGCTCTTAAAGGCTTGGCAATCCCTGACCCGCCTGACAAACAGCCCCAAATGACTACTTCAGAGAAGCTTGGTGAGCTATAAGAGGACTCGGGAAAACACCTCAACAGCACCAGGAAAACAAAATGAGATTTACAGAGGTATGGACACCATAGAAAAGAGCAAGGCAAATTCTGAAAGATAAACAGGGTGATGACTGAGCTGAAAATTCCAAAAAAATTTCAGCAGTGGCCTCGATTAAGTAGGGAAAAAATAAGGATTAAAGGAATAGAAATGAGTGGAACAGTTCCGGCTTCCTTGATATGCTGTCAATCAAATGGATCGCAGAATTCAAGGTATATAGCCCAGCGGCAGCAAGAAAGGGAGCAGAGTTATTTCATGAAATGGTGAGAGACCAAATTTAGAGAAACATGAACACTCAGATCCCAAAGAACCCCAAAGCAAGTCAACAAAAAGAGATGCGCATAGTGTCTATTACAACCAAATTCTTAAAAGTAACCAACAGGAAAGGGCTCAGTGTCTGAAGTGTTTGCTGAAGGAGCCTGACTTCAGATCCTGAGAACCCATATTAAAATCTGAACACTATAGTGCAACTATTTGTGATCTCAGCACTCCTCTGGGGAGATGGAAGGCAGAGAGAGGAGAATCCCAGAAACTTACAGCCAACTAGCTGCCTAATTTAGAGCAGTGAATGGTAAGGGAGAACCTCTCTCAAGCATGGTGGAAGGAAAAGAGCAACAGACAAGGTGGTCCTCTGACTTCTGCACACTGAGCATGGTCTATGTGTATGTGTCTGTACCTATACACACACATAAGCCCATGCGCATGTGCATACACACATACACTCATATACCCACACACATACACATACATACCCCCCCACACACATAACTACACACACATAATATTAGTATTGCCATGGTAAAAAGAATTGGTCAAACTGTGCTGACTAGAGAAGCGTGAGATGATATATTACAAGTGCTAAAAAAAAAAAAATCAAAACCCAATAAATAATTAAAAAGAAAACCCTGGAAATCAATAATATTATGCCACAATCAAAAGAGTTCATCACTAAATACATTTGAGCAGTACTAAATAATCTTAGAAGATTGTATTTATAAACACATGTCTAACAATTATAATTAAACAATAAGAAGCCATGAATTTGAGGAGTGTGGGGGTCATGGGACGAATTGGGCAGAGGAAAAGGAGGGGAGCAATGATATTGACGTAGTTCTCATACATAAAATTCTCAAAAAAAGATGAATTAAGAGAAAGGCAAAGAGGATGGACATCAGAAGAAGAAAACAGGAAACAAGCTAGAAACATGCCACGGAGGGCCTCTGAAAGGCGCTGCCATGCAGACTATCAAAGCAGGTGCTGAGACTTATGGCCAACTGTTGGGCAGAGTGCATGGAATCTTATGTAAGAAGTGGGAAACAGTAAGATCTGGAGAGGACAGGAACTCCACAAGGAGAGCAACAGAACCAGAAAATTTGAACACAGGGGTCTTCCCAGAGACTGATACTCCAACCAAGGACTATGCATGGAGATAACCTAGAACCCCTGCACAGATGTAGCCCATGGCAGTTTAGTGTCCAAGTGGGTTACATAGTAATGAGAAGAGGGACTGCCTCTGACATAATCTGATTGGCCTGCTCTTTGATCACCTCCCCCTGAGGGGGAAGCAGCCTTACTAGGCCACAGAAGATGACAATGCAGCCATTCCTGATGTGATCTGATAGACTAAGATCAGAAGGAAGGAGAGGAGGACCTCCCTTATCAGTGGACTTGGGGTGGGACATGCGTGAAGAAGGGGGTGGGAGGGTGGAATCGGGAGAGGAGGGGGAGGGCTTATGGGGGGATACAAAGTGAATAAAGTGTAATTAATAAAATAAAATTTTAAAAAAGAAAAATAATGTTATGCTAGGCAGAATCAATCTTCAGCACCGAGGCAAGATACTATTTTTTTTTCTTTTTTTTTTCCCAGAGAAACAAGAGCTGAGGGAGTTCAGCACCACCATTAGCTCACCTCACTGAAGGGAACACTTCTGGTAGGAAGCAACAGCATTAAGCATTTTTGTGGAGACGCACGCACACAGAAGTCTAAAACCCCTTCTGATGAGACTGCAGTGGGATCCAGAGAACACTAGGACAGTGGTGGTGTGTGGCCACCTTAACTCTAGTAAGACAAGGTCAAGGACGAAAGAATGCAACTAGCTAAATTCAAAATCCTTTACTAATGAATATGGAATGTGACTGTGCTCACTGTGGCTTTAATAACATAAAAGTTGTGGGGAGGTTGAACTAAATAGCTGTTTAAAATGCCCTGCTATAACCAGGAAATGTTTTGTGTAATAAGGAAGCAAAGCCTTCAGGGGTTGTAGCTCTTGTTTAGCAAACATGAGGAAAGGAGTTCTGATCCCTCGAGCCCGTGGAAATGCCAAATTAAACAGCGCATTAAAGTAACGAAGAACCTCCCCAACCAGTGAACATAGGGAGGGGCATGCATGCAGAAAGGAGGGGGAGGGCGGGACCAGGAGGGAGGAGGGAGGGGCTTATGGGGGGATACAAAATGAATAAAGTGTAATTAATAAAAGTTAAATAAAAAAAAAAAGTAACGGCTCACAATATCCCAAAATACAGGATGGTTCCACATATTGGGAATCAATAATTGTGTATTTACAGAACAGAGATTGGAACATGTAATCAACTCAAAAGATGTGGGGAAAGAAAACAAACAAACAAACATGTGATAAGGCTCACCACCCCCCCATTGTAAAATGAACAAAACAAAGACGTGCTTCATCGCAATTTAAGCCACAGCCCACGGCTAGCATTGTGATAGCCAGGTCTCTCTGCAAGGTCAGGTGCAAGGCCAGTGAGCACACTCATGCTACCTCTACTGAAAAGCCTATCCTAAGCCTTTAGGTAAGAAAAATAAACTAAATAATTCAAATGGGAAAGAAATTAATTTTTTTTTTCTGTTTGTAGATGATAAGGTTTGTAATTAGAAAACCCGAAGTACATCACAGGAAAAAAAAATTCAGAAAATAAAACCTTCAGAACTAAAAAGTAAGTAAAACTGCAGAATACAAAATGAACATTAAATGAGTTATGTGTTTATAAAACAATAATAAAACCATGTAAAACTGACACTAAGAAAATAATCCCCCTTGGAAGAGAATCAAACAGTACCTAGAAATAAATATGACAGAGTTGGTAAAATACCTATAAATAGAAAACTGTACATTGTTCATTAAACAGGTGGAAGGTATGAATGAATGAACAGCTCTGTCATAGATGGAACTTGCTCATGGTTCCAGAAGTTAGGAGGCTGAGGCAGGAAAATTCCAAGTTTGCTCCTAACTTGGACTACACAGTGAATTCCAGTATGAACTGAGTTATCTGCTGAGACCCCGCCTCACAAAACATTGTATCAATGGACTGGAAGATGTTCAATTACCCACTCGACACACACACACACACACACACACACACACACACACACACACACACAAAGCCTGAAGAATCACTATAGTCCCCATCAGAACTCCAACAAAGTTTCATTCAGAAACAGAACAAAATGACCTTTAAGTTGTGTGGAATCCTGACAGAAGCCAACTGTCCTCTGACAGACTGCCCTGGCTGTATATGACATTTGGCCTAGCATGATTCTGAGAACAGGCCCCCAAACAGCTGCCTCTGTGGTTCTGTACTTCCTGGGCTGTGTGTTCTCTGCTCACAAAGAATGCTGGAAGCAGCAGCAAGCAGGCCTGTCTGCAGTTCCTGCCCTGCACTTCCCTTAATGATAGACTGTGACCTGGAAGTTTAAGCCAAATCAACCCTTTCCCCTATAAGGGTTCTTTTGGTCATAGAGTCTTCCAAAGCAACAACAGATGGGAAGAATTTGCCAGCTACATAGCTAATAAAAAATTGCTATAGTATACAAGAGAGACTCAACTGCAGAAGGAAAATGATAACCTTCATTTTAAAAATGGACAAAAGTCCTGAAAAACATTTCTACAGGGAAAATATGAAAGTAGCCAACAGCCACTATTCCTTGTGGAAACACAGGTCAAAAGCACAGTGAGACATCAGCACACCTGTTAGGTGGCACGGAAGGGGAAGGGTATTATTAAAAATCCAAAGGCTAACAAAGGTCAAGAAGAATGGAGAGTAAAAAGGAAAGGTTTGTGTATGGTCAGTGGGAGTGTAAGTGAGTGGAGCTGTTATGGAAAATGCTAAGGGCGATGCTGGAAAGCTTGAGGAGAGAACTAAATGTGATCTGTCTGTTCGGCTACTTCTGCATGTAGATGCAAAGGAAGTAACACCACTGTCTGGAAGAGATGTTCGCCTTCTCATGTTCACTGTGGAAGTATTTACAGTAGCCAAATTATGGAGCCAGCCTAAATGCTTCACAGTACATGAATAAGCAAATAAAATCTCTCTCCTGCATGTGTATTCTCTCTCTCTGTCTATCTGTGTCTCTGTCTCTGTCTCTGTCTCTCTCTCTCTCTCTCTCTCTCTCACACACACACACACACACTCACACACAAAATGAAGTATTATTCAGTCATAAGAAACCAGGGAAGCTTATCATTTATAGCAACATCTATGAACCTGGAGGGTATTTTGCTGAACTAAGCCAGGCAGAGAAAGAAAAAATTCTCATGATCTCAGTTATACATGGAATCTAAAAATATTGAAGCCGTAGAAATAGAGAGGCATGGGGTTTTTCAGGGGTGATGGCCAAAGTCACATCTCTGCTGGCTGCGTATATTCTCCAGTTGTAAAGTTCAACATGGTCACTGAAGATAATGCACTACCTGTGTATTTGCAATTTGCTACAAGTATATAGTATGGATTATGAATGTCCTGACAATACATATGGTAGCTGTGTGAGGTGATGGCCACAATGACCAGCTTAATCAAAACAATCATTTCATGATGTAAATATGTGTTAAAGCATTACACTGGAAAACTTAAATATGTATAGTTTTTATTTGCCAAATATAAATCAATAGTGAAACTGAAAAAGGAAAAGATAGAGAGATCTCCCTTCCATGCTTTGTGGAACACGTATTCATCTTAAAGGTGGGTTGAGGGAGCAATGACCTTAACATGCAGAGGGTTGGATGTTCTTAGTAGGCAAGACAAAATTTGTTATACAGTAGACCTGAAGTTTGTATGCCTGACTTTTGTTTTCCCCTGTAAATTGCCTTGAAAGGTGCTTTCTAACTGATGGGAATTACAGGAGGCAGACATTGGAAGACACTGGGCAGCCTCAGACATGACTGCACCCATACGCAGGGGAGCACTGCAAGCCTAAGTACAATCGCTCGTGGGCTCTGCTGCGACGGCCCTGCATCTATTCAGCATATCCGTGTTCATGTTTGTCATTCATCAATTAAGCTCTTGCTGTTTTCTGTGTGCTCTCCCTTGTGCTGAGTGTACCCATAGTAACAGATATGACTGTGTTCAGTGACTTTCATTCCCTCCTTCACCAGTCTGAGGCAGTGCTACCCCAGAGGTTGAAGGCATTTCCTGTTTTCAAGAGCATTGTTAGAATGCATCTGGAACTCCTCCAGCAGGAAAGTGCGGACTTGCTTCTGCGGTTCCTCCTCCATCTTTTACCTTTGCTCCACTCCTGCATCCACACAAGAAAGTAGCTACAGTAGCATCCCAGTGCCCCGACCAGACTGCAGCTTCTTTCCGCTTTGACCCTCACCCTTCCTGTACGCACATTTGTACATACGCATACATGCACGAACATGTGTACATGCACACATACACATACGTACACGCATATGAACATCTACATAGCAAAAGAAAGAATAAACAAGAATTGCCTCAGCTCTAAGCATTTTCACACATTTTGAGTTTGCTGTGTTAGCCAAGACCACACTTACCCAGAAGCCTCCTTAGTGAGGAACTTTGTTACATCACGTCTAAAATGCTCATTTATTCCTAAGTCACATTCAATTTCCCTTTCATTTACTTTCAAGCGTAATTGTTGACTGAAAAGTCACCTAGACTAAGAGACAGTGAGGAGATTGAGATAACCCTTGAGCCAGTGTCCCTTAAGTGATAAGCTTCATAAAATCAATTGGTATTTAGTCTGGAAAAATCACCCTTTGAAGTCATTAGAACCCTGCTCTGAGTAGGCACCTTTGTGAAGTGTTGCTTTTTCCTCAGCTATGAGATGCTGCCTTAGTATGTGATGGGCACCTGTGTGTGGGTATCCATGTCTGTAGCTAAATGTTTTGGGTGTTCTTTCCTCCCGTCCCTTAGCTCCGGGAATAACGTCTCATGAGACTCATTAAATATTATACAAATACCCAGGCCATTTGCCTCATCTTTGACTAGCTCATAACTCACATTAACCCATTATACTAATCTAAATTCTGCCATGTGGCTGGTTACCTGAGTTCAGGCACCATGTATCCATCTTCCTCACATCTTGTCCCCTGGATCTCACACACCTGGCTCCATCCAGAATCCTTTCTGCCTACAGGCTGTCTCACCCATATTTCCTGTCTAAGTTATACAGCATAGTTTTTTTTTTAATTGACAAATGTTTCATCTATACAATACACAAGAGGTTCCTTCTACACATGTCCGTCTTCTTGGCCTGCTATCTGTAGAATACCAGGACTTAGGGAACAGGACCCATCTATGACTTATGATGGAAATGTCCAAGAGAACTGAGTTTAATTTGGTGACTGAGACTCATTCAGCTGAGGCTAGGGGAACTTCTAGACTGGCAGAGTGATGGAATCCAAGGATAAATCCCATGGGTGAGTCTTCCACCTAAGCCCCCCTCACCACGGCTTAACACTGCTCATTGCTGAAGAGCTCCTGGTCATCCTCCCTTCCTGCACACCCCAGCACTCCACAGCTTCATTAATGAGAGAAGGGTAACTAAGCAATCTCCATTAAATTTCTAAGCAAACATCTGATTTGGTAAAATCTTTAATGTTTTTCTTGGCTACTTTTTTTGGCTCCCAAAGAGGGCCTCACATTCAGTACCAAGATAGGGGTGTGATTGAGTTGTTCCCCACTGACATTATAACTGCCTTGCTTTAAGACAGTTGTGCTAGGCAGTTTGCTTCTTTGAAAGCCTGTCTTTTGTGCAGTGCTATGAGCCCTGCATGGGAGAATGCAATGAGTCTTATATCAGTCTTGTTACCCATATTTATCTGATACACAGTGGAGGAAAGTGGCAGTTGATAGAATTAGAAAGAGCCTAGAGTCATTTCGGCCAGGGTAGCATTCGGCTAACTGCAGGGTAGCATAGTTGGTAGGTATTTGATGCCAAGGATAACTCTCAAAGACAGACTCTATTTTCATCCTGAGACTACATTTCTGTGTGTGTGTGTGTGTGTGTGTGTCGGTGGATGCATTTGTGTCACAGAGAACATGTGGAGGTCAGAGAACAGCCTGGAGTGTCAGACTTCAACTTCCACCCTGTCTGAGACAGGGTCTTTTTTCAGGGTTGCTTACATCTGATCCTGGAGTGTCTGGGATTGTTCTGTTTCTGCCTCCTATTTTTTTCGTCAGAGCACAAGGATTACAGAATCTCACTGCCATGTCAGGCTTTTTGTGAGATCTGGGGATTTGAACTCATGTCTTCCTGTTTGTTCAGTAGGTGTTTTACTGACTGAGAATCTCCCCAGCCCTAGAACCAAGGAACAGACTTCCATTCTAATGTCATTGTACCTCAACTGAGATCCTGTCTCTCTGAAAATGACCCAGAGTATAATAAACTGATGCTATTTGAGCTTTTTTTTTTTTTTTTAAATCCAAGTTGTAGTGAGGGTTTTGGTTTTATTAAAAACCCAGTTATGCTATGTGAATATGTTTTTGTTTTAATCCCAGGTGTGGGATATGGAGCTGCTTCAGATTGTCGACAGCCATTAACTATGATTGTTTCATCCTCTAGGAGGGGTGTGATTTGTGCCAGCTGCAGACAGTTTGAGTCTGGAAACTCTGGAAACGGTATAATGCAGAGCCCAGAGAGAGACAGGATGTTCTGAAGAAGGTGGCTGCTGTCCCCCCACTCCTGCTTCTGGCTGCTGTTGCTGCAGTTTGACAAGAAGAAGGTAGAGATTGGACTTTCCCAAGGAACCCAGCTACCCCAATCATCAGGAAGTGGTCTAAAGGGACATATACCCTCTTTCCCCTCAAACCTTTCTCTTTACCTAGTTTTGAGGGAAGGGGTGGAAGGGCTTAGGAGAAATAAGAGTTGGAAGGTAGGTAGAGGTACAATTATCCAATAAAATAGCTACAAAAAATGGTACCAACACCAAGTTATAGAGAATCATAAGTTCATGAATCATAAGGCATGTCAGATATCAAAGTTGTTAATATAGTCATAAACATGGAACTTAGCACCCAAACTTTAAACCAGTTCACCAGTGTGTTAGGACATTTCAAAATAAGTTACCATTACCCCATCACATTTTATTCTAATAATAAACAGTGGTAATTTAAATCTTATTTTAATTATTATTTTATAACCACTTTTAATAATATTTTATGAGCTAAAGCACTAAAGTATTTTATGACATTACATATTAAAATACTGGAATTCATACATAATTCATAGATAAATTTTTCCTTGATGGGTTATTTAATAAACATCTTTGAAAACACTTTTCTAAGCAGCTCAGTCTCCTGAGGGTGTTATCTGAGATGGAGATTCTTTTATGTGTAAGCCAATCCTTTCGGAGTGTTAATGGGCAACACATCGGTCCCAAAATCCATCAGCTGATACCGTAGCACTTCCATATATTGGCGGTATGACGGTTTTCTACTAATTCCTGCTGAATAGTAAAATATTGACTTGTTTTTAGTGAAGAGACTGATGCAAGCCATCTTACCCCATGGATCTCAAATGAATGTCAACACATGAAGCCTGAGAGCCCCTTCCCCCAAGAGCTCTTATGACATACTACACTTCATGGGGCATTTCTGTAATACATGGATCCTCACCTACCAGCCATGCTGACTGGAACATACTGACACCATCTCCTACCAAAGTGCACAGCTCTGAGTATAACTGATAAAAAAAAAAAAAAAAAGGTGGGGGGAAGCACAAAAATGGAAACATAGTAGTCTTGTTCACTTCCTTGAATGAAGACAATTCCGTTTCACCCTCTAAAATATCAGACTAGTAAAGCTTTCAGATAATCACAGTAGACTTTCCCAGAATCCCTTCCATAGTCCAAGAACAACTGTTACTGTCCCCTGCCCCCCCTTTTTTTTGGCGAAGAAACTAAGACCTAAACTAATAAAAATTACTTGGCCGAAATTAAGTAGTAACAGAGATAAGTTTCACAGTGAGGTCATGTGTTCCAAGTTGGGTTTGTAAACTCCTGACAGTACGTAGTGGTGTCAGGCTGAAGAACAGATGTCAGAATCAAGGAGAAGTCTTAAAAACTGGAGACGCTCAGGATTCACTGAAGATAGAGTGACTTGGACTCAATTGTAAATCCAGATAAATAAACTCATGCACTATCTCAACCCTTGCAAACTTTAAAAAGCCATGATTTTGTCTTTGTGTAAAGATTATGAAACCGAATCCCACCTGTGAGAAAAAAGGTTTAACTCATTCACTCATGGTTGCTGGAACCCAGCACAGTGTAAAGGTCTTCAGGAGTGGTTCTTGACTGGCATGGCAGATCATCACTAAGCCCATGGGACACTTGTACGGGAAGTGTCTCGGTATGTCTGGTGACTCGGGCTAGTCTAGATGTTTATACTACAGTGTGACTTACAATGAATGCCCACTGTTACTCACCGAGGGCTTTGTGCATACTGTGTTTATTTGACCTTTCAGGGAGTATCTAAGGTCAATCACTCTGGTGACCTTACCTTTGTGACTGATATCCAACAGAGGCCCTGGACACTAATGTTCAGGTGACTCACAGTGGTTGGTGATACTTTGAGCATAGCGATGTTATGGTGCATTGCTTCTGGGGTATTCCATGATACCTACTCACTGGCACTGGAGAACAGAGCTGGATACTTGTTTCCATCTTCTCTGAACTATAACATTTGTACCTCTCTGTCTCCAGTCTGTGTTCTCTAAAAGAACTAGGAAACAGTCTATGTGGTTCTCTGGGCCCTTCCAGTAAATCATCAAACCAGAAAGTACTTGGAGATCTTCGGCACCCTATCCCACCCTACTTGACCATAATTCATCTTTTGAGATCAGAAGGCAGACTTGTTCTTCAGTTTAAGTCCCAAAAAAACATGGTAGGCATTGCATAAATATTTCTGACAAAACACACATCTCTGATCACCAGAGGAGGAGTTGTGCCCGGAGATCCTTCAAGCTGTCAATCAAGCCTGTACACAGAGGAATTTTCTCCCAAACATCACACCACAAATATGGTGAGAAGTAAGCTTTTCAGTGCTTCTCAGAGGTTATACTGAGTTCCGCTGTTTTAAGAGTCTTTCTAAGATGGTAAATATGAATAGTCATTATGGTTGCTTTTTAATTGTTAAACTGACATAATTTAGGATCACCTGGGAAGACAATCTCAATGGGGGATTGTCTAGATCAGATTGGCCTGTGGCGATGTCTGTGGAGGAGGGTTTCTTGATTAACTTAATTGATGTGGGAAGAGCCAGCCCACTGTGGGTAGCACCATTCCCTGAGTTAGTGAAGGTCAGCTGTGTAGTGAGCATGCCTGCATTCCTTTCCTCTGTGCTTAGCTGTGGGTGTGATCAGCTGCTTCCAGTTCCTGCCTGGACTCCTCTGCAATAACGGACTGTGACCTGGAATTTATAAAATTCCCTTTCTCCAAGAAGTGGCTGTTCTCAGGGCATTTTTATCAGAGTAACAGAAAGAAACCTGGGTCAGTTATCAAATTAGGAAAATGTTGGTCATGAGTTAAAAATAGCTTAAGTTTAATTTGGATAAAATCTATACCACATTAAGTGAGTTATGACAAAAAAAGAGAGGCTGACATTAGGTCATGAATGGCTATAAATGCCAAGATAAAACATATGAAATACACCTATAAACTGGGTGTTGTTTAGGCTTTAGGGGTAGAAAATCAAATGATAACATTGTGCCTTGAGAACTTACCAACCAGACAGCCTGCCTTGTGAAAGAAATCACAGAAGAAGAAGCCAGTCAGGAGGCTGTTGCCATAGAAGCTGAAAGATGGGGTAACTATGCTGGGGGCGGGGGGGTGGGATGAAATCTGCCTGCCAGTCTTTCCCTTATTAATACTTAGCACCAGTTTGCGACAGAACGCTGAGTCCCTGAGTTATCAAAGGCAGCAGCCTGCACATTCTTATGAAGTCTTGGAACTGGCTTTTCCTTCAGAGGAAGCATTTGGAGCCCAGGGGGGAAAAATCGCTCTTCCGCTGGGAACTACAGAATTTCCCTGACAACTTTCTCACAAGGGTGATGAGAGGGACTTAGGTAAACTGCAGCATTGAGTCCCCCAAGTCTTGATGTCCTGCCCTTCTCTAGTTTCCAGTCTGGTGCTTTGTGTAGGCTGTGCTTGCCTGGCTTGGAATGAGCTTAAATACATAGTTAATGTTGGCCAAGACTGATACGGTATTTCAAAGACTCCAGCTATGGATTTCTCGACTTCATCATCTACAAACCCTGTACTGTTCTCTTATCTCCCATGCCCCTTTTTATCGTCCCTTCATCTCAGTAGTATTCCTTCCTAGGGTTGACCAGGTTTCCCAAATTCTCCTGGTGCTTTCCTTTGATTCCGCCACTGCTCTGCTTATCTTCTAGATACTGCTCCAAACAGTCCTTTGATTTTCTTCTCCTTCCTAAAATATGCCCTAAATGAAACCTAATGTAAAGGTATAGGCCTCTTTCGCTGGTTCCTCTTTTCTCCTCCCATCCTCTCTCAATGATCCTCCTGTTTTCCCTCTGTGTAGGTTTCCACAGAGATCCCGAAATCCACCCTACCTTATATACTATGTCCCTGTTAACTTATCTGGGACCAAGTGGTTTAATAACCTTATTTGGTAACCATTGACCTACTGAGCATCTCCACCAGGCTATATATAAGCCATAACTCTTAGTTCCAGTGTGTTTTTTGAAGCTATATATTGATATTGGCTCTGGGGCTCAGAACACAATTTCTCAGACTCCTTAATCATTGGCATGGATCTCTCCTATCTAACCAGATGGAGTCATGGGAGCGAGGGGAAGGAGAAGTTAGCATAGCTTTTGTATGTGTCATCTCACATGCCCTTGAGTAGCTTCTGAATTGCATCATGGTTCCCTAAGTCACACATGCTGAATGGCCCTAGCTAAGGACCACTGCCTTTCAGCTTTCTCTCTCTCCTTCTTTATTTTGTTTTGCAGATGAATGTATGCTTGTGTCTGTGTGATTTACATATGTGGTATAAGTGTGTATATCATATCGTGTATGCAGCCAGCAAGCCCCAGCAATTCTCCTATCTTCTACCCTCCCAGTGCTCTGCAGTTGCCTGGATTTTACATAGGTGTTGAGGATTTGAACTTGGTCCTTAGGCTACATAGCAAGTGCTGTTACCCACTTAGCCACTTCCCAGCATTCATCTTTCATCTTCATTCATTTTTTTCTTCATCAAGTCACAAGAGCTACTAATCCTCAGTTGGCTTGTATTTAGGAGTAAGAGAGATATCTGCATGAATATGATCACTGAGGGTACATACCCTCAGCAGTGGAATCGTAAAACACACTAACTCTGTGGTCCCCAGATGATCCTCCTCCACACTGAGAGACATGGGAGGAAGCAGACACCTTCCTAGAATTTCTAGTTAAGGTTTCCTCCGCCTTCATGTCCTTCCCATGTCCTTTTTTTCCTGCATCCTTTGTTCACTAATCAAATAGACCCTGTGCCCAAGTCCTTGTCTTGCCTGAAGTGTAGACTATTTGGACCTCCTAACTCCTTTATCTGACCCTCAAGTTCACTCCATAGGAGCAGTATTGACTGTACCTCTGGATTCTTTTAGTGTCTCCTCTAACCTATTTTTCTTTCACCTTTTAAACAGCATCTATCATCTTTCAGCATGTTACTTGATTTAGTTATTTCTCGTGTGTATGGTTCAGCTACCCTCACTCTAACATAAGCTCTTGGAAGGTAGTTGATGTTGTTTATTCTGTTCTATGGTACATCAGTTAATTTTTTTTATGCTCTGATCAAATGCCATACAAGAAGCAACTCAAGGGAGGAAGGGCTTATTCTGGATTAAAGTCTGTGTGATGAAGAAGGCATGATGGCAGACACATGCGGTGGCTGGTCACACTGCATGCACACTCATGAAGCAGAGAGTGGACAGGAAGTGGGGCCAGTTCGTAAAGATTTGAGGGCCACGCCCCAGCGACCACTTCCTCCAGTGAGGCTCTACCGCTCCTACAAACTTCCAAAACAATTCCACTATCTGGGAACCAGATCTTCAAATACTGAAGCCTGGTGAGGGTCAGATCCCAACCAAAGCTCAGCAATGAACCTATTCCAAGTACCAAAAAGGACACGTGATAAAACTCAGCAAATACTTGATGGATGGCAGGATGCACTATTGGAATACTTAGTTACTCTGCTGGACAATGAATTAACACACCCAGGTTTCAACCTCTCCACCTGTAATGAAAAGAAAAATAATCCTACATCTCAAAATCAAACTCAGATCAAATGTACCAGCAAAAAGAAAAGGCTTTCCTCAGCAAAGTGCTGTGTGCAAGCAATCACTGGCTAAGAACTGGCTTTGCGTGCTGCCCTGACTACGGGACTGAAGCCCCAGAGTCTACGGACTGATTAAACAGGCATGGGATTTGTGTGTCCTCAGGTTAGTGTACAACTATAAACATCCATTGTTTCATCATGGGCAAAGCGTGGGTGCCCAGGCCCACCCAGCTCAGCCTCTCCTCTTTCTTTACCTTGGAACATGCTGCCTCTTGTGGATAGTTAGACATATTTTCATATCATCAGAAATCTACTGGTTTTTATATTAAGTTTGAACCTTCAACACATTGTTTTCTTAGGGAAAAGAATGGTTCATAAAGTCTGTGTGCCAACCAGTCAGACAAGAAGTTAATTAACATGAGCTGGGGTGGTGGTGCATGCCTTTACTTGGGAGGCAGAGGCATGTGGATCTCTGAGTTCAAGGCTAGCCTGCTTTATAGAGCAAGTTTCCTATTACACAAAGAAATTCTTTCTCAAGAAAGAAGAAGGAGGAAGACAAGGAAGAGAAGTTGTTAAAAAAATACTTCCTGAGCATACCACGTCCAGAAAGTCAATGTTTTATAAAATTTACTTTTCCCCTTTTGATCCACCCCTCCTCCCATACACACCTCAAGCACCCATAGCCTGTCTCCTTCTGTAAAACCATGCCATCACTTCCTATCCTGGGTTGACCTGAGAGAGCCTGTTGGTTAGAATTAGCCTGTACGGGGGTGGAGGAAACAATAATGAATAAAAAATAAACCCATTTCTGCTCCAAGGACAAACTAGATGCATAATCAGAAGGCAAACTATGCTTGATTGGGGCACCGTGCAGACCAGGTGTTCAGCTGAGGCACAAGGATTTCTCGAGCCTCAGAGACCACAGCCTACATGAGTAACACAGCAAACACTCTGGCAGAGAAGAAGAATAGAAAACAAGGGCTCTAATATGTGAGTGGGTGAATGACAGGCCCCAGACCGGAAGCCTATTTACCTGACCGCTGATTGACAGACAGCAGCAGCCTCTCCACTCATGGAAATCCTACAGGCAATCCCTGAAAACTCAAAGCCACACACAGAAGGGAAAGCTGCTTTGTCTTGTTTTAGTAAGCCTCAGTCTTCTGGTCTCTGGCCGTGTTATCCGCCAAGGAGGAATTGTTTCCTTCTTCCTCCTCCTTGCCATTCAACTTGTTCTTTTTTACATTTTCCAAAGAACAGAAGGGGGGAAAAAATCCCCCAAATGGACCGCACGCTGGCAAGCTCCTGGTGTTATCAAATGGAGCTTGAGCATTCTGTTTCAAATTTTCCTGAATGAGAACCCTGTGGTCCACAATAGCGCTTTCAATATGGGGGACTCAATGTTCCCTGGGAAAGGAAGTTGAGGCCATAGGAGTGCAGCGGTAATTAGCCCCAAATCAAGAGTCCCTCTTCAGGCAGTGGTGCCTCGCCTAACCTGGATATGTAGACATCAGAGTCCAATTTACAAGTATTTTGAAATACAATTCTTTGCACCCCAGCCCATCAGGACACAAAGACAATCCTGCCCGGCACCAGCAGATGGAACCCAGCTGGAACTTGCGTTCAGTCAGCTGTTCTCATCTGACGGTTCTCCGCTTTTAACTACGAAGGGCGCATCAAGCTCTTGGTTTTGTGATCCAAGCTCAACATCGAGCCGCGTTTCCTTATTTTCTTTTATAAGGTCCGTATATGGTAATTGTTTCTCTTTGCTCACATAGGCCAGATTCTCTCTTTGCACCCATGTCTGCAGGGGCGCGGTTCCTGCTGTCTGTTACACCGGCCCCTTCCTCCCACCCACTCACTGCTTCCCTGTCAAGCCCTTAAAAGCTGTCCTCCTAGCTTCTTATTTCTTTACGCTTGGAGATGTCCTCTCCTCGTCTAGTTACTCAGGAAATAGGGAAACGGCTGAGCCTCCTTGAATTTCCTCATGAGCACCTTGTAAGATTGAGTCAGGAAGTTCAGGAGGAGTCAGCCATAGCAGAGCACTTAGAACCCTGACTGCCTCCACCATAGGCATCCTTATTGGTGGGGTAGAGAGCACCTGGGCTTTGGAACCAGTCACAGTCAAAGTAAATCTAATTTAAATTCTGCCTTGGCCTCGCGTTGTTTATCCTGAGCGAGTTAGTGACGCTTTCTCAGCTATGAAATGAGCACCATCCTGCATCATCAGCCTCATAAAAATTTCTCGGAAACAAAACGTTACAAAGATTCAGTCAGCAGCCTGCTGACACACACATACACAATGTTTTTTTTTTTTTTTTTTTTTTTAATTTGTCTCCTCCTTCTTTTAAATCTCAGCATCTTCTACTGGTTTCTTTCTATTGAGACATGTAGACTACTGTGGGTACCTGATGGTTACCCAACCTGGGCACACAGCAGGTGGCCATTAAAGCAGGATCCGAAAAGCATCTGCTGTCAGCTACCAATCATTTCCGTGCTGGGAAGCTGGCACTCTTCAAGCTGTGCTGTTTTGACTCGCATAGCTCAGTAGCATGATTTGATTAGATGCTGTGATGATTCTAATAGTGTTTTTCTCTACTTACCTGTTTACTTCTCTTTTGCCCAGGATCAGTCACTTTGACCTTTGTATCTCTATATAGATTTTAGAATATTTTTATGTTTCTTTGGTGAGTGCATGTGTGTGTGTGTGTGTGTGTGTGTGTGAGTGTCTGCATGGCAGAGGTCAAGACTGCATATTTTCATCAATGCCTCTTCATCTTGTTTTTTAAAACAGGGTTCCTCATAAACCCAGAGATTGTCATCTTATCTATACCAGCTGGTCAGTGAGCCCGAGGGATCCACCTGTCCCAAATCTCAAGAACCGGAATTACAAGTATGACCCACAATCACACTGGGGGTCTTCATGATTACAGGCAAGTACTTTGCTGCCTGAGCTGACTCCTCAGCTCTGAAGACACTTTTTAAGGAAACATTTCCGTGAATCTCTAGTTCTGGGTCATGTGCCCTTTGACTTCCACGGCACACCCAAACTACCATCACTGTGACTTCCCTCGGCAGCTGCTGCTTCTGTTGATCTGTGTGCACTGTTGTAGGCTCTACTCTGACACGAATTTGCGAATGTCACTCATCGCAGGCCCAGTTACAAGGTAGGTTTAAGAAAGAAATGAAAACCTTTGTTTATTCACTCTCTGCTCATGTATATGCATTTCCTGAAGGAGTATGCCAGCCATTAATTAGCAGGAAGAGGGATTGCGTGGCCTTTTTATTATGCAATACAGATTTTATACACTTTTCATTTGCATGTCAGTCATCTAAAAGTCTCAGGCTTCAATGATCAATTCATACTTACACTTTATCAAAAAGAAACAAATCCTCTAGGAAATTTGATAAAGTAGGGGCTCAAAAACCCCCACTTTGAGAGGCCCACCAAGCAACAGCACAGCTGCCCTTTTTAAAAGGGTTTGCCAGAGTTCTCTTAGCCTGGTGGCCCCTCTCCACCCCATTCCTGTTCCTGTTCCTTCTTTATCTCCACTTGACTTTGAAACCCCTTGCTGTAAAGACCTTGGGCCCTTTGGCTGAGTGGAGTAAACAAACTGACTCAGGATGGAAAGGGAAACAAAAATGTATAGGATAAAAATCTCATGGTCAAAAGTGGTTTTTAATCACCCAAACTCATTTATGTTTTTTTTTTTTTTTATATGAGTGTTTACTGAGCCAGTGTGCTCCAGTAAAGGAAGGCACAATGCTAAACAACTAAAAATCAACATGTTTTTCCTTTTTCCCTGTGATGTGGTGTGAATGACTGGGATTGTACAGGGCAGCCTAATAATCTGAAGGGGAGGCTGAGGCTATGCCCCTATGTCAGGCTATAGCCATTTAGTGCAAATAGCTCAGTTTATTGTAAACACTGAGAGAGATGGTTGTAGTCACTGATATCTTGCACTTTCTAACACTTCCCAGGAGCGCAACTTTTGGGAAGCAATGAAATTTTGGCTCATTTAGTGTCCTGTCTGGATGCTGATGTGTTGGCAACAATGTTCTCTAAAACAGCACTAGAGGGCATGGGATCATTCACTGGAAGACTCTGTAACAGTTGCAGGACTAGAAAGTGTTGGTGGTTGAACAGAGAGGACAATTAAATAAATAAATAAATAAATAAAATCAGCCCAATGGCTTCTGAAGTAACAAGAACCCCCAGAGGCAATGCTTTCTGAAGCAAGTGTGTGTACAGTGTCTTAAGGTTTTGTTGTTGTTGTTTGTGTGGTTTTTTTTTCCTGTAGCTGCTATAAAGCACACTAGCAGAAGCAACTCAAGGGTGAAAGGTTTTATTCTGGCTCACACATCAAGGCATAGCCTTTGTGGCGGGAAAGCTGAATGGGTGGAGCTTGAAGCAGGTGGCCCCACATCATGTCCACAGTCAGGCAGCAGAGTGGTAAGTGAGTGCACACTGGTGTTCAGATCACTCTCTGTACATACACAGCCCAGAGCCCCAACCAGGGAATGACACCACCCCATGGTGGACAAGCCTTCCCACTTTAATCAACAAAATCAACAAAGTCCCTCATACCAAACTTATGCCCAGGGTTCACTTCCCAGGGGACAGATTCTAGATTCTATCAAGTTGACCATTGACATTACACCTTACAGACAGGAGTCCAATGACACCCAACCTTCACCCAATATTTCTGCTCCTCCCTGAGATTCCAGAAACCAAAGAGCATTTCTTGTATCAGAAATATTCCAGGATCACAGGTAGACAATAATTGGAAAATATGTCAGAAAAATTTAGAAATAAGAGACATTAGAATATTTTTATAACCCCCAATTTACTAGTAAGAACATGGAAATGATGTAAAGTTTGGGAAGACCGAAATTCAGGGAGGCCCAAGGATGCCTCATCTTGAGCAATTGAAGCACCCTCCCAAAAATTAACTCATCTACTTAATGGGTAGAATGCAAATTAAACAGAACAGGTGTGGTAGAAATGATTGGAAGTATGAGAGGTCAGCAGAGGATTATTATCTTGGGACTACATTGCTGTCTAAAGGGAGAGTGGAGAGAAGAGAGAGAGAGAAAGAGAGAGAATATGTGTGTGTTTATATGTGCATGTATTTTTTTGTGTGTGTGTATTTTTTTTTGCTATATTTGTTTCTGAGTGTCTCTCAGTTACTTAAAAACAGGAAAACTGAATGGGGTCTTCCATCTGTGATCCAGCTTCCAGGAACCTGAGGCAAGTGGATGCTGAGTTTGAGGATGGTTTAGGAATCACAGTGAGTGAGTTCCAGGCCAGCTTGAGCTACAGGAAAAGAACAAGTTCCAAATCTAAATCTTATTCAAAGTTGTTGGAAGGCCAAACACAGAATAATTAATCAAAGATAATGCAAAAAAAAAAAATATGAGAACCAGAATTAAAATTGAAATTCTAAAAGAGGTAGAAACAACATAGAAGATACTTATAAATAAAAGAAAATTCATTTCAGGAATAAAGAATGAACTAGAATATATGGATAAACTAAATAACATATAGCTTAGTGGAAAGACCAATAAAAGGTAAGGAAGAAAATGAAAAATAGAGAAGTCCAGCAAAGGTGTGTAAGTAGGGAAACAGTGATAGCCCTCAAGAGCAATGGAAAGACAAAAACTGAAAACACATGTGAAGAAAACTTTCCTAAAGACAGATGTAGTATTATTGGTTGAAAAGAAACACTGTCCAGTGTGGAATTAAATGGAATGATGAAAAGAAGGATACATTCGTGTATCTCCACTAAACTTAAAGAAAAATGTGCCATATGAACTGACTGAACCACAGCCTGGCTGTGTGAGTAGAAGCAGGAAGAGGGCTTACAGCCAGGAGTTCAAGGCCACCTGGGCAGCCTAGCAAGTCTACAAAAGAATACATTTTTAAAAATGAAAACAGGAATATGACTGTTAGGCCTAGCAGGAGCCTAATTTCCAGAAAGGCAGATGAAGGGAACTCAAGAGACCAGATAGATGCAATTGCAAGAGGTTTATTCAAGCCATTGTGCAATATGGCTGCCCCCCAAACCAGCGAGGAACAGTCCCTAGAGACAGAGACCTGGGGTTTTTAAAGGGAAAAGCACGGGAAATGCGGGGGTTGTAAGCTTGGCAACACTGGATTGGGTAGGGTAGTTGACTTTTGAAATGATTGGTCTATTTTAGGTGTCCAAGTCCAGTCAGTCCCCCCCCCCCGGTTGCTAGGCAACTCTATCTCATTCCTCTAGAGTGGGATGGAGACCTTTGGCATTCCTTTGTAACAGGGTGGGTCTTGTCTCAATTCATCCGCTCCTCCTTTAGTCCTGCTTTCTGGAAAAGTACTGGGAGAACTTAGTTTAACATGGGGTATAGAATTTATAAAGAAACCTGTAAAAGTAGCCTGTTCCTTTCAATGACCAATTTTATTTTTATATTTTTCAACTGTTTTTTTAGCGCTAGCGTACATTGGAGTAAGACTTTCTGGTTTCAAAGAAAACAAAGTAAGCTGTGATGATTTTTTGTTTGTTTGTTTTTGTTTTGTATTTTTATATATATAATCAAACTGACTCTCAAGTATAAAAACAGGCATTCTGATGTGAACCTGTAAGAGCTCAGGGGAGGGTAGTGGAGTTAGCTTAGTGGGTCTCAGTGCTTGCCACAGAGGGGCAATCTGATTTCCAGCCCCAGATCTCACATGACAGGAGGAAAGAGGCAGCTTCTGAATGTTGCCCTCCGATCCCCACCTGTTAGGCCATGCTGCCTGTGCCCACATACCCATAAGGAGTGTAATCATAAAATTATTTTAGATCTATATTATGTGTGAGTGTTCCGCCTGCATATTCTTATGGACTTGTGTATGACACGGGGGCAATGCTCTAGACCCACTGCAGTTAAGAGTTATAGACAGTTGTAAGCCACTCGGGGGATTCTGGTATCTGAATCTGGGTCCCCTGCAAGAGCAGCAAGTGCTCTTAACTGTTGTGCCATCCCTCCAGCCCAGAAAAATACATGAATGGGTGAAAACCCATAAGGCCACTAGCCCTAGACACAGGCTACAGGCCACTAAGGAACTGTGAGAATGAGAATGGGAAAAATAGTTTTCCTCAAGGAAGAACACACATATTGGTTATCCAATACCAAAGGTCAACCCTGGAAACATATAGACATGTAACATTATACAGACTGAGTAGATTCGCTTATGTGTTTAGGAATATGTGTGTGTGTGTGTGTGTGTGTGTGTGTGTGTATTTATTTTATATTGTTGTTGTATGCACACATACACACATATGTTTATATGGAACGTCAATTAAAGAAAAAGAGGCCATGAATTTGAAGCAGAGAAACGGAGGGTGTATATAAGAGGCTCTGAAGGGTGGAAAGGGAAGGTGTAAATGATGTAATTACATCATAATCTCAAAAGAAAGAAAGAAAAGTCCCTAAGGGTTATGACTTCGGTTGACATGAGGACTAATGGTGAGCATTGCACATACACTTTAAAGTTAATAATAAATGATGCTTATTAAGGGAGAATATAGTATGAGATAAAATTATAGATGTTTTGAAAAGCAGAAGGGGAATGTTCACAGCCCATGAAGAACAAGCTGAGAGTTTCCTTGTCATCACAAATTACGAATAAAAGAATCTTTCAATTAGATGCCAGAAGGAAATGAGGTGAAGGTAAAAATGTTACCATATAGTTTTTTGTGGGTTTTATTGCTGAGGAACAACAGAAAATACCTCTGATAAATAAATAGGGCCTGAGGGCATTACATAAAGAACTGTAAAATAGCCACAAAAGTAATGAATAAGATAGGAACATGGATTTTCATTAATATGTAAATTAAAAATACAGAGAACTAAATTCAATAAATCTTGTTTTTAAATCTACATGACAGAAAAACAAAAAAACCACACCCATGCACAAACTCATTGATAGACACATACGTGCACACATCAGTTTTTAAAACTCTGACAACGCGATATTGATGCTGACATTTTAGAGGCTGGGGAGATGGCTCAATAGTTAAGAGCACTTGTTTCTCTTGCAGACGAACTGCCTAGCACCCACATGGAGCAGCTCACAAATGCCTTTACCTCCAGCTCTAAAGAATCTGCCATCACTTCTGGACTCTGCAACACTTATATCCACCTGCACAAACTCGCATGCACATACACATACACATACACATACACATATACATACTTTTTATTAAAAAAATCTTTGAAAACCAGTATGACAGAAAAAGACAAATATCAATCATATGGATAAATTTAACTGCATTTTCAACTAACAACAGCCAAAAAAAAAAAAAAAAAAAAAAAGAAGGAAATTCTGAGTAGTTAAAAAAAGAAAACAAAGAAAAGAAAATGCTGTTGGCTTCAGTAAGACATCTTTCAAAGACAGTCATGGTATGGAGGAAGTTAAGGAAGGACTGGGCAAATGAACTAGAAGAAAGAGATCATGAGTGCATTTGAAGATTCAAAGAGTTTTGAGGCCAGCCTGGTCTACAAAGTGAGTCTAGGACAACCAAGGCTACACAGAAAAATCCTGTCTCGATAACCAAACCAAACCAAAACAAAACACAGCAATAAACCAAAGTGTAAAGGTGTCAAAGAAAGTAAGGCTATGCCAGGGGTGCCAGTTTTGGGCAAAGATATGTCCACTATTTACATCCCCAGGCTCAGAGCACAGCACTGCTGACCTCGAGAAGCAGATAGAATTTGGAAACTGCAAAGAGGAGCTGCAAAACCACATGAGAAGCAAGACCAAGTGAAATGCAAGCCAGCTGGGATACAGAAGGCAACAGAGTCAAGACAATACCCACAGTAATGAGTTATGGGCTCTAACAACAGACAGTGCGTCTACTTCAGGTGCACGTGACATGTTCATTAACTTGATCATAGCACAGTCTTCAGGAAAAGTCTTATGTGTTCCAGAGATGAGGGTACTGCCCAGAAGCTAATGTCTTGCTGCAGCAAATAACATCGACTATAAAATATCCCTCGAAGGCTTGGGAGATAGCTCAGGGGGTGCCTTGCAAGTGAGAGGATCTGAGTTTGATCTCTAGAACTGGCATACAAGCCTGACAATGTGGCACATATTTGGAAATTCAGTATGGAGGAGACACCTGGCTCCCTGGTCAGCCAGTGTAGCAGAAACAGCACATTCCAGAACAGTGACAGTTCCTGTCTCCATAAAAGAGAGAACGAGTAGGATGCCTAGCACTGACCTCTGGTTTGCACACATGCAAGCATAGGTGAGCATACCTAGACACACACATGCATTTCCCCCTACACACACACACACACACACACACACACACACACACACACACACACCTTTCTCAGCCAACCCTTGGGTTACAGAACTACTTAGGCAGTTATGGTAAGGAACTGGAGAGATGGCTCAGCAGTTAGGAGCATTTGTTGCTCTTGAAGAAGACCTGGGTTTGATTTCCATGATGGCTCACCACTGTCAATAACTCTAGTTCCAGGGGATCCACTGCCTTCTTCATGACTCTAGGAGCCCAGCATGCATGTGATATACAGACATACATGTAGCCAAAATTTATGCAAGTAAAATAAAATAAAGTAAATATATCTAAAAAAGAATTGACAATTTTTTTTTTTACTGGCTTTTAAACTTAGGGAAAAAATGAATAATAATGATAAAAACACAAAAACTCAGAACTGATGGTATATAACATAAGCATCACTTAGGGAAAAAGTAAGTAATAATAATAAACTTAAATCCTGGAAGTAAATGAGTTAACAACTCAAGGTCTAGAGAAACAAAGCAAAGCAAAGCAAAGCAAAGCAAAAGAACACAGAAGGACTTCATGAAAGCAGAATTAAATTAGAAAGTGAAGAAAGACTACAACCAACAAATAACTGGAAAAATCACTTATTTAAAAATAACAACATAACTGGGTGGGGCAGCATGTGCCTATAATTCCAGCACTCAGGGAGGCAGAGGCAAGTGGATCTCTGTGAGTTTGAGGCCAGCCTGGTCTACAGAGTGAGTCCAGGACAGCCAAGGCTACACAGAGAGACCCTGTCTTGAAGAGAAACAATAATAATAATAAATAAAATAATAATAAAATGAATGGACAAGCCACTGACTTGCCTAGATGAGATAAAAGACAAGCAAATGCATAAGAATTAGAAGAATTAGAAGAAACCACATGTGTGGATACTTTTCAAAAGAGAGGACATTTAAAGCCACCAGAGACTGTTTTACATAATTTTAAGCAATTAAATTCAAAGCCTTAGATGAAGTGGTCATTTTTTTTTTTCCAGAGAGTAAAACCTCAGTAGGCACATTGTAGGACTCACAAAGAAACTGCTGATGAACCATTCCTCGTTCCCCAAGCACAGAGAAACCTGGATGAAAGGCTCAGGGCAAAACGAAGAGGCACTCTTCTGCAGTGCCGCGCCCACAACAGCAGAGCTAGTGACATGTGAAGGTGTCGAAATCAAAGGATGCTGCAGCACCCAGCAGGCCTCAGCTGCTCAGCTTGGGAGAGGCTGGTCAACCGGCCCATAGCTTTGAAAACTGGCCAACAGCAAAGAAAATTTTCCTTATCCTCTCTTCAGGGAACCATACTACTTGGTACACAAATAGAAGGAGAAGGTAAATTTTTCATTATAGCAGGATCTGGGGAACACATGAACACTCTTTTGTAATCTGCAATGAATTAACATATCAAGGGATCTATCATCAAACATCTGCCAGCATCAGAGAGAAGAGGCAACCAGACCTTTATTATTTTTTACAAAATAAATTAAACAAATAAATAATTTAAAAAATTAAAGCAAAACAAAACAAAACAAAACAAAACAAAACAAAAAAACCACCCTGGTTGGTTATTTCACCAAAAGATCAATTCTCAATATGATCAAGTTTAGTTTTTTTTTTTTTTCCTATTGTGTGTGTGTGAGTGCGTGCACATGTGTGTATGTATGTGTGGGCCTGTGAGTGTGCATGTGCGTGTGTATGTGCAAGTGTCTGTAGAGACCATCAGGACAGGAGTTACAGACTGCTGCTTGTGAGCACAAAATTCGGTGCTCTGGAATAACAGCCAGTGCTTTTTAACTCTTGAGCCATCTCCCATTGCTCCTCCAAATTTCTAGACCCAAATTATTTGAAAATAAATCAAAAAACAAACAAACAAACAAACAAACCCTTAAAAATATTTTATTCTTTCCAGGAGGCTTTACAGGGCATACTGCATGGGTTCTGTTCTGTTATTGTTATTACTTTTAATTAAGTGAAGCGGAGCACATAGAAGTGACCTTGTTTTCCCTTACCAAGGTCTTCCTTGAAATGCAAAATCAGCAACTGTGAGAGACTTGGAGGCTGCATCTCTCCTTCATCCTTAGGTGACATCTCAAGACAGCTGTTAATGTTTGGTTTGCTGGGACGTCATAATTGCATTTTATTTTTACAAAGCCCTTCCCTCCTGAGACTGATGCAGACATATCTACAGATGAAATGATAGATGTCTGAGTCGTCTTTGCTTCCAATGAGGATGAAATAAGGGAAGTAGGTAAAACAAGATAGGCCATGAGTTGAAAAGTGATAAAGCTTCATGACAGAGATAAAGGAGTTCATTACACTATTCTGTTGTAGAAAATAAAAGGCATTGGGCTAATAATGTTTCTTATTTGCCCGATAATTATTATGATGGTATTATCTAAGCTGATATCATAATCAATAAAGACAAAGACATCTGTTGTGTTTTAGCATGGCCTTATATCACTTGGGACTGGACAGATACTAGCCCTGTAAGCTACCTTTACCTCCCAGCCCATCCCAAGCTACCTCCCATCCATAATTCCATAAATACTTGTTAATGCTCTCATCTGCGTCTCTTCCATTCATGCCGGATCTGGCCATGTGCTTTTTTTTTTTTTTTCATGATAACTCATGACCCCCTGCTTCTTCCTCTTCCACCAGTACCTCTCTGCTTCCCCTTCCCATCATCCTCCTGTCCTCAACACCTTCAAACCTTAGCCATGCCTAACCCATTCACCCTGTGCAAGTGTGTCAGCTTTTTATTGGTCGACCAGAAATAATTTCTTAGGCAGGGACAGGTGTACATGAGAACGTGCTCTCGGGCAGCAACCTGATTGGAGGCCAGTAATTACCGTGAGGACACAAAGCACCAGAGCAACCCTCAACATGTTCTATTTTTGTGTGTATTTGAAGCTTTTCATCACATAAAAACTGTGAAAAAAATTATGTGGCTTAAAACCAGGACCCAACTCTCAAAGTCGTCAGCTGAGGATGTTTAGCTAAACTGGAGAGAAGCACTGGCCACCTCTGTTACATGGTGGAGGTCACCCCCAGCTCCCCCAACAAAGGCAGCGTGCTACCAGGGCCCTGCACTTCTCTCGTTGGCTCTTTCTGCACTTCTAGACATTCATTCAGCTCTGAGTCACACAGCTGCTGATATTGTAAAAATGTTGCTAAGCAACATGTTAATGGGGGGAAAACACTCCTTAAAACATTAGGGGTTTTGTCTTTTGAAATGTACCAGTTCAGCACATCATACCTCCCACAGCTCAATTTAACAGGAGGAAAAATACCAACTCTCTGAATGTAATGCCTTTTCTTCCATCTTCCTGGCTGGATCCAAATTTAATAAGAGTAAGGAATGCAGCATGCTGATGATGACCTGAAACCACCCGCAGTCCTGTTGGTTTCTTGGTGGTTTGCATGTAGAACAGCAGAGCTCCCTGGGGCCTGAGACCTAGGACAGGGCTTGGGGAGGACGGGGAGATCAGGAAGGTGAGAGTTGCCTTCATTTTCTCCCCAGCGCTATTGTCCAAAGAGCATAAGAGCCTGCTCTAGCTTTCAAGGGTCTAGAAGGTGGATGGGTTGAGTCACTCATTAAGCCCCAGTTTCTCTTCCAGGGACTTGGGATACTTAACTGGATATCCCTGAAGTGTTTGAGTGTGTGTGTGTGTGTGTGTGTGTGTGTGTGTGTGTGTGTGTGTGTGTGATTCCCCAGAGCTGTCCCCTTGTTTTGTGAGACAGGGTCTCACTATCCTGGAGCTTGGTGGTTAGGCTGAGTTACATAGCCTGGAAACCTCAGAGATCCAGCTGTCTCCACCTCCCCCACAGCTGGGAACAAGGGTGCATCACTAATCCCAGCTTTTTCACATGAGGTTTGAACTCAGATTCTCATGCACATCAAAGACTACCAAAGGAGGAGTCATCTCCCCAGACCCTGAAAGGCGTTCCTCGTTTCAAGAGCTATGTCTCTGAGGAAGATCTCCAAAGCCATGACTTCTTTGTGTGCCTTCTCTGGGCATCATGGAAGCTTTCAGATTCTGTTTTCTCATGCCTGGGGGTGAGGGTGCTGAAGCTTTTTGACAGGCTCCCACATGCTGTTTTGATGGTTGGGAAGGACAGACAGGTACAAGGCTCTCCACCAAATCAAATGAGCAGAGCAACTGCAGAACGTGACTGAGAAGCCTGACAGAGCACTCATTCAGAGGCTAGCTTCTATGGCAGGGTCCTGTCCTCAGAACCTGGTGCTGTGTGCACTCATTGCAAAGCACTGGGTGTGAAGCTTCCAGTTCTCACCTGTGAGTGTGGGGAGGACTGAATGAGATAATGCTATTACTTATGAGTAAGGGTGATCTTAGCTTAGAACCCAGGATATAGTGAACTCTGGATACCTATTAACTACTATTGGCATGGAGAGAAGCAAAGGAATGTGTATGGGCCTCTGTGTGAATCTTTCTTCTCTCGATGACATGTAATTATTAAATTCCTTTCAAAACCAGAGCGAAAAAATGGACAATGTGCTGAGCAGAGACTGCAGCTGTAGGCTTCTCTTACCACTGCAAATCTTGAAAAACCATAGTTTTCTGGCCAGCCCTCAGTGGGCAAGCTGACCAGTGCAAAGGATGACTGCCCATCCCCTCCTGGTCTAAGCAACTTGGTGATGTGTTTTGGCTCTGGCATGACTCGGTGTTGCTGCCTGCACCAGTGAGTTCCAAGGAACCAGCTTACAGACTGCAGTGAGCAGAGAGAGGAGAGAAACAGTGGGTAGCAAGGAGCTTATCAGAACTGGATGAAAAGCCCAGACCCACAAGAGTCTGCCAGGCAGGGCATCTATTTAAAAACCCAAGTCCATTTTAGCAACAGAGTCAGGGCCGTGATTTAATTACTGATGGCTTACATCAGAGGCAAATAAGAGCCAGCAGGCCAGATTGAGGATGAGGAGATGAGCCAGCTGGCTTGAGGACAAGCATGGGCTGCTCCCCACCCCCACTGGTCTTGTTCTGGCCTTTTCCTAGGCTACTTCAGATGTGCAAAGTTTGTTAACATTTGGATTTGGGGCCCTGCAATGCTGCTCATTTCCTTCCTTCCTTCCTTTTTTCTTTCTTTCTTTCTTTCTCTTTCTTTCTTTCTTTCTTTCTTTCTTTCTTTCTTTCTTTCTTTCTTTCTTTTTTTGCTTTTATTTTTAACTTTTTTTTTTTCCAAGACTCAGTCTCAATATGTAGCTCTCTCTGTCTGTCTTGGAACTCACCCTGTAGACCAGGCTGGCCTCAGTGTCACAGAGATCCACTTGCTACCACATCCAGCCTAATATTGCACGTTTTTAGGAAGGATTTTCTAATTATTTGCCAGCTTCTGTCTGAGTCATATACAAACCCATGCATGAATTACTTCCTTTCAGTTTCAGGCCATTTTTCTCACTCCCATCCTTCCATCAGTCACTCAATCTCTCCTTTTGTCTCTCTCTCTCAGCTGATACCATCACAGAACTGGAGGTATCATGATCATTATACCAAAATCACCCTTCATTTGATGTCTCAAATGTTCTGAATTACTTGATAACATGTCTCCAAGTATGATGCTCGATTCCTAAAGGATATTTATTTCCCCAGAGAGTATCTTTTTGCAGAGTACATCCTAGCATTCATCTAACCACTTTGACATTGACATGAACTAGAGGATTTCACGAGGCTCAGCATGGTGATTCTGGGTCCCAAGCAACAGAAGGTATCCCAAAAATTACTTAATAATACCCATATACTCTCGTAAAGCTTTGGGATATAATGACTTGGGCTGTTCTGTTTCCTGCTTCTTTTTTAAGGAACAGGTAACCATTTACCCAAAAATTACTCAGCTCTTTTACTTATCCTGTCTGTTCCCCATAATGGAAAAAAGCCTTTTTCCTTAAAGTTTTTAATAAGAATGTACATGTGAAATATTTAGGAAGTTGGCTAAATCCTCACCTTACAGTTTTGAATCATGGCCCACATTTCCGGAAACTTCTTGGCAAGCCACAGCTGGCTTCTAAGCCACATCCCTGCTGAAGAGAAGTAGAAGCTGCTAGCGCTCCCATCTATCATCGTTATTCTACTGCTTTAGTTCATACGCAGTTTCCTGTGCATTAGAACCATCCTTGCCATGGCCAGCAACACGTCACATCATGCTTTATTTTATGTTTTTTTTGTTTTTTTTTTTTTTTTTGAGACAGGATCTTACTGTGTATCCCTAGCTGAACTGGAACTCCCTTTGTAGACAAGGATGTCTTTGACTTTATAGAGATCCACCTGTCTCTGCCTCCCAAATGCTGGCACCAAAAGGAGTGTGGCACCACACCTGGCAACAGCATGCTTTATTTTTATATACCTGGGAATAGCAGGCTGGACCATGCTGTTACAAAAGTGTTCACTCATGACTGGAAATTGCGCCATGTGGTGGGGCTCTGCTACCCACTTGAGGAGCCTGATTCCATCTTGCTATATTCTTCGAAAGCACACTCTTCCGTCTCTGTGCTGAAGGAAGTGGAGTTGCCGGATACCGGAAATTGCTTCAGGACACTTTCACCTAGATCGCTGTGAGTGGCTGATATGGAAGGGGGGAAAATGTCACAGAGCTCTGCCTGATCAAGGGCACCCCAATCAACACTCCGCTGAAGTTTGCTAATGGCAGAGCTGGGACTCGAACTCCTGCAGAGTTGTGGCTGTGAGTGCAGCCAGAAGGAGAGGAGAATTAGCTAAGCAGGGGCATCACTGGGAGACTTACAGAGAGAACAAGGAGGGCTTCATTCCCTCCCTTGCGGGAAGGCAGGCTGGCTGCCTCTGCTTCATCAGCCTCAGTCAATCACCACTGGGTCCTCCCTGGCCATTCCCAGGCAACTTGTTATTCTGTCTCCTAGAACACTCCTGTCTACTTCTTTTGCTAACTTTACACTGAATCTCAACGTGTGACATCTTGAACTTCATCCCATCAAGGGCTCTGTTCTCTCCTCTATTTATGCTTAATTACTTAAAGGGATCTTATCTGAATAGTGCTATAGGAGGAAAAAAGCTTTTGGGTATTTCCTCATACAATGGTCAATCTTAATGCATAGGTATACTAACAGACACAGCCTGTTAATTTGAGACATCCTGGTCCTCAGTAGTGCCTGACAGATATGGAAGCTCAATAAATACATGGTAAGTGCTTACGTGAATGAGTGATGCAAGTTTGTGAATACAGATTACCCCAAGCCACCCCTATGCTGTAGATCAGCCCCCAACTTAGTGCTGGATTCCTTTCAATTTGGATGTGGCCAGCTCTTTCCTGCCCTGAGATCTGATCCTAGGCATTCCCTTCACCCAGGGCATTTTCTCTGGGCTCCTGGGATGCTGATAATAGCTTTCCCTTCTGTGGTTCCCACCCCTGGCAGTTCTTTCTCTAGTCACACCTCCACCATTCCAGGCAGACAGTTGAACACATGTACCTATTCGTTTGGCACATACTTGCCTGTATCACAGTGATGTCTTTAAAAAAAAAACAAAAAAAACATTTTCCACAGTGAAAGCAAAGGTAAAGGCTTTGAAGCTAGCAGCTCTCACTACTCAGCTTTTCCTCACAGTGTAGGTTTTCTCAGTTTTCTTTTTTTTTAATTTTAATTATTTACATTAATTAATTTACATGCTAGATAATTTACATTTAATTAATTACAATTATATAATTTCTCTCTGTTCTTTTTTTTCCCTTCCAATTATTCTAATGCCTCTCTCAGAGCCTTTCAAATTGATGGCATCTTTCTTATTATTATTTTTGTTACATACATAAACATAAATATATAAATGGGACCATTTACTGTTATTTGCATGCACATGTTCCAGGAATGATAACTTGGAATTGGATAACCAATTAGGAGTCACCTTCCTGGGAGAGGCGAATTCTCCCTCTCCTAGCAGTCATTAGTGGCCTTTAATTTTTTTTTGTCTACCAATAGGGCCCTGTGATATTTCTCCCTTTCATATCATCAATGTTGTCCTTGGTCAAGTCTTGTTTAGGCAGCCATACTGTGATGACTACTCTTGATTGTCAACTTGACTACATCTGAAATTAACTAAAACACAAATGGCTAGGTATGCCTATGAGATATTTTTTTCTTTGCTAAGTAACTTGAAGTGTGAAGGCACACTTCTAATCTGAATCTTTTGGGTGGGAAGATATAACTTTAATCCATATTTTTTTTTTGAGGTGGGAAGACCCACCTTTAATTTGGGCCATACCTTCTGCAGGCATCCTATATAAAGGACATGGAAGAAGGACGCTTGCTCTATTTGCCTATTTGTTTTCATTCTTGCTGGCAAGTCCATTCCTTTATTGTCATTAGAGTCTACTTGTTTGGGATTCCAGCATGTGCTGAAGACCAGCTGAAACACCCAGCCTTGTGGACTGAACAACTACTGGATTCCTGGATCTTTAGTTGGTAGACAACCATTTTTAGACTAGCTAGACCACTGCCTCTAAGCCATTTTAGTAAAACTATTGTAATAAATTCCATACATATTTAATTTACAGAATATATATGTATATATATATGGAATATGAATATATATATATAGTCTTTTGTTAGATAGTCTTTTACTCTTTTTAGAAGCATCATTGTCAGTCAAAGTGCCATGACTTCCTTTAATATATATATTAAAGGAAAATATATTTAATATATATATACATATATACATTATATGTATGTGTGTAAATAATATATATGATATACACATTATGTATATACATTCTAAAAGTTCTATTCCTCTAGAGAACTCACACTAATATACATATTGTTGACGTATCATGGCTGAAGCTTCCTTTTCATTTCCAAAAGACACAATCTCACAGCAGATAGCCTGGTCCTTTGGCTTTTACAATGTTTTCACAGCCTTTTATGAGATGTTCCCAGAGCTTTAGGTGCAGGAGCTGTTTGTAGATGCATCTGCTGAGACTGGCCACCCTGTGACCGGTTAACCACCAGTTGTTGTAATGATCAACATGACCTCCATTTGTTGACAAGGAAAGCTTTTTTGATAAGAGGTGAGAGCTACATTTATCTGTGTGTATAAGGATACGTATTTGTCTTAGTTTGGATTTTATTATTGTGAAGAGACGCCATGACTACAGCAACTCTTAGATAGGGAAATAGTTTGTTGGGGCTGGCTTACAGTTCCAGAGGTTTAGTCCATTATCATCTCAGTAGGAAGCATGGCAGTGTGGAGACAGACATGGTACTGGAGAAGAAGCTGAGATTTCTGAACCTTGATCCTCAGAAGGCAGACGGAGACTGCCACACTAGGCATAGTTTGAGCATAAGAGACATCAAAGTCCACCTCCACAGTGGCACACTTCTTCCAAAAAGGCCACACCTACTCCGATAAGGCCACACCTCCTAATAGTACCACTTCCTACAACCAAGCATTTAAACACATGAGTCTCTGGGGAGCCCTGCCTGTTCAAATCACCATGTATTTAGAACGCACTTAAGGATTATGCTGGCTTAGTAAAGTAGTGGTAGTACGTACGGTTTGCTCTAAGATCCATGACTTCACTAGCCCTGGGGAAGCTGGGTAGGTTTTCAGTGCCAGGCCTGATTTCCCTCCTACTGACTGGGCCTAAAGTACAGTTAGATACCTATTGGTTGCTACCAAGATATAAGTACCACCATTGCACTTTTAGGGCTATCTTGCGATGGTAGCTGTTGCTGTGGCTCACAGATATCATATTGCAGTTGTGGTTCACAGATGTCACACTCTGGTAGAACTACTGGTTGTTTCCCTCCGTTGGCAGCTTGCACAGTGCCTTCTGGTACCAGGAAAACTAGTCCTTAGAGAGGAAGCTTTAAGGTCAGATCCGGGTTAAATCTCCTGAGCCTTGTGTCCAAAGTGGTGTCTTCAGCAATAGTGCCTTAACCTCAACTTCTGGGAGACAATCTTGGGAAACAGTGATAGTCTATACAGTTTGGGGAGTTTCTTTAAAGGGGCTTTCTTAGGATGGGTTCTGGGGTTTTTGTTAGCTTATGCTATCATTGTCAGCCAAAGTGTTATAACTTCAATTAAGGTACATGTGTGTGTAAATAATGATTCCTTAAGGCTTTTTTAGGATATCCTTAATGTTGTTCTCTTTCTCTCTCTCTCTCCCTCTCCTTATTTTTTCTCATTCTCACAGTCTCTTTGTTTCCCCCTCTCAACCACACTGTTAAATTCCTGAGATAAGGATAGGCTTCATGTTGCTATGCTCAGTACCCAAGGACGTTTCTAGAAGAGTAAATTTTAGTAAACATATGTTTAATGGGTAGATGGATGATCATGCTGTAATTTATTTTATTCTCTCCACAGTCTTCATTTGTGTATGTGTATGTACACAAATCAAGGTGTCTTTACATAAGTCATCACTGTCAGTCCTCAAACAATTTTGCATGGCAAATGGAACTCGTGACATAAAGGTTGAAGTAGCTAAGAGGAGCCATGATAAGAACCTGTTTTCTGTTTACTTTAACTGTGTTCTACAACACATCATGTTGCTTATGCTGTTCAAACTATGTTCTCATTACTGATACTACTAGACATGATTTACTGAACACTTAAGGCAGCCAGGTAATGAGCTATGTACCACCTTTTAATTACATTGCACTGTTGCTACATCAACTCCTTAGGGTTAGTGCATTTTTTATCTTTTTATGAAGAAACTGAGACATATAGATGTCTGAAAGATGGCAAGTGTGTGAGTGTAAATTACTTTGAAATATGAGCCCAAGTTATTTCTAATTTTTTAATCAAAATTACAAATAATTATACTGTAGTCCTGCTTGTTCCAAATCAAAGTGGAAGAACAATGTATGGGACCATGGTGTCCCCTCCTGCAGTATCATACAGAATCATGCCATTGTGATGGCCCCAAATCTTTTGAGATACCCTTTAGGTGCACGGTCAAGAAGTATATGCAAATAAACATGAACAGGCTGAGCAGAAAACCAATGCTGTGAGTGAGACACAGCCCCAACATCCCTTCTGATCCAACCACTTAATTAATGCACATAATTGCAGACAGTCAGGCAGTGAGATTATGCAGAGCTTTCACTGCATGCGTCTTTCCTATTGTTAACTGTTACAATTTGCAGTGATGCTCATGATGTTGGCTGATGAAAGTGGGATATGTTGTAAACTACCTTGTGAGTGGGAGAAAATATAATCACAGCAGGTAATTTGATTTGGATGCATTACTGCCACTCTCCATTTGAGCCTCCATACCCGGAACTCATATAAAGGCGGGCAAGCATTTGGTAGAAAGGTAGACTATCTTACCGCCACTCAAGGCTCTAGCAACTACAGCTACAATTTTGGTTTTCTAGAGAGAAACCACGGCGTCCACCTTAATGTTCTAAGTGATGTGTGCGTGCACAGTGTGTGGGCATGTGCTTTGGCCTGTATGCATGACAGAGTCAAAAGACAACTATGTGGAGCCAATTCTCTCTTTCCAGCAGGGATTGGACTCAACTTTTCCCAAATTCCCTGAGCCATCTTTTTTTTTTTTTTCCTAACACCCACTTTGAATGAGGACATGCTGCCGTTGTCTGTCTGTACTTGTATCAGTCAGTTTATTCCAATGTCTTCTTCATCTACCCATGATGGGCACAAGGAGAAAATGGCTGATTGGTCCAGGGATGCATCTGTATAGTAGAAATTACCTATGACAATTCTGAATATTTCAAAACAGCCACCAGAGAGGATTTCAAAGGTTCCCAATACAATGAATCCTAAACCCCCGAGGTCACGGATATGCTGGTGGCTGTGATCTGATCGGCACGTATTGTGCACCCACATGGAAGTGTTACACATTGTCACACCAGTACATGCAACTGCTATGTGTCAGCTTGAAAATATTGGCAAAATTAAAAGAAAACATTCACATTCTTGGAATAAGCTCCAAGGATGAATACCACAACTAAGTCACAGGGACCTTATTTTCTCAGGCACCCTGAGGTTTAGTCTCTCTTCAGATTTGAAAAAAAAAAAAATGAAAGGAAAGTGGTGTGCTGGAGGAAGTCCATTACAATAGGATGCTCCAGGAGACATTCTATTACACTCTCCTTGGCTACATCAATAGGTCATTTCTGCCCACTGTTGTGGCTATCCCAGGTCACTGTGACCACTCTTAGTTCATAGAAGGATCCTCTTGGTTACAGAGGGCATTCTCCGGTCACAATGGACATTCCTATGTCACTGTGAACATGTCATTATGAACACTACCAGAATTCAGAGGTCTCTTAGGTCACAGAGAACATTTACAGGTCACAGTGAGCACTCTCCTGTCACTCTCCTGTCACACTGGGCACTATTTGGGTTACTGTGAAGACTCCCAGGTCACAGAGAACATTCTCAGATCACAGTGGACAGTCCTAGCTCACACTGGACGCTCCCAGGTAATAATGGACACTGCCAGGTTACAGTAAACCCCCTATGTCAAAGTGGGTACTTCCAAGTCACAGTGGACTCTCCTGTTTCACAGAAGGCACTCTTAGGTCACACCGAAGCTCTTAGATAATGTGGGAACAGACAGCAAGAAGGTTTTCACTGGGACCCTCCATGACATGGAGTAAGGAACAGCTTAAGGGATGGATCTCACAGTGGAAAGAACACAAAGGGACATGCTGGCGAGAGATGCTGGCGAGTGGAGCATGTGGTAGTGGGGTTAGATGTTATTATCATGGGATGACCTGAGTTCAAACCAGATCTGGAGATGATCAAGAGAGGCAGACAACTGCTCCTGCCATTGAGAAAGCATTTAATTTTTAATCCCAGCTTCTAATGGCACTGGCAGCAGAGATTTATGTTTTTCTAGTTCAACATTTTAAATGTCCCACAGCTTATGTCATCACACCGCAGTACCTGTTTTACCCTTCTTTCAACCTTCTACTTCTGAGCTCGATTTAAAAGCAAATTACCTTCATGAAGAACACAGCTTTCTAGACTCTGGTTCTCACAGGAAGGGCCTGCTAAGTCAGTCTTCATTAGGTTTGGAATCAGAAAAATCAAAGAGTTCCACCATGTGTGCCCTCCAGAAGCTTTTCTGGGTCTGGCCCCTCATGAATATAAATCACTGGGTTTGTTGTGTTTCCAAAAGCCCAGCTCAGCGCTCAGTGTTCTCCCTACCCTGGTTCAAAGAGATGGGGGCTCAGGCCTGCCCTCACCTCCATGGGGCTGTGAGCTTCTGTTTGTGCCACCAAGTGAGCACTGGGGACAACTATTTCTTTTCTTCCGTGGCTGAGGTAGAGGTCTCTCCTACCAGGATAAGAAGAGGCTCCCCAAGGCTCCATTCATGCCTCCAGTATGGCTCAGGGCCAAGGACATTGAACCTCTTTCTTCCCTTCAAGTGTCCAGCTTTTGTGTAACAAAACAAAAGCAAACAATGGCCATCCTTCCTCCCCTGGTGAGGACAAGAAAGAGCAGAGCAAGAAACCTGCTTTTGAAAACCTTGGCTATTGAACTCCCAGGACCTCAAGAGCCTGACCTCAACCCACTTTCTGACAAGCTCACAGATCAACTGTCCTTTTAAGACACAGAACTCTGAAAAAGACCACCAAGAGGGAAAGGGATGCCTTCCAAAAGGCTCTTAAAGAATGTCAATGCTGAAAGGCTCCTCTTGGTTACTAACTCCAGTCTCCTTAATCTTCAAATTCACTGTTCTCAACCTGTAGGTTGTGACCCCTTTGCGTGTCATAGAGCCTTTCACAGGGGTCACCTGAGACCATCGGAAAATGCAGATGTTTACATTATGATTCATAACAGTAGCAAAATTACAGTTAGGGAGCAGCAACAAAAATAATTTTACAATTGAGAGTCACCACAACATGAGGAACTGTGTTAAAGGGTTGCAGCATTAGGAAGGTTGAGAATCACTGCTTTAAATGAAAATTCTAGGCAAGGAAGGATCATTAAAGCCTAAACCATATGGCTTTTTGCTAGCTTTTTTGCAGACATTCAGAAAGACCCGTTAGTAAGGAAAGGTAAAGGTTGCCACTCACGAGCAGTAAGTGACCATCTTGATTGTGTGGGAAGGTGGGAATGCGAGAACTCCGGGTACCCACTGAAAGTTGGGACTGTGGCTTGAAGAGTTAAGAAGATCTTGGAATTAGATAAAGATCAGGCACAATACTTTAGAATTAGAAGGGAAAATAGAAATATATAAAATAGACTTTAAGGCTCAGGACATAAAAAGTTTTGCAAAATACACAATTGGCTGATGTTTTTCTACTGGAGGATTTGATAGAATGAACAATGACATTACTTGTGACTTGTGATCTTCTTGGCCACAGTTCCCTGTAAAGGTGAACCCATGCTACCTAGGACAGGGACTGGTGAGGCAATACATGTGTGCACAGGAGAGAGTTCCATTTCTCAGCAGCAGCTCCCCAGTTATAACCAAGCCCTGCTTCAGGATGCATTAGTAGACGAAATGATTGGGACCCCGATTCCTTACCTCATGTTCTGACTGGTAAATATATACCTTGAGCCAAATGAATAAAAACCACCCTTGAACTTCAAACGAACAAACAAAAATATATTTCTTGTGTGTGTGTGTGTGTGTGTGTGTGTGTGTGTGTGTACGTACGTACACGCACGTGCGTGTGGAGGTCAGAGGACAACCCTGAGGATTAGCCTTTGTTTGAGACAAGGCTTCTTCTCCATTGCTGCACACTCTAACCAAGCTGTTCTGTAAGCTTCCTGGGATCCTCCACTCTCTGCCACCCATCTTGCCTACGTTTCCTGGAATTACAGACATACAACTACAGTATCCATTTCCATGTGGATTCAAGGAATCCGAACCCAGATCTTCATGCTTGCATGGCCAGGACTTTACTTAGCCTTCTCCCTAGCCTTGCTTTTACCTTCAAAAATGATTTTGGGCTGGAGAGACTAATCATTGGTAGTTAAGAGGGCTTGTTCTTTCAGAGGACTGTAGTTTCGTTCCTAGCACACGTGTTGGGCAGCTCACAACTACCTGTAACTCTAGCTCAGAAGGATCCAACACCTTTGGCCTCCAAAGGTATCTGTGCTCAAATGCATATCTAAACATGAGCATGCCCATCCTGAAAGATAATAAGAAATAATTTTAAAAAAAATTTAAAAGACTTGTGAGAAAATAAGCTAGAGTTTGTAGGTAGTTTGCAGCAGGTAGTCTACCTCAAACATTGATCCTGGGCATCTTTGGAAGGAAGTGGCATTTGAGTAGAAACCATAACATAAAAAGACTGAGGGAGGGATCCCCCAGGCTGAAGGAAAGAGCCCAGGGCCTGAGGAAAAGACAACAGCAAGGCTGGAGACAGGGCACTGGAAAAGAGAAGCAGCAGGGATGAGGAAAGGCAGGAAGACAGGCCTGGACTAGAGAGGGTGCAGAGCTGAGCTCCTGCCTGGGTTAGGACTAAGGCTGACCCCCAGACACAGATGGGAGCCATACTTCCATGGGTAGGAAAGACCAGTGTCCAGATTCTCAAGATAAAGTGAGTCAGGCGTTCCTCACACAATCAGCTATTCATTTTTCTTCGAGAGGAGTAAAAAACACAGCAAGCTGTGGGGTTCACAGAGCAGTCAATGATCTTGCTTTTGAAAAAAAAAAAAAGGTTGGAAGAAAGTCCTATGATTCCAGAATGTTCTCATATTGTTCTTGGCCGTTATCATGCTCCAGCATCCATTTTCAATTTTGAGTGTTGAGCTGGATGATTTTTATGGCATCTCAGCTGAAGAGAAATGAAAGGTAAGATTTATTTTATTTTTTGAGTATTGAGAGAATGCCTTGAAATTTCCCTTAAATCAGAACAGGAACCTTTTAGTGAGATTTAATTAGGCATACCATTTTCTTTTTCTAAATATGCACACAGGCACTAATTAGGCATTTTGCATCATGTATACCAGCATTATCTACAAATGATGAATAAAATTCTTAAGTGCACTATTTGCTGCTTGCATGAAGCCACTCAGGAGTCTGGAGGCAAGCTCACAAAGGTGTGTAACAGATCTCAGACTCCAAAGATTCAGCCACTAATAGAAAACAGCAAGGCTCTCAATTCATCAAGGAAAACACTCATTCTCAGGGTATGAATTCAAGCACAGAAAGGCTTTTATGTGCTGTTTTAAATCTCAGGCCCCTTCCTTTGTGCATCAAGAAATGAACAGAACCATTGTAGGTAGATTTGGAGTGGGGTAAGCCTAGAGGGATTTCAAATGATGTTGGTTTTAACCAGGATTCCCTCTAGGAGCAGTGTGCCTCTTTGAAGGGGCATCTCCAGCCATCTGAAAGTCAGGATAGCTCAGCAGCTGAGTATGGGGACTGTCTGTCCTGAACAATGACTCTGGGTATAATCGTCTCTTTGTTAGGTTCAGTTTCCCAGATTTTAATATAAGGATATCGATAGAAACTAACCCACAGGGTATCAGCTAGAATTAAATCAGATTATAGAAAGCATTTAATTCAGGACCTTGTGGTTTTTAAATCTTAGCTATTGTTATGGACTGATTGAAAGATATTTTGCAATCAGTTCTAGAAGAAAAGGTTGTTGCCTTTGTGTGTGTGTGTCGCATCTACATAAGTAAATGCACAAGGCAGAGAAAGAGGTCTAATAGGACACAGGAATGTGTGTTGAGGCTGTGGTTTCACTCTTGGAATATTTTCTGTTCCTATTAAATTCCTTAGACAAACCCTCTCTCAACCATTTCTATTCTTCTGTTGTCTGGTGTATCTCATACATCTAAATAGCATGCTGGCACAACATTTTTTGATTCATCAACTTTAGGTAATGCTTATTTTTTCACTCCATTGTGTAGGCACTATGGGCTTCTCTTTTTCATAATCTCACCTTCATTTGTCCTCTTCTTCCCAGTATTTGATGATCATATCACTATTTTATTTCTCTAATTCTTATAATTGTCCATCTTTGCATCTTTGTGAATGTTTGTTCTGTTAATTTTAGACACTCCATGGAGACTTCCCCACTACCTGAAGCTTTTTGCTCCTCTCTCCCTTCCTTCCTGATTTCTGAATGTCTTTAGGAATTATCTCAGGATAAATTCTATGGCTCAGTAGGTAAGAGCACTGTCTGCTCCTCCAGAGGTCCTGAGTTCAATTCCCAGCATCCACAGGCTGGCTCACAAACATCTATACTAGAATCTGATGCCCTGTTCTGGCATTCAGGTATACATGCAGATAGAACACTCATACATAAAATAAATAAATTTTTTAAGAAATGGAACCTTAGAGGGGGTTCTTAGCATATGATTTAAGAGGGTCCATCTGAGTGGTACTATGTAAGGGCATGACAAAAAGACAAAACAAGAATCCATAGGCATCTTACTTTGCCTGATCAGAAGGGAGTTGGGAGCTGTAATTGTAGCTTCACAGTCACTGAGACAACGTGCTCAGGAGAGGAGTGTGCTAATAAAGAGCAAGCATAACAAGCAGACCTAAGAAGAGGTGTATAGAAAGATAGATGATACATGGATGGGAAGATAGATGAATAGATGGACGATGAACAGACAAGTAGATAGAAGATGGGTGGATGGATCAATTTATAGAGAATAGATAGACAGATGGGTAGATAAATATATAGATGGGTGGATAGATAGTTAAGTCCATAGCCATGCTGCACTGAACACACCGTTTGTTCTGATAGGAAGATAGGTAAATGACAGATATATGGATAGGTAGAGATAGACAAGTAGGTAGTGGATGGATGAATGGATAGATATATTGGTAAGTAGTGAAGGGATATCTATCTATCTATCTAATGATGATACATGGAAGATAGTCAGATAAATCTGCAGATAAATAATGGATAATAACTGGATAGATAAGTGAATGAGGAGCAAAGGGACAGTTAGATTATAAATTAATTAGTGATGGGTAGACAGGCAGATAGTTGGGTGGATAGATAGATGGTTAGGTAGATAGGAAAATGATGGCTAGGTAGTAGGTGACTTACATGACTTATCTCTTTTCTGTCACACCTAATAGTCACATTTAATAAATTCTATATGTTATTTTGAGATTGAATAGTGTGGAACTGGCTGTGAATTTGTGACTTCACTCAGGTAGCAGAGGAAAAAAATGCTAGTCTGGAATCCATCCCCTCTGAGTAGAAATCACCTCTTCTGAAGCAGAATGGGGGACCACACACCAACGGCTGATGACACCTGGCCTGGATGATTCACTGCAGAGAATTAGGAGAGAGGCTTGTGTGAACATGGAGCAGACCCATGAAAGTGGCAGAGGGAAGCGGGGGAGTGCTTTTGAATGTAGGAGCACAGGGGTGGGTATTATACAGGGTCATGAAACCATGGGTAAAAGTCAACCTTGATGGTGGAAAGGATAAACACGTAGTCTGCATTCCTCAGCCATAGACTGACATCGCTTCTAGTAATGGAAGTCTGTCAACAGTAGCTTGGTGTCAAGTGTCTGAGAAGCAGTTGATTGTGTTACCAAAACTAAATGACTTGGATAAATGAAAGAATCCAAGTGGAGTTGCCTTGTGGCTAGTGGCTCTCTGCCATTTACATGTGGCAATCCTCAGACCTCACAGTCCTGACAAATGTCACAGACTATCTGGTGGAAGGATGGTGGCTGTGAAGACTTGGCATACTTCTAGGTTCAAGTCATGTGGGAATAAGGAGACTATGGTTTTGTCAGTAGCTTCTTCAAAAAGTTCATGGGAAACCCTGTTTGGCTATTTTAAGTTGGTGTAGGAAAAAGCTGGATGATCTGAAGTCTGAGTTACTTATAAAGGGAGTGGTGATAAAGCTTTGCTCTCTGGAAAAAAACAGAATGGAAAGGAAAAACAATGGACCTTAGAACAGCAGATGTCCAACACTGTATTTTGTTGTTTAAGACTTATTTTATGTCTCTATCCATGCTTGTGTGAGTGAGTTCAATGTCTGCCAGAAAAGGACACTGGACCCCTTGAAGTTAGAATTACAGATGTTTGTGAGCTGAGATTTTGTGGATGCTGAGATTTGAACTCTGGTCTTCTGATAGAGTAGTAAGTGCTCTTGATTTCTAAGCCATCTTTTCAGCCCCCATTAAGGTATTTTAAAGATAGAGTAGCTTGTACAATAAAAACCCTTAGGACCATCTGCCTTATCTTTTGAGAAAAGGTAATCTCACTAGCTAAGAAGAAGTTATCATGTGCCAACATGGGTATTGGTATTCACTTCAGCCTAGTATTTATTTCCTCATGAGTATGAGAGCATAGCCCATAAAAGATTCTGTACAGTTTCATACTTGAGAGACTGAATTCAGGCTCTCCATTCCACCCTGTCCTCCTGAAAGAATGAACAGTAAATAAAACATAAGCCACTCTTATGCATGTTTCAAATTTTAGTGTAGATAAAAGGCATTTTACTCTGGGCTGAAGATGAAATTCCTGGCCCAAAGCAATGCCTGTTAACAAATGGACTAGTTTCCTGGTACCAGTGAGGAGGTTTGAAACTGGGTCCATTTGTCATTTTAAAATCAGGGGTTTGGAAGGAGGTGTTGGAACTATGCTGAAGTGAAACTACAGGTAGAAAGCATCACAGCTGATGTGGAGGATGTCAGCACTTTCTTGGGATGGGAAACTCGAGACATGTGAGTAATTTTATAGGAGGTGTTCATATTCCATATACACTTGGTTCACATTTACTTATCTGTCAGTCATGAGTGGTTGTTCCTTTTCAAACTCAACCTTTTATGACAATGTCTAAAAGCCTTTCCTCTGAATGTGGTAAGAGGACCCCCCCCCCCCATGTGTGTATGTGAGACTCTTAGCTTCTCTCCAGCTTTTCCTAAATACTTTCAAAAGCTATCCTTGACCATGGTCCAGATCTGACTTTGACTCAATTTTAGAGACTTCAAAAATGAGACCTAGTACACCTTTGTAGATACCACAGACCATCATTCAGGCAGAACCTTGGAGATGCTGGTTTACTCAGTGCATCTAAGTTTTCTTTTGCTGCATGATGTATGGCCAAAAGATGAGCATGATATAAATATACTCCTGTTTCTATGGCTCAAGAGTCTGGATATGCTTTAATTGGCCTTCTGCATAGGGTCTCTTACCTTCGAGTTATCTTTCAAGCTCATGTAATGGTTGTTGACAAAAATTCAGTTTCTTCCAGTTGTTTATGAGGAAGGTCCTGTCTGGTTGTCAACCATCAGTCATGCGTAGCTTATGTGGATCTCACAATCCCATGTCAGGAAGCTCTTTTACAAACCTTCTTCACACATTTATAATACACCCTGCTTCTTCAAAGCCAGCTGGAGAATCTCTTGCTTTAGTGTGAAGAGTCTTACATCATCTAATATTGTGGTTTAGAAGCAGGGCACCACTCAAGTAGATAGCCCTGTGGATTCCAAGGCAAGAAAAACAGGAGCCATTTTGGAAGTCAGCCTCCCTTAGAAACAAACAACCGGTAATTGTCATGCCATAAAACAATGGCTTATATCTGTCAGAAGTCTGCTGGGCACTGAAGCGATCTGAAGGGGGCTCTAAATCCATAGTCCATTATTGCTATGGTAAGAAAAATGAAAAGCAATAAATCTTGCTTCCATTCAAATCTCTGTGGCTGAGGCCAGCAGCAGTGGCTACATCCTTCTGTAAGAGAAGAATTGTCCAGCCTGATGTCCCAGTGGGGAGCTGAGCATTTTGGCTTTCACAGAACACAAACGAGGACTGAATTGTCCTCTAATTAAAAGTCTGTCTTCTTCCCATGTTCTGCAGAGAGCTGACCTCTGTCTGGTGCTTTGGTCACTGTCTCACTGTGGTCATACAGCTTTCAGCCCTAGGCTCATTATCAAGTCACCCCTATGCTACAAGGTACAGCTCAGAAGCCACTTTCTCAGTATTTTCTGATCTGTCCCATAAAAATTAAATTTCCTAGACTGGGCGTGGTGGTATACACCTGTAATCTTATCATTCAGGAAGCAGAGGCAGGAGGATTGTTGCAAGGATTGAGAGCAACCTGACCTATGCATTGATTTTTCAAGCTAGTAAAGACTGCATTGCCATACCCTGCCTTCATAAAATGTGGAGGGAGGCTACTGGGACAGTGCCTCAGGAAAAAATAGAACCTGTTCTGCAGGCATGAGAACCCATGTTTGAATTCACAACTCATATAAAACAGTGAGCATGGCTATGCCTGTAAAACCAACATTGGGGGTAACGATGGGGATCTCACGATCTCATGGGCTAACTAGTCCTGTTAAAAGGGCAAGCTTTCAATTTTATGAGAGGTACTGTTCAAGGGAATAAGGTGGTGAGCGATAGAAGACACCAGACTTCTTTCTCTGGTCTTTGGACGCCCACAGACCCATGTGCCTGCTTCACACACAGAAATAAAAAGAAAGAAAAATTGTTTCCTTCTTTCAAATTTTATATGATGTTCCTCTGTAGCTGTTTTGTACTTTTTTGGTACTTATTTCATTTGCTTCTGAGGCAGGGTCTCATGTCCACTAATGCTTATGTAGACTCTGCAATTTTCTCATTTTCTTCTGCTGTCTATAGAGATGGCCTACTCCCCACATAGGCTTGGGAACACGTCTGCGAGAGGAGTCTGTCAGAGCCACAATTATTTCTTAAATGTATTCAATACAAGGCTGCATTCAATGTAACTCAGAAGCAATGTGTTCCCAAGATTGTCAACTTATAAAGGCGGTTTTAAACAGCCTTTGCATTATTGAAGGGCAGGTATCCTCTAATTCCCCTAGTTCATCAGAGTTCTACATTTTCCCCAGTGAAACTCTTTTCTGAAGATAATTTAAATCCCTCTTGAAGGACCTTCTCTGTCCACAAATGAGAAAATTGCAGCTTCTACACAAGATGCAATGGACAGGAGACCTTTTTTTTTTTTTTAAATAACAAATATAAACAAATCTTAGGCAGTAATCACAGTTGGAGGAGCTTATTGATTTAAATTTTTTTGTAAATATATTTTTATTCATTTTTGTAAAGTTCATACATGCATACAATTATATTGGGACATATTCACTCCCCATTTCTCTCCCCAATGATTTAAATTTTTTAAGCACCTGACTTCTTCACTCAAATAAAGTCTTAAGTGGGAACACAAAACTGCAAAATTGCAATAACAATAATAACAAAATAATAATAAAACACTTTTTGGGGAGATGAGAGTGATGATTCAGTGGTGAGTTGTACTTGCATTCCAAGCACCCACAAGGCAGCTAACAACTTGTTGTAACCCAAGTTCTAGGGATTTCTAACTCCATCCTTTGGCCTCCGAGGTATTTGGCATGTACACAACACACATTATATATATCCAGGTAAACACACACATAAAATAAACCCTAAAAAATAAGTAATGCTTGTTTGGTGTTCTGTTTACTCAAAATCTCATGACTATTCTCCGGTAACTGGGTCTTAAGACCTAGAACTCAGAACTAGATGTTTAGTCTGAGACTCCTTGATCCTGATTCAGATTTTTCACAGTTTAACCAAGAATATTTAAGCTAGAAACAAAAGATACATGGATGGCTAGCTGGGAACCCTGTTTTAATAAACGCTTTTTTAAAGCATCTACTCTATGGAAGTTGACTAATGTCAAGTTGGAGTGAGCATCTTCACACAGGTGACAGGTAACAGAAGCCACACTGAAATGGTCAACTTTGTGTCTTCATGTTTCCATTGGGTTCCCATTTCAGTTGTGTCTGTTTCCGAGGCTTAGAGAAGTCAAGGTTAAAGGACCAGCTAATTCTCAGGCCTGGGGGTTTTGTGCAGTAGATCTAACAGTTGACTTCCTACTGAGATCAAAGACAGCTGCAGTCCAAGCTCACAGCCAGCCTCTTCTATGAAGGTGTGTGGCAGCCCTTTTTGCACACCTTGAGTTCCTGGAAGACTTGGGCTCGTCAAAGGCAGTGGAAAATGAGCTGGGGCCCTCAGTCTTGCTGGGAACTCATCTATATTTCATGTGGCTCAGTATCACTGTGCATAGAAAAAGACCAGAAAGGCTAAGTTGGTCTGATTCCCAGCTGCACTTGTATTAGGTGGGCCTGTGGGGACTTTGCCATTATTAGAAGCTGATTTTCCACCCACACATAGATGACTTCGGTCCACCCACAGTCCCTTGACAGCTACTGTTGCCCACAATGGACCACCTCTGATGATTGGGAAAGAGGCTTGCTGCTTAGAGCTTAGAAATACAGCAGGACGTCTGCTAAGAGTTGACAAAGTTCAGCATTCTCTCAGATGTCTTCCCTGACAGACCGTGGCACTTGGTCAGGTGGCAACAACATCTGTCTGGGTCGGTTACTTATATGTTTACTAACTTCCTGCGTTTCAGAGAGCTTAACACACTCTGGCTGTCATTGCATAATTGTCTGTAATGATCTTTAATTTCACTGTTGTGCAAATTCAAGTCTCGTCGCTAGGGACTTGAGTATTAGCTCTCAATGACCACGCACATTTATCAATGGCTCAGTCATTACAAGCTAAATTATTCAGTAAATGAGCAGGCCCTAGAACCTGCACAATAGGAGATGAATGTGCCGAGCCCCACAGCAGGGACAGGAATGAATGCATACCAAGGACAAGGGATGCTAAGCAGGCAATAAGTCAGGGATCTGAGTAACTGATATTAAAACTATCATTTGCCAAAGAAAGCCCTTTACCCACTCAGTGCAAGCCATATGTCTTGTTGACATGAGTACCATTGCTAACTGGGGATATTGTAGCCATGCAGTTACAAGCAGCTTTGTACAATTATTTATGCCTGGAACCCACGTCACTACTTTCCTCTCAACTGGCAGGAAGACACAGTACAGACATATTCTTCTCAGGACAGCAAAACTCTAAAATACCATTCTCCCTGGGAGGACGGATGCTTCCCACACTTCCTTGAGAATGTCAGACCTATTTCTTTTCTCTCTTTTTGACCATGATTCATTCCCAACATTCCCCACGAAGAGGCCCATGTCAAGATGAAATCTGTCACCAACTAACAAAAGTAAATCAATAGTCTCACTATTTACACCTTGCTGATGTGCAGTATACCAGATATCATTTTTCTGGGAATTCAGAGATAATCTACCACACTGCCGTACTCATATTTACATAATTGCCTGTAATGATCTTTAATTCTACTGTTGTGCAAATTCACATCCCAGTACTTGGAACCTGATTAATTGAACTTTAAGCACTCAATGACAAATTAGATCAGGAAAGTTTGAAGGTAACTTACACTCTGTTCTGTAAATCATAATAAATAGGCAGTGCTCAGTTCTTGATTTGTTTCTGTTTGGGGAGGATGGATTTACATTTATGAGTATCAATTTGATTTTATTGAATCATTGTCCGTGCAAATTCCAGCTGGGGCCAATTTGTTTACATAGGCAACTTGCTCTTTTCCTCCCTTTCTCTTTCTCTCTCTCTTCCTCCCTTCCTCCTTTTTACCTTCCTCCCTCCCTCCTTTTCCTCCTTTCTTCCTTCTTTCCTTCTTCCAAACATACATGGAATCATTACTGTGAACTAAATATCTACCTAGGCGTTGGGCATCCAAGACCAAATTAGACATAAATTCACAAGACTCATGGAATTGAAATACTTTAGATTTATTCATTTTTATTTTAGGTATATGAATGTTTTGCTTACAGGTATTATGCACACCATATGTGTGCCTGTTGCAGAAGGAGTTCAGGAGAGGGTGTTTGAGCCTCTGGAGAGAGGACACATGGTTAAGAACACTTGTTGCCCTTGCAGGGGATCCAGGATCAGTTCTCAGAACCCACATGCAGGCTCCCAACCATCAGTAACTCCAGTTCCAGGGAATCTCATATATTCTTATAAACTCCTTGGGTACTCATAGAAATTAAATCCTAGCAAGAAAGATAAAAGAAGCCAGGCAGTGGTGAGGCATGCCTTTAATCCCAGCACTCAGGGGCATAGGCAGGCAGATCTCTGTAAATTCAAGGCCAGCCTGGTCTACAGAGTGAATCCCAAGATAGTCAAGACTACACAATGAAACCCTTTCTCAAAAAAATCAAGAGAGAGAGAGAGAATAAAAACAGAATCAAAAAAGTAAATGCAATAGAAAAACAGTGTTATTAAAAAAGATTAAGGAGGTTATTAAGTGGGTCAGTTAAGAAGAGATGAACCAAACACTACTGCTCTAAAGAAAAAGAAAAATGTAGCAATAAAATAATTCTTAATGGCATTCTGCTATACTCGTAGGCCAGTGCCTTGCTCAGCCATCAACTAAGAAGCTTCCTCTTGTAGTGTATGGGAACAAATACAGAGACCCTCAGCCAGACATTACACACAGAAAGAAACACTGGAACACATAGCTCGAAAGGGGCATCTCCACCAAATTCCCCTTCTCAGGGAACAGAGAATCGTGAAGAAGAGGAAGCAGAAAGAGTAAGAGAGTCTGAGAAAAAAAGAGGACAACCAAGAAAATATGAGCAAAACTCAATGAACTCACAGAGACTGAGGCAGCATGCACAGGGCCAAGGTGGGTCTGCACAGGTCCTCTGTGTATATACTATGGCTTCCAGATTAGTGTTTTGTTTGTTTGTTTGTTTGTTTGTTTGTTTGTTTGTTTTAATGGGATTCCTGAGTGTGTGAATGAGTGGATCTCTGATTCTTGTGCCTTCTCTTGTCTTCTTTTCCTTCTGTTTGCTTGTCTCTTCCAACGCCAATGTGTTTTATTTTAAATCTTATTATATTTTGTTTTACTGTTATCCCCTTGAAGCCTGCTTTTCAATGAGACACAGAAAAGGAGAAGATCCAGTTGGGATGAGAGATGGAGAGGAACTGAGAGAAGTAGAAGGAGGAGGAAACATAGCCAGAACATATTACTTGAGAAGAAACAATTATTTTCAATACAAGAGGGGAAAAAAATAGGAGGGATTAGAATCCAGAACAGTACTTGTGGCAAAGAAACGAGGTGGGTGTGGCTGGATGGAGTGGGAGGGTGATCAAGGAAGGTGTGGAGGAAAAGACAAAGCTTGATTGGCTGAGCTTTGGGGACCTTTATCAGGATTTTTCAAATGGAGGCATGAGTCATGAAAGAGGATTAGAAAGATCTTATTTTCTAGTTTCAAGTCTGTCTTTTTTTTTTCTGTTCTTGTGGTAGATGAATCAAATAAACTTTCTGGATATGAATGTAGCAAAAAGTTTTTTTTTCTTTCTTTTTTTTTTTTTTTTTCACAGCAAGGGAATGCAGCCTGAGTCGTTCCTTGGAGGCAGTAATCGTGGATTGTGAAAGCTGGGCTTTCCTTTGCGTTTCACTGACCATTAGTGCAGTAAGAAATTAGACCCAAGGAGTCACTGAATACATTTGCCCATTGACACTCAATTAGGGAAAAGGGATTTTTAAAAATTTTATAAGACTTTTTTGGGGGTGGAGACTTGTAACTTGTAATTTTTTTTTTTCTTTTTCTTCTGCTGTTTAAAATGATGTCAAATCTTTCTGTTGTAGTGCTATTTAATATGTATCCTGTATTAGTGTATATAAACTATATATTTTTTTTAAAAAAAATAAAACAATTCTAAGACTGGAAACCATTGTGAGGGCTTTAAGTAGAGTCTGGGAGCAGCTTCACAGGGGAGGAGGAGATGATGTTGGAGACTGGAGATGGCTTAGGATCTCAGTGCTCTGAGCTGAGGCGTTGGTGCCGCAGATCAGATGACCTCACATATGCACACGCTGGAGGGATTCTCTGCTCTATAGATGTAGAAGCTGACAGGTGGTCAGCTTCCATGGTTGAGCCCCTGGAGATGGTACCTTCTAGTCTTTAACCCCACTGGGGACAGGAAGCCCCAGCCCTGCTTAGAATCAAGAAGCTGTATTTCACGAATTAAGTAGTACCAATTAGCTATCTAGCTATTTCCCTTAGGAGTTTATAATTATCCCTCGCTGGTTTCAGCCTTAAAAGTTATTATGGCATAATGAAAACATAGAGAATTCTAAAATGACGACAGGAAACATCTGAGTCTTCATTTTGGTCTGAGACATCAATATTATTCAAACACAGTGGAAGTTCTCATCTCATTATTGGTGTTTCCAAAGGACGAACATTTTAATCCCCGTATTTGTTTGATAGAGAGACGTATTTAGTCTGTTTGGCCCCTCACTCTATCTCATGTTTGCCACCTTCCTTTAATCTTGTACAATGTCAAACCCCTCATTTGCTTATAGCTCCTGTCTTGGGTGTGGCTGAACCAAAGGAGACCAAGAGTTTGGGAAAAGGAGAGATTAAGTAAGGAGTTACCAATAAATCTTTATCATTATTGTTTTATAGAAATTTTATGTATCTCTTTTTGCTTTGCTATTGGGTTTCTCATAAACTATAATGGTTTGGATAGTTGAAGTAATTATATATATGTGTGTGTGTGTGTCTATTCATACACACATATATAAAGGTTAGTACTTTTCTATTGTATCTATATTTTTCTCACTATATCTTATTGATATCCATTTTAAATATTTTGTTCATATCCGATTTTTTTTTTAAATTTCTGCTTTGTAGAGCTAGAGGCTGAGCTTAGGGCTTCAGGCATGCTAGGGAAGTGCTATACCACTGAGAAATAGCCCTGGCCCTTTTGATTTTGATTTTGACTACGTTTTCCAGATTGGCCGTGAATTCACTCTATAGCTCAGGCAAGCCTTGCCCTCCTCTTTCATCAGCGTCCTGAGTGTCTGGAATCATGGACCTGCACCATTACCCCAGCCTTTTGTAGGTGCTTTAGATTGCCAGATAAATATTTCCCTTGTGTGATATACATATAAGCATGATTTGAATCTCTAAAATTGAGATAGATGAGACGTCAGTCAGCCCACAGTGTTAGAGGTGGTATTATTCTAAAATCTCCCATATCGCTACAGATTGAGTTTGACAGCATGCAGCCCTGTGTCTCACCCCTCATTATAGACGTGATTATATCAGGCATCACCAAGATCACCCAGGCTCCTTCCTGTTGGATGAGATTAGGCCTTACCCAAGAGGCACCTAGGTGAGGGATTAACACTCGGGGGCTTTATTTATCCCAAGACGCTATCCTCAACGCCCCTCACATGCTGCATTTTTTACCTGAGGGAGGCAGGAGACAATGGTGTTCATTTTGCAAATAGCACTGAGGAAGAAAAAAAAATGAAAGTTTTTGTGAATTTAAATACAACTGCATTTCACAAACTAAAGAATTACTTAGTAAAAAGATCCCAGGAAATAATTAACGATAAACCCGGTCTCCTTGGACAGTTCGAAGCTGACATGTTTACTCATGTTCATTTATGCATTTGTTATCTGCGCTTTAGTGAGCAAAGATTTTTTTTTTATCTACTACATAATAATTATTGTGATCTATTGAGCACAAGCCACGAGATCCTGGTTTGCTTTCATTAAGCGTATGTATTTCTCCATGTGCAGATCCAGTTATGAACACGTGATTGAGTCCTCTGTGGCTTGCTCCCCTCAGAAGGACACTATTGGGCCTTCACAGGGATCCCACAGATGATGCCTATCCTTTCTTACTCACTCCTGATGGCAGACATGTTTATTTGTGTAGAGCTGTCATGATGCTCCCTCTTTGTAGAAAAATGGTTGTCTAGGAAGTTCCTCAAAGAAACCCTGTATTTCTTATTCCCTGATCAGAGGCTTCCCTGACCCAGAATTCCCAGGAATTTTCTGTGCTATCCAGAAGTGCAGAGCTGATAAACACATGGGGCACCTGTGATAGTATGTGTGTGTGTGTGTGTGTGTGTGTGTGTGTGTGTGTGTGATATGTGTGTATGTATCTGTGTGTAAGTATATATGCATGAGTATATGTATATTGTGTATATGTATATGCATGCATTTTTATGAAAAGATGTGTGTTTTGATTAACTTTTTTTTTTTCTGTGACAAAGTACACGAGGGAGCAAATCACCTTAAACTAATGGGATGTTTGTTTGGGGTCATGGCTTCAGAGGTTTCAGGCTGTGGTTAGTTGGCCCTAATAGCTTTGGACTATGATGACACCATGTGTTGTATTGCACATTTGTGGCTAAGGCCGTCTTATCACTTCAGAGTCAGTTACAAAGAAGAACAGAGAGAAAGAGAGAGACAAAGAGGAGATGAATGCCCATGTTCCCTCGGTGTGCAGCACCAGTGAGCTAACCTCCTTCTGTCAGGCCTAAAGGATCCAGTACTTCTCAATAGCGCCATGGGCCGGCAACCACATTGCTAGCACATGGACTTCTAGAACACCTATGATCTAAACTCTAAGGTGCAGACCTGTCATGCCAGCCATTTGCCTAGCAGAGTCAGGAGGATCAAGAGTTCATTTAAGGCTAGTGGCTCAGGAGTTAGGAGCGCTAAATGCTCTTCCAGAGGACCCAAGGTCTATTTCCAGCGCCCATACAGTGACTTAAAAACCATCTGTAACTCCAGTTCCATGGGACCCATCGCCCTCTTCTGGCTACCAAGAGTCCTGCACGTGCATGGTACACAGACATTCATGCAAGCAAAACACACGTATTTATTTCTATTTTAATCTAAAAAAAATTTTAAAGAATTGAAAGATATCCTGTGTTCCAGAGAGAGAGAGAGTTCAAGGCCAGCCTGAGCAACTTAATGAGATTTTGCCTAGAAGTAAGGATTTCAAATGGGCTTGGAGGTAGCACTCCCTGGTAGAATGATTTTCATTAAGCTTGAGGCACTGAGTCTCCAGTAAAGAAACAAAGGCTGGGTCAAAGCTGTAAAGGAAGAAACAAGGGATTAGGAGGAAATTGCTCCATCCATGCTTTTGTGACATTCAGGCTTTTCCTGCCTTGCTATGCCAGAGTGACATCACCCACAGAGACCGAGAGACAAAGAAACCACAAACTATAACCCAAGAAAAAGCCTTTGTGCTTCCCTGATTGATAAAATCAAGAGTTATGACTAGCCCAAACCCTTCTTGTGTGCTGTTGGCCTTTTCATTTAAGTCTTGAGACGCTGGCCCAAGTTTTAACCAATCCTTGAAGAAGGGTTGGAGTAGATCAAAGAAGAAAAGGGCAGAAGGGTCAGAGAGGAGGTGAAATGATGTTCGCAGGAAAAAAAAAAAGCAATGACTTGGATCAATTCCTTGCCTCCTGATGAGGAATATGTAGTAATTACAACATAAATACACACTGGTTACCCCATACTGTTAAACTAGGAATTTTTTTTTTTTCTTGTTGTCTATCAAATTGAAAATATCTATAGAAGGTTTTTTTTTTCTTTCTTTTTTTTTTTTTTTACCAAATGTTGATGAAAAAAATTAAGGTTCATAATTTGTTTTTAATTGTGTGTAAGTATAGGTATGTGCACCTAGACGCAGTGCCCACAAGGGGGCATTGAATTTTCTGGAACTGTAGTTAAAGACCTGTGAGCCACTTGATGTGGGCGATGGAGATGAGTGCTGGTCCTTTGCAAGAACAGAAGCCACTCAACCACTGGGCCACCTCCTCAGCCCTGAAAATTTGCAGTTATTCTAATTACAGCATTTAAGTATTCTTAATGGAGATGAAAATGTTTATCTCTTATACCTCTCGGCATTTTCCAAGTATTGGGTAAAATGCTATGTTGAAAAAATTATGTCAACAGATTGACTTTGGAAGAGTTTCACATTTTCACAGTGACACTTGCCAAGGAAAATGGCTGAGTAAACACAAACAGAGGGTGAACTTATCTCCTCTCAGGTCTCAGTGCATACGGCAGGAAGGTTCCCAGAGGATGCTGAGCACTGGGCAGGGAGATTGTCATGTCCCATTGTCAGCCGAAGATTACAAGCCACCTTCAGTTCCAGCCTGTGGAAGATGCTTCCTCAAGTGTCTGTGGTCCTGCTTCCCTACATTCCCCTGCAAACCCAGAGTCACTTTGAAATTGTGTCACATACGAATATACTGAACGACAAGGAAATGGTTTCTTGCAGGTGGCAGGGGTGTATTGTCTCGGGCTGCAAGAAGTAGCAGGTGGATGGGTAATCCACACATCCTGTAGGTGCTTTGTGGTTATGAGATGACCACCAACTCAAGATTGGTTTTCATCTTCCAAACAAAAAAGAGGAATAAAATTTCTTCTCTCTCTCTCTTGCTCTCCACCTCTTTAAGTCTTCCTCCCTCCCTTCATCTCCTTTTTCCTTCTTTCATTTGATTTCTGAGTCAAGACCTCATTACGTAGCCCAGGCTAACCTCAAACACCTAATTCTCCTGCCCTGGCCTCTTATGTGCTAGGATCACAGGGATGTACCAGTACACCCAGATTGAAATATTTATTTCTAATGCTATTAGTCAGGTCTTGTCAATCTTATTATGCAGCACAACTCACCATTTGTTCAAGTGAGAGGTGTACATTAAGATTTTTTTTTTTTTGTCTCTCTGCCTTCTGTATTGCAGAAAGGCAAGTGAAAAGGGATGGTAGCCATACGTGAGATGGAAAAGTCACAATACTCCTTGGGTAGCTCAAATCAAAAGGCAAAACCAGCATCAAATTTCAAGGTGTGAGCCACCAAGGCACAGAGATGTGAACACATGCCCACACAAGCACTGAGTGTCTCCTTGATTTCTGTTTAGTCTCCCTTCAACATTTAACTGTCTCAGGGCTAGAGAGATGGTTTGGTAGTTAAGAGTTTATGCTGCTCTTGCTGAGGCCCCAAGTTCTGTTCTCAGCACTCACATTAGGCAGTTTACAACCACCTGTAACTCTAATTCCAGGGAGACATGATACTTCTGGCTCCTTCAGGCATCTTTGCTTATCTCCATTCAACTATACATAATTTTAAAATAAATCTTAAAAAAAAACAAAGCAAAATCAGTTGTCTCAAAATCTGTAACATTATTGAATGATTTATTTCTGTGAAATTGTTTTGCACTAACATGGTAGTTATCAGCACAGATTTCTATTTTTGCCATCTATAGTGAATATTTGTAAATTTTTGCAAGGAGAATCCATTCTTTCTTCCTCTAGGACAGAAAATATGCTTGCCATTTCGGAAACCATATCAGCCCATTTGACTGGAACAGGGTAGAGTCTGTCTTGTCAGGGTCCATGGTCTATAATCAAAGCTCTGGGCACATTGCTTTAACATTGGCTGATCTGTTTTGCACAGGTGGGCATATGAGCCGCTCTGAGCCAATGAACACTGCTTCAGAAGGGAAGTTTCTTGTCTATTTATCTATTTGCCTGGCGTATCAGTTACTTTTCTCATTACTGTGACCAGAAATAAGGCAAAGAAGCAAGTAAAGGAAGGAAGTCCCATTTCTGCTCAGCTTGCTTTGTAAGTACAGTCCCTCATAGTTGGGGAGGAAGTAGGAGCCGAGGCAGCTGTCATATTGCATCCTCAGTTAAGAAGCAGAGAGAGCTGCTCTGTGCTCATTTTTTGTTTCATTTTCACCATTACTCAGCTAATTTTGTTTGTTCATTTTGCGCAGTCAAGGACCCCAGATCATGTATGGTGTTGCCTGCCTTCACAATGGGACTTTGACCTCATTTAATGTAATCTACACAATCCTACAGAACATGTCCTGAGGATTAAGTCTTTGGTGGTTCTAGATCATGTCAAGTTGACAGTCAATGCTAACCACCACACTGAAAGACCCTGAATGGGCAGAACCTTCTGGAAAGTGGAACCAACATGGTGGGCAGTGGCAAAGAACAGTGTGAAGAGAAAGACTCAATCCCCAAAGGTACAGGTTTTTAATTTCTGGACACTGTCATGTCTGACTCCTGCTCTCCCTACTCCTCCCATTCATGTTAGCCATCCTCTCTCTGCTTGTGAACATCAGCTTGAGCCAACATACTGTGTTATGGATACAAACATATTTTTGTTTTGGTCCCAGGTGTGGGATATGGTATTGATTCAGATGGTCCACCATCTGAATAACAGCAGACTATTCAACTCATGTAGGCTCTGAGAGGAGCTCTTTGCCAGCTGAAGATAGTTTGAATCTGAGGACCGCAGGGAGGGAATAAATGCCAGAGTCCAGAGAGTGGAGTGAAGAGGAAGAACAATGCTCCTGCTTCCCCCTTGCTGTTCCTGGTTGCTGCTGTGAGACAAGAAGTTGGAGATCTCCTGAAACAAGATTGAACTGGCTCCAAGGTACCCAACCACCCTAACCAGCAGGAAGTATCTAAGAGAACTTACACCCCCTCTCACTAACCCTTTCTCTCTCCTACCTAGTGTTGGGGTGATGGAAGGGATTGAATTGAGATGGAGTAGGGAGAGAAAGATGTAAGAAACCCCCCAAAAAAGTTTTAAAAATGTACATCTACAATACTGTCTCCAGCTACTACCAATACTCCAAGTATTACCATCAGGGAAGACATTTTCATCCCATGTAGACAGTTTCCTTCCTCAGAGAAATGTGTTTCTGTCACTGAGTCTAAATATAGTCATACCAGTATGGATGCTTTTTTACCCCTGTAAACTGCTTTACATGTGTGGCAGATATCTGTCTCTAAGTTGATAGAGAGGAAGTACTCTGTCATGCATTCTTTGTGGGTGGAGTTGGTGCTCAGAAACCAGAACTCTCCCTCTGACCTCATTATTAACAGTTTTGTCTGGTGTTCTGTTCAAGTAGCTTGAGTTTCCTGATCCTTGGCACATTCATTTCTAAAGCTGAGTTCATTGCATCTAATGTAGCAAGCTGCCCATTGAGGAGGCTTAGATAGCACATATACATCATGGCTGTCCTCATTACATTCTGTTGCTCTGACAAATAACACGGTCAGAAGGAACTTGTGGGAGGAAGGCGTTTACTTGGCTTATGCTTTCAGGTGACAGTTCATCATAAGGGACGTCTTGGCAGAAATCAAATATGACCTTGAAACAGAAACCATGGAAGATGCTGCTTAGTGGCTCACTCCACAGCTCATCTCAGCTAGGCTTCTTATACAGTCACGTACCCCCCTGCCCAGGGCATGGTGCCATCAACATTAATTCAAAAGCATATCCAATGACCAGTTTGATCTGGACAGTCTCTCAATTGATACTCTCTTCTCAGATGACTCTAAGCTGCAACAGATTCACTGTTGAAACTAATTAGGACAATGGTCATATACAAAACTACAGACCCCCACTCCCCCACCACACACACAAGAACACTTACTGTTTAGGACAGAGTTCATCCAGCTGTCAGCCTACTGGACAGATCTTAGTAGTCACCTGTTTTCGGCCATCACACTTTGACTGGAATAATTTAATGTCCAATTGTTTAGATAGTGCTCCTGGATGCTTATATGCTAAATTTAAAACTTTCCCCAGGAACCATGACTTGGAAAGACTAAATACTACAGTAGAAGTGTTCTGACCTTCAGTGTGGAAGAAGAATATGACTTTCAATAACACTGAGAGAGTAAGCTCTCATGCCTAATCAGCCTCCAGAGAGATTAACGAACATTCTCTCTGCTCATTTCCACCCGTTTCCACCAGACTGAAATATCATCCACAGCAAAGAACAGAGTTGCAGGGAAAAACGGAAATGGGGAGTTATTAAAAACTATTCCTTCAAGTATGCATTGTACTCAGCTATTGAAGTAAAATTTGGTTTTAATTCTGTTGGAACAAAAGCACTGTGGATGTTAAGATCAGTGCTTTAAACAAATCTTTGCAGAAATGTCTCAAAACAGAATTATCTCGAGAATAGCTTTTGCTTTGTCAGCTTGTGTCCCTCACACCAGCTGCTTCCGTGTGGTTGGAGTAGCTGTGTCTGTCGCTGGGAAGCTTGTCCTCTGGGCTTCGTGGAGAGAGAGATGGAATGGTATCCTTTGTGCTTTAGATAGAGTCACTTACAGCTGGAGACATTCATATGCTGTATGAAAACGGTTACTGTGGGTCAGCCATGGAGCCAGCACTGTGCCTGGAAGAGGGCTTAAGTGTGTGTGTGTGTGTGTGTGTGTGTGTGTGTGTGTGTTCATGTGTGTGCAGATGCATGTATATATGTGTGTGAGTACATGGGTACATGTGTTTAGAGACCAGAGGGTAACACTTGGTATTGTTCTTCAATAACTGTCCACCTTGTCTCTGAGATGAGATCCTTTGCTGAGATCTGAGGTTTTCCATTATGCTTACTTGGTGGCTATCAAGCCCCAGAGATGTTCCTGCCTACATTTCGTAGCTGTGAGGATTGCCTGTGTACCACCACACCAGGCTTTACGTGGGTGCTGGAACAGAACTCAGGCCTTCAAGGTTGCATGTCAGGTATTTTACTAACAGATCCATCTCCCTGACCCATATGAAGACTCTTTATGAGAGAGTATGGTTACTTGGGACCTCTGACTCTATGGCTCTGAATCCTGTTGGGAAAGTTCTGTTTTCTCTTGTTCCAACTCTTTCCCAGTGCACCCTTACAGAGTACCTACTCACAGTTAACAGTAAAGAACACATTTGAGGAGGTATAATTAAGTCCCTGATTAGTAATCTGCAGTAGACCCCTTCTATGACCTTCCCTTGGCCAGGCAGTACACTCCCTATTATAGATGCTGTCTTTCCCACCTGTTACCCAACAGTCCTTTAGGCAGTAGAGGGCTCTCCTGGGTAGTTCTCATCTCCAGGCTGAAAAGTCTTCAAGTCCTCCAGACACATGTTTCAAGCTTTCCATTAAATCAGTATTCCATTAAATATTAACCTGTGGTATTTGCATCCTAAACTATGTTAAGTATATGTAGAAGTTGACATTTGTAGCAGAAGACCTGTGGGGCTGAGAGCAATTTGTTTCCTCCTAAACATTGTAAGACCAATGCATACTAATTGAAACAAGTCCTAATTCTGAGAAACACATCTTATTATTCACATTAACCCTGAAAAATAAGGGCCAGTTTCCAGCTTAAAAATGGAATTGAGGGACAAAAGAAGTTACAGTTTTTAGAAATTTCTAATTAATGCAATGTCAGATAATATATCCTTTGGCTGCCTTGAGGGCCAACCTGAAAGTGCTTTGCATTGCTTTGTAAATGACCCCTTGTGGTAGCACACGAACTCATTTCTGCGTGAGGTCATCCCAAAAGAATAAAGCACACACGTTCTTGATACACCAAGGAGCTCCTGCTATCCCTCTAATCTCAGCCTTTACTTTATTTAAAATAATTTATTGATTTTTAAAATAGCACACATCTTTAGAAATTCTGCACCCAGGGACAGATCAAACAGTCCCTTTGTTCTTACCCTGTCTGCCACTCAAATTCTGTTCAACAAGATCAGCGTGGAATCACCAGTCTCAACCGTGTCTAAAAATCACCCATGTTGAATGTTCTAAGCTTCTGTTGTGCCTAACGTCACCTTCTAGATGGCAATGAGGAGCGATACCCTGACCGCTTCATATTGATCTTTCCTCCTGTTGTTCGCTGTTTGGCAGGGGCCTGGATTTCAGCTTCCAGACAGAGAATGGAATCAAAGGTCCCAGATCTCAGGAACTGCTGGAGTGCTTTAGGGCAAGGACTAGGCACCAGGCTGGGTGTGGAAAAGGTTTTCCACAGTGTTACAGTTTATCTCTTTTAGAGTGGGGTTGCCAGTGGCAGTGGAAACCCAGGCATGCCAAAGCCTATGGTAATACCAAAGTATTATAGCTCTTGGGTAAACTGCTGTGCTGAGCGGGGCAGGGGTGCGGGTGAAAGCTCATGCCTAGTGGGCTTGCAGCCGAGATCCAGGCCTGGCAAGGTTCAGGTCCAGCCGCTGGAGGGCAGGCCTGGTGAGGGATAAGATGGTAAGAGATAAATGACAAATTCCAGGCTGCCATGGTGGAAGACTGATGGTATCACATAGCACAAAACTAGCCAGCAGCATGTTTATTTGAAATCAGGAATTTATAAGCCTTGGACAATGGGAGGGATTTCGAGGGTGAATGAGTTTGAATTGCCAGGGTCAGGGATACTTGATTTGCATGTGGTGGTATAGTGCCCCAATTTTCCATGCAGTAGAGTGGTCCTATCGTAAGAAGGAGAACAGAGTGCTTAATTATCTTAATGGGTGGGAGAATCTCCAAAATACAACTGAAGGTCACTGCTAAAGACTAAGATCCTTAGCAGGATGGGAAATTTCTAGGAATCACCAGATTCTTGCTGGACCAGTTTTCTTATCAGGAAAAGGTCTGGCCTGTAATCTGCCCTGAGAGTGATGTGATGCTCCTTAGGAAGTCTGGGGTTACCCACATCAGATGGGCTTTAAGGACCTCACAGAGAAAAGGGAGCCCATCACAATAGACCTAATCCAGCAAAGCCCCACACCTCCTACCTGAAAGTACTTTGAACATAAGCACAGCTACTTCCCCAACAAGAGCCACAGAGAATGGCGTTTCTGGTTTCTAATTGATCATCATAACACTTAGCTGTTTGAAGCACCATGCACTTTCTCACCAATAAGTTTAGTTGGGCAAGACCAGTTGGGGCTGCTGTTGGAGTCAGCTGGACAGCACTAATTGGAGATGCTCTTGGAGTCAGATATGTAGGGTCCATTGGAGTGACTCTTGGTGCCTTGTGGAAAGTCAAGCTGGCATCTTTTCTGGGGAGACACAAGATTCCTGCATCTGGGAGACTTGTGGCTACTATGTGACTATGTGGCACTATGTCAGCTTATCACTCCATCATGTCTCTGTCATGGTGGCTTTGTGAGCAACCTCACTTATCATTTAACCTTGCTCAAGGAAGATGACCCAAGATACTAAGCAAGTAGAAGCTCTTGTGCTCTTTGAAGAACAGTCATAAAAAATGCTTCCATTTTTTATGTAGCCACAAGCTCTCTTAGATACAACAGGAATGAATGGACTCCCACCCCTAATGGAAGCACGACAAGGTCCATTGGCAGACATGAATGTGAGATGACCGATATTGTCAAAAACCCTGGCACATCAATCTGAGCATGATTTTGTCAAAAATATAACTTGATGGGCTTGACTTCTTTTTAATTTATTGAGATTTCTTTCGTGTCAACAAAAACATTTACCCCGGTACATGCTTGCATTCTAAAAAGCCATCACACAGAGCTGGCATTGAGTGGGTTGCATGATACTTTTCCTGGGGAGATGGAGCACAGGAATGTATTCACCTCAGAAGGGGAAATGACAACAGACCAAAGGAATGGTCCTACCTTCATAATCCCAACCTAGTAAACCAGTGAGGTTCTTGGGGCTTCTTCTAGGAATTTGGATGACTCAAAGTCACATCACCAAAATGTCCTCCTCTAAATGGATCCTCTGTTGTCATTGTTAAGTGCTAAGCCATCTCTTTGGCCCAGAAGTTTCTACCTTGGCTGATTTTCTGATTCAATAATCTATTTACTTACAAAAGAAAATAAAAATTTCTAGCCGTAACTATAAATTGCTCATTTGCTTTAGGATTCAGTTTATTTTTATTTATTTAAGACAGGATCTTATGTCTATTAGGCAGGCCTTGAATGCTTTATGTCGCCATGAAAGTGACCTAAAACTTCTGATTTTCTCTTCAAAATTCACACCTGGATTTTTGTGGTGCTGGGGTTGGAACCCAGGACTAGTTGGGTCATTAGCAAACCTTTTAGCAAGCAGGTTGCAACCCAGCCTAAGACTCAGTCATTTAGTTTGGTGAATACTACAATCTTGTTACTGGTTGTTGTGGTTTCAAAGAGCAATGTCCCCAGTAGGCCCCTGTATTTCAACAGCTCCTTTAGACTTTCTTTGGAGAAGTTATGGAACCTTCTGCAGGTGCAGCCTTGCATGAGAAAATCCAACACTGGGCTTAGGTTTTGAAGGTTTTAGGTTTATAGCCTCACCCCACTTCTTGCACTTTTTCCCCCTACTTCATCTGCATTGTTAAAATGTGATATCTTCAGGCTCCTGTCTTTTCCACCACTTTAGATATCTAGCCCTCTGGAATGATAAGTGAAAATAATTACTCCTTAAAGGGTTTTTGTTGTTGTTGTTTTGTTTTGTCATTTATGGTTTATTATTATTATTATTAATTACAATTTATTTAATTTGTACACAAAAATAATAAAACAAAAAACTAAAAAATGTGTTGATTACTCCAAAAATGCTTTTTTATGTTATATATTAACTCTATAAATTCACTTTCTGAAAGGCAATAGTAAAGGTGACATTGATCAAGTTTGTGTCTTTCCCTAGTTGAAATTATCACAGCAACAGAAAACTAAAACACTAGTATATGGTATATAGATTGCTACACATATTTGAAAGACCATAAAATGGCTTTTCTTTTAATTCTTGGAAGTGTTTTATACTTAAAAATCCCCCTTTATATCCAATTAAAAAATGGGGTAGGGAGCTAAATAGGAAATTTTCTGTAGAGGAATGTAAATGGCAGAGAAACACTTAAAGAAATGCTCAATGTCCTTAGCCATCAGGAAGATGCAAATCAAAACAACCATGAGATTTCACCTTACACCCATCAAAATGGCTAAGATCAAAAACTCATGTGGCAACACATGCTGAAGAGGTTGTGGAGAAAGGAGAACTCTTCTCCATTGCTTGTGGGAATGTAAACTTGTACAACCACTTTGGAAATCAATCTGGCATTTTCTCAGACAATTAGGAAAAGTGTTACCTCAAGATACAGCTATACCACTCCTAGGCATATATCCAAAATATGCTCAAGTACACAACAAGGACATTTCTTCAACCATGCTCATAGCAGCTTTCATGTAATAGCCAGAACCTGGAAACAGCCCAGATGTCCCTCAACAGAGGAATGGATACAGAAATTGTGGTGCATTTACACAGTGGAATACTACTCAGCAATTAAAAACAAGGAAATCATGAAAATTTCAGGCAAATGGTGAGACCTAGAAAAGATCATCCTGAGTGAGATATTCCAGAAGCAGAAAGACACACACGGTATATACTGACTTTTAAGTGGATAGTAGACGTAACAGATAGGATAAACATACTAAAATCTGTACACCTAAAGAAGATAAACAAGAAAGAGGACCCTGGGTAAGATGATCAATCCTCACTTGGAAAGACAAATGGGATGGACATTGAAAGTAGGAGAAAACAAGAAACAGGACAGGAGCCTACCACAGAGGGCCTCTGAAAGACTCTACCTAGCAGTGTATCAAAGCAGATGCTGAGACTCGTAACCTAACTTTGGGCAGAGTGCAGGGACTCATAAGAAAGAAGGGGGAGTTAGTAAGACCTGGAGAGGAAAGGAGCTCCACAAGGACCAAATATATCTGTGCATAGGGGTCTTGTCTGAGACTGATACTCCAACCAAGGACCATGCATGGATATTACCTATACCCCCTGCTCAGATATAGCCCATGGCAGCTCAGTCTCCAAGTGGGTACTCTAGTAAGGGGAACAGGGACTGTCTCTAACATGAACTCAGTGGCTAGCTCTTTTACCTCCCCACCCCCTGTGGGAGGAACAATCTAGCTAGGCCACAGAGGAGGACATTGCAGTCAGTCCTGTTGAGACCTGTTAGGCTAGTGTCAGATGGAAGGGGAAGAGGTCCTCCCTTATCAGTTGATTTAGAAGGGGTAGGGAGGAGACGAGGGAGGGAGGGTGATATTGGAAGGGAATGAGGGAGGGGGCTACAGCTGAGATACAAAGTAAATAGACTGTAATTAATTAAAAAGAAATCTCCCTTTATAATTTTTATTAATTTTTTGTGTGTCTCAGCAATGTGTGTGATGATATTCAACCCTCTCCTCCTAGTCTTCTTCCCAGATCTATTCCCTCCCCTTTCTACCAAACATTGTGCCCGTTTGATTTTTAAAAATCCTTCAGGATCACATTGTCCTGCCCAAATACACTTGGATGACTATACTGAAGTATATTCAGCTTATCTGAGGCTAAAACTTGGTGGAAAAACAAACACACAAACATTGACTGTACCTCTTCCGGCAGCTAACAAATGCCAATAGTTCTCCAGGTTCGAGGTTGGGGTGAGATTGTGTCCAGTTCATTTATCTGTCCTGGGAAGTGATCTGGCTTGGGCTTCCTCAAGTTTTCTGTGTGCTGTTGAAACTGCTCTGAGCTTGTATGTGAAGCTGCCTGCTGTACCCAGAAGATAATGTTTTCTTGAATTCACCCACTGCCTTTGTATCTTACAATCTTTCTACCCCCTATTCTTCAATGATCTGTGTGGCATTATATACTCCCTTTAAGGCTAAATACTCCGTAGTCTCTTATTCTCTGAACCTTTACTAGTTGTGAGTCTCTGTGTTAATCACCATCTACAGAAAATAGGAGCTTCTCAAATGAAGTTTGATAGACGCACTAATCTATGGATATAATTATAAGTCATTAGGAGTCAGTTTAATACTATGTTTTGTAGCAGCAAAAGAGTAGTAGGTTTTCTTCTAGGATCCATGATCTGTCTATCTAGAGGTTCTTGGCCCAATAATGGTCCCATCTATTGGTTTTCATCTTGTGAAATGGGCTTTAAATCCAATCAGGAAGCTGTTGTTTACCCCAGAAAGTTGTTGATCACTCCCACGATGTTCATGTCACTATCGCACCAACAGGCCTGTCTTGCCAGGCCAGTAGTTGTTGTAGTTTGCAAGATTCCCAGCTGCATATGACTGATGATTACTTTCCTCTTCCAGTAGTTTTCAGAGCACCTCCAGGACTGTGAAAACTACCCAGTAGAGATAAAGCTTTCAGGTCAGTACCGGTTTGATTTCTCCGTGTTTTATGATGTAAGTATGTGGTAACTTTGGAAATAGGGTCTAACTACCAACTTCTGAAGAGTAACCACTAGTATTGGTGTTAATAGTATTCCAATAGTATAGCTGCTTTTCTATTGCTGTGAGAAGACACCATGACCAAGGCTCCTTATAGAAGAAATACCTATTTGATCCTTACAGTTGCAGAAGATGAGTTCATGACATTTATTGCAAGGAGCATGGCAGCAACCAGGCAGGCATAGTACTGGAACAATAGTTGAGATACACAAGTATCAGATAAAAGGAGACACTGAGAATGGTGCAGGTCAACCCTGCCCTGAGTGATACACCTCCTCCAGCAAGGTCAGTGCTCTAATCTTCCCCACACATTCTACCAGATGGGCAACAAGTATCCAAATGTATGAGCTAATGAGGACCATTTTCATTCAAAGCACCACAATTGATAAGTCTACAAGATTTGAGGGTCTTTGGACCCTCAACTCCAACTCAACTCAACTAACCAACCACCCCTAAAGAGGAAACTCTTGGCCCTAGAATGCATATTTGTTAATTTCTAATGTCCAATATGGACATTGGTGTCCAGTTATAGGATAATCTCCCTTTAAGCTCAAGCAGCTGCTCACTTTCCAGCTTTCTTTTGATTTGTGATACAATCATATACATTTGGTAACGTCTACTATCAGTGTCATATGTCTTTATATCCAAGGTGTGTTTCTTGTGCATTTCATTAATGTTTTTTTTGGATCTAAACGTTTTCTGGAAGGTGACGATTCCTAATATTTCTTTACTATGGCTGAGGCAGTCAGGTTTAAAGCTATTGTCTCTCTGTTTATTTTCTGGTGACTAATGCATGTTCCTTTTCTCTTTTCCTCTTTCTCATGCCTTCTTTTGAATTGATTGTATATGATTCATTTCTCTTTTCTTCTAGACTTATTTATCATAAATTATATTTATTTCATTGCTGAAGGGTTTGTACTCTGTAATTGAATGGTCTTGAGACTCATATCACCAAGATTATACAGTAAAAAAATATCAAACTTTACTCCCCTACAAAACTAATTATTTAGCTCTCTACCAACAAATTTAGAGCAGGGACGTCTTAAAAGCTCAATTCAAAACTTTAACAATACAGTGGATATGGATATAGAGCGTATACACATAGAAAAGATCACATAGAAGATTGATATTCCTCAGACATTTGTAGACACCTAGTTAAAGGAAAGGTATGGGTGTGGGGATTTTATCAGGAGGCAGACACTACCATGGTCCTTCACGGACCTATCTGCAAAGTTCCCCGTCAACTTTGGCCATTGAGATGTCCAACACCAGTGATTTAATAGTGGTTGGCCCATTCTCAACAATGAATGCATCACTTGGAAAGAAAATCAATGAGGAAACGTTGTATTTAAGATACACTTGAGGACTGGGGAAGCCAGATATCTAGAACATTCTATCTTGCAGCAGCAGGACATCATGCATCTTTGTCAATGGACATGTGGACCTTTGTACATGCCAGGTGAAGATGAAAACATCCAAGCAAAGAAGATTGAAATACATTAAATAATTCTCTGGGCTATAATCCTATGAAATTTCAAATCAATAACAATGGGAAGATTGAAAGACATGTGGACATTTTCACACATTCATGAGTAACTAATTAGCAAAATCCAAAGGGAATTCATGTGTTTAAATTTTCAACCTAAATTTAGGTTGGAACTGACACATAAAAATATAAAATTGTATGTATCATGATAAAGCTATCTATGCATGTATATTTTGCATAATATCTAAATCAGGTTAAACATATACATCTCCTCAATCATTTATTATTTATGAAAATTTAAAAATCACCTTTACACTTTCGAACTGTGCAGTATAATAACATCGTTTCTTAGGTCTGGAATGTGAAGTGTTCCCACAGAACCATGTGTTGCACACTTGGCTCTGGCTAGTTGCAATATTTAGGGACATGAGGGAAAGTCTGGAATTTGAATTATATCTGTAGGTGGTGGCACACCGGGCTATGCATTTGAAGGCTGTGCCTAGACCCCTGGGTGAGCAGACTCTGCCACACGCTTCTACCACCATGATATCTTTGCCGCATCATGAACCCAAATTTTGTATCTGAAGACTGTAGACTGAAACTTCAAAAACTGTGAGATAATACAGATATATTTCCAACTTAGATTATTTGTGTCAGGTAATGCAATGTCCCACAAATACACCATCCGTAGTCACCCCACTGTCTATTACCACACAGGAATTAGCTGGTCATCTGTGATGGCAACTGAGAACCCATACCATTTACTCCATATCCTCACCCTCACTGGGACTTCTTATCTTTAGTCTTTTTGAATAACAGCCTGTCTTACAAGGGTGAAGCAATAGTTCATTGTGGTTTTGTTCTGCATTTTTCTAATGATGACTTGAGTGGTTTTTTCCCCTCCCCAAAGGTTTATTTTATTTGTGTATTTTTCTGTTTGAGTGTAAACTACTTATGTGGGGGTTTTCTATAGCTGCCATAATACATAATAGGGTTTCAGGTCCCCTGATACTGGAGTTAAAGGTGGCTATAAGCTGCCTGAGTGGGTGCTGAGGACAACACATAGATCCTCTGAAAGAATAAGAAGTGCTCTTACCCACTGAGCCACCTCTCCCTCCCGTTTGCATTTTCATACATCTCTTAGTCCTTTGTAAATCTCCTTTGAGAAACCTCTATTTAGGTCTCTTGCCCAATTTTTCATCCAACTATCTAATGCTTATACTGCTGACTCTTTGAAGCTCTTCATCCATTTATGATGTCACCTCCTCTTGGACATAAAATTTTCACTTTCTGCCATTCTGTAAGTTTCCTCTTCTCTGTGTTTATTGCTTTCCCTGATGTGTTTAAGCTTTTTAGTTTATTGCATTTTTTTTAGTTTACTTTTGCTTTTGTTTCTTTTTTTTTAAGTCTTCTTAAACATACCCCTGCACAACCCAATATCATAAAGCTGTCTCCTTGTTTTCTTCTAGCTACAGCCATGTTTCTGGTTTTTAATCTGTTAATGTGATTTTGTAACTGTTGGCAGATAAGGGTTCTGGTTTGCATGTGGATACTCAATTTTATCAGGAGCATTTTTTGAAAAGCTGTTTTATATATATATATATATATATATATATATATATATATACATACATACATACATACATACACACATATATGTATATGTATGTATACATATATATGTTCTTAACACTTTTTTGGGATACCAGTTGATTACTAATAATGTAGGCTTACTTCAGGGGTGTATATTAAGTTACCAAATTCCATCAGTATATGTGTCTATTTTATGCCTATAATATGCTATGTTTTTTCTTCTGTGATGTTTTTCTTTTAAAAATAATATTTGAGAACTCGGTACGTGTCTGCAATGAAATATGATCATATTCATGCATATCATTCCTTACTTTCTCTTAAACTTCTCACCTCCCAACTTTCATGTTTTTTCTTTGTTTTCTTTGAACTGAAGTCAGAAAATGTAATGTCTTCTTCTTTATCTAGTTCCCCCTCAAATGGTTTTGAAAATTTGTTTTTATGGTAGTTTCATACTGTTTAGATTTCTCCAGTTGTGTTTTGTTGTTGTTGTTGTAGAAATAGGCCAGTGACTATGAACACTAGTTGCTCTTCTTCAGAACTTAAGTTCAGTTCTCAGCTTCCATATTGGTGTCTCAAAACAATTAACTGATTCTAGCCTTTGATATCCTCTTCTAGACTCTGTGGTCATCTGTACTCACATACACATACTCATACACACGCACATACAGTCTCCCTCTTTCTCACACACAAACACAGACACAATTTAAAATAATAAAAATAAATATTTCATTTAAAGGAGGGCCATATTGAATGCATAGATCTTCAAGTCCAGGGCACAAGATACCTTTCTTTTTTTGGTAAAGTTTGCATAGGTTTATCTCATGTGTGTTTTCATTTTACTCAGAGATCTTTTACTTCTTTGGTTAAATTCATGAGTCTTCTCTTCCCCCCTTTTTTGTGCTCTACACAAGGAGATAGAAGCAGGTGGATTTCTGTGAGTTCAAGGCCAGCCTAATCTACAAAGTGAGTCCAAGACAGACAAGACTAAACAAAGAAAAGAAAAGGAAGAAGAAAAAGGAGAAGAAGAGGAGAAGGAGAGGAAGAAGAAGAAACAATTATCTGCTTATTTCCCCTTTGTGAAGAACCAGTTCTTAGATGTATTGATCTATTTGGTTTTGCTAAATTTCTGGGATATTGCTGTTTTGGTGTTTGTGTGTGTGTGTGTGTGTGTGTGTGTGTGTGTGTGTGTGTGTGTGTGTGTGTGTATGAGAGAGAGGGAGAGAGAGAGAGAGAGAGAGAGAGAGAGAGAGAGAGAGAATGCAAACTAGAGATTTTTCATGCTAGGCACATGCTAGGAAATGTTCCACTGAACTATATTCCCAACTCTTTTCTATTTCTGTGTTTTGAATCTGGTATCACTGATATTATCCAAGTCAACACTCTATAGGACCGAAAAGCCTTGAATCTGTGACTTCTCTGCTTCCTGCTTCACCTTTGGGAACATCTAGGATTACAGGTCTGTGCCACTGGCCTGAACTTGTGTTCTGTTTTCTGTATTTTCATATTCTCCTCACTTTTTTCTGCACTGATCTTTACTTTTTCTTTTGACTAAGACTAAACACTTTTCATGTATTTTTTATTTTTATTATTAGTTACATTTTATTAACTTTGTATACTTTTCATGTATTTTGTTTGCTCTTATATTAGACTTCCTTAAGAGGAAGCAATCAGTTGTTTGCTAATTTCTTGATTTTAGATTTATATATTTATTTCTGTAGTCTTCTTTTTAGTACCTTTTGCTGTTTTCCACAGACTTTTGAATGTTGTATTTCCAGTTACACTCATTTCAGTATTTTTTTTTTTTTTAGGTTTTCATTCTGACAATTGTGTCCCTTAGTTATTTAAAAGAATGTTGCTTAATTTGGGCATGCCTGTGAAAGGTTTAATTTTCATTATTGATAACTACTTTCATTGGTTGCTTTCTGGAAAGGAAATAATGGTTTCAAATTGTTTGTATTTGTTGGTTTGTCTCATGGTCTATCATGTCATCAGTCACGACAATATGATAAATACTAGAAGGATGGTGGGTGCTAGCCGGCTCTGCAGGTGTCAGTTAAGTCCATAAGTCAATACTTACGACATAAGTTAATACTGCTGCTCATTTTATGATGATTTATTTTCTCTATTATTTGCTCATGTCTGTCAATGGGGCATTGCAGTATCCAGCTCTTACTTTGGTGGGAATCTCTTCCTACTTTGGCTTCTTTCATATTCTCTTCATTTATCAGGGTGTTTCTGGGTTGGGGGACTGACTATATAATTAGAATCATTTCTTCTTGCTGATTCAATCCCTTTTACATTATATATCTTTTGTGGATTTTGATTAAGGTATACTTTATATTACATAAATTTGTCACTTGTGGTGGTTAGTATTCATTGTCAACCACACAAGGTCTAGAACCATCTGGGAGAGAGGCCCCTTGGCATATCTATGTAGATTATATTGACTATGTTAATTAATGTGCAAAGACTCATCTTAATTGTGGCCAGGTAGAACTATTTCCCAGGCTTACATGTAAGCCATGTAAAATAGAGAAAACATACTGAGTAGAAGGATGTATTCGTTCCTCCCTACTTGTGGTTGTGGATATGGTGTGGCCATGTGTTTCAAATTCCTGCCACTTGAATTCCGTTCCCTTCACACTGGACTCTACTCTTGAACTATGATCCAGATTAAACCCTTTTCCTCTTATTGGTGTATTTTATCATAGAATGAAGAGAAAATAAGATATTGCTAATGCTTTCTTGAGAATACTTTGTCCCATATCATAAAATTTAGCCTATGTAAGTGCTTAGTAATGAACTGAGTTGCTTGTGAACAGCACACAGTTGGGCCTTAAAATAACAGCAACAACAACAACCACAAAAACGTTTCCAAATTATTAAGTCACTCTGTCTTTTGGTTGTAGATTTTCTTCTATTTATATTAGTGCTTTTTTTTTTGTAGTCCCATTTTTCTTCCTCTCATTGGTCTACCTTGATGATTGTGTAATTTACTCTAATAGTGTGCTTCTTTTGAAGGGTTTGTATATGTCTTTGTTTGTTTGTTATTATAGACTTTTTGGTGGCCATTACATTTACTTGTTTATAATAAACTATTTTTAAATAATATATATCTAACTAAAGATAAGAACAAAAAACAGGAAAAAAACCCTGTGTTGATACTATATATATATCTTGCCTTCAAAGAGACTGAACATTTGTCCAGATTTTGCAACCAATTTACTAATATGCCTTGAGGCCGTTTACATATATTTAACTTGCTGTTCTCCTCAGCCTGCCTAAGTTTAACCTGCATTAAAATAACCCCCCCAAAAATCAGATTGCTTATGTAACCTACTTTTACCACCTAAGCTAAATTCACAGCTTTTATCTTCAGTTATATATTCTTTCATGCCTCTGACCCAGAGTAACATATACATATATATATATATATATATATATATATATATATATGTGTGTGTGTGTGTGTGTGTGTGTGTGTGTGTGTGTGTTATGTATAAGTATATGTATGTATATATGAATACACACACACACACATATATGCTGTGGTAACATACAGATCTCGACTGCTAACATCTGTGCACGGTTTTTAATGTATTCTGAGTCAGCAAAGTAACTGCTTTCTCTGTAAAACTGTTAAAAATCTCTATAGAACAGCATTCCCATGCCATGCCATCTGCAATGTTAAGTTAACACATAGAAAAACCTTTGTTGGGGACACACACATACACAGGTCAGCTGGGGAACAGAGAAAGGCAGATCAGATGCACACAACAGGCAGGCAGGCAGGCAATAGATTACAAACTACAGGCAGGTGGAAGACACAGGGAGAGACACAGTTCAAGTTTGGGTTCATTCTAGGTGAAACTACTCCAAGAGGAAGGCTCTTTCTTTCAATTCTATAATGTGAACTTGATTAAAAGAATGCAAATAAAAAGATATATACATTTGAACATCTTGGATTTTTGAGGTTTCCCTTTACATCTTTGTATATATCCCACATCGTAATGTGTCGATACAGTTATTTTAAATTACTCTAGTCCTCATGCTGAAAATAGGTTTTATGATTTATACCATATTCATAATATAAGTACATTTAAATTTGTCTCTATAATTACTGCTTTAGCTCTTCTCATATTCTCTGCTGGTCATTAATATCTCTTTTTGAGTGTAAAGAACTCTCGACACTTCTTTTAAGGTATATTCTTTCAGCTTCTATTTGTCCAGGAGTGTTTTTTCTTTTTTCTTTTTTTGCCAAAGGACAGCTTTGCTGGATCCAAGGTTCTCTTATGGTTTTTTGCTTTTCAGATGTTTAATTTTTTTTAAACAGAATTTTTATTTGTTTATTGAACTTGCTTTAAAGTGCTGCTGCCTGTTCCCTCTATCTATATCTCTAATGAATCTTCGCTTTATACGCTTACAGAAATCTGATAGGATATCTGATTTTTATATGTGCCGAACAGTGCAAAAGATGTTAAATTCATTGATGCCTAGCCTGTGAAGTGGCCATACATTTAGCCAAACCCTTTCTGGATATGTTGGTGATAGTGTTCATGAGTAGTGGTAACCTATGGATTGGTAGACTCAGTAGACTGCTTTCTCTAATGTGTGTGAGTACCTCAGGAGGCCAGTAAAGCTGAGTTTTAGGGGGCAACTGATGCCTGACAAGTTGGCCTAGGGCACATGTCTGTTAGCATCAGACTAGAACCACAAACGTGGTCTTCTTGGTTGCCAGCTTCCTAATGTTAAGTTTTGAGTTTCACAGCCTCCCTATCCAAGGACTGATTCCTTACGACATATCTCTGAGTTCTATTTTTTTTTTATACAGCTGCAACCATCACAATTAGCTTATTTAGTCTTTGAAAAATATATTATGATCCTGATTTTAAGACAAATAAAGAATAGAGGAGCATGTTGTAGGGCAAACAAGGAGGGAGAGACAATGTGCAAAAATCTTGCTCAGAGCACCATCTCTTCTTTAATTTACTGTATCGCACAGCACCCAGTCTTGTCGCAAGTATACCTAACAGAAGGTGCAGGAGGAGGTTACGCGGCATCTTTACACAAGTGCATTTTATGTTACAACCAACAGCACTGGGGGGTGACTAGGACTACATAAAGGTAGGGCATTTATCTCTTCTAGGGTTCTAAAATTAATGCTTGGGGATGCTGAGGTTTAGCAGGAGCTACAGGATTGATGGGACACGGCAACAGGCTAACTGAAACCCCAAGGGGACTTTTCAGAACAGTTGAAAGCCACTTGTCATTCTCTCCTGACCTGTGAAATGTTTGCTGAGAATTCTGCTATCAACTGAAATCCCCTTCTGTGTTACTTGTTGTCCTTCACCCTTTGGCAACCTTCAGTACCTTCTTTATGTCCTTTTTCTGTGAGAACATTTGACTGGATTAAGTCTGACCAGTGAGGTCAGAAGACCTCTATGTACCTAGGCATTTAGGTGCTTCTCTGGGTTTGGGGGTTTTCGTCAAGGTGTTTGGGGGAGGTAGGTGATAATATTTTTAGCTCTTTGACATTTTAAGGTCCCACACAAACAAATAAGCTGAGGATGTGCTCTCTTGATACTGTCTAAAATGTCTCAAAACTGTTTTCTTCTTTATCTTTTAATTGCTGTCTCCAATTATGTTCAATTCTTTCTTCTAATTAATATAGTCTACTATCCTTTTCTTCCTTCTATTGTATTTTAAAACATTTTTTACATCATTTATTACTTCTATGAGAATTTCATACAGTGTTTACTGATTATATTCACCTCCCAACTCCTACCAGATCCCTGTTCTCCTTCCTTACCCATGCAACTTAGTGTCCACACCCTGCCATTTTTTAAGCCTTCAAGTCCAATTTGTGCTACCAAAATCTTGAATTCATGGACACATTTAGAGTGGGATCAATCTACTAGGGGCTACACCTGTAAAGAATACTAACTTTCCTTCTCCCAGAAGCTGTCAATTGCCAATAACTCCTTACTTAGGAGTGGGACTCTGTGACTACCTTTGTTCTCCATGCTAGGATTTGGACTGGCTGCGACTTGCACGGGCGAGTGCAAGTTGTGTGTGTTGTCACAACTACTGTGCATTCATATGTGCATCTCTCCTGCTGTGTCCAGAAAACCGTTTCCTTGTAGTCATCCACCACCTCTGGCCCTCACTCGCTTTCCACCCCATCCTCATCAATGATCCGTGAGCTTTAGGAGAAAGGGGCGTGATGCAGATGTTCTATTTGTGGCTGAGAATTATGCAGCCTCTTATTTTGACCTGTTGGAGGTCTCTGGGATAACCACTATCTGCTGCAAATAGACCCTACTCTGATAAGGTTTGAGGGATTCATTAATTTATGGGCATAATGACAAGTCATTAAGGGTTGGTTTCATACCATGCACACTTAGTAGAATACTAGTAGATTGTCTCACAAGGTCTATGGTTGTCAAGTTACGTGTTCTTGGTATGATAAAAATACCAGGTCTAGGTTTCATCTTGTGTAGTGTGACTCAAATTAAACAAAGTAGTAGTTGATGGCTCCCACGATGCTTGTATCACTCTTGCATCAGTGGGCATATCTTTCCAGGCCAGCAATTATTATGGCTTACAGTGTTAACAGCAGGGTAAGATGTCGGTTTTAGCTTTACTGTTTTCACCATCTCAAAAATTTCTGCTTGTTTTATTTTTTTTAATTCTCTACTTCTCTTTGTTAAGCTTCTCTGTTGGAGTGCTGAAATCTTTCTCTGTGTTTTCTTCAAACTTTTTTTTTTTTGCTTCTTTAAAATAACTGTTTGAAATTCTATGTCTGAGAGTTTTTCTATGCCAATCAATATCTGTTGAATTTATGGAACCTTACTCGACTTTTAGTGAAGTGATGGTCTTCCGTAAACACTGCATACTTTTTGGCATGTAGTGGCATCAGGACATTGAAGAGTGAAGTCTGGATTCTAGTTTGCTTATTGTCTTCCCAATATGGAATTGGGTCTCTCTCTGTCCAGACTCTAAGCAAGCTCCTTATTTTCTCAGATATGCAGTCACTATTTCAGCATTAGAGGTCACTCATGTAGAATTTTCATGCATGTGTTAGCTGCCGATTTCTATGCCACATTTGTGGCCTTAAACTCTGCCAATCTATATTCTGAGCCAATAGTCTTCCATAACCAGCACTCCTCTAGAGAAAGAAGAAAACTCAGGCTGCTACAGGCTTCATACGATTGAAGTAAACTTGTGATCCAATCCTTCAATAACTAGACTTGTGTATTTCTGTCTCAGTTGAAAACTCATGGATGGGATTTATGTACCTTATTCTCAAGATGACAACAGCCATACCAAGGTGAATGCATAAAAAGAAGCCTGCTACAGAGAGACAAACACCACCTGATTTCATCTATATAGAGTTTATAGAAGGAGAACTCAGTCACAGTGAGTGGGTTGTTATATAGGGACATAGATTAGAGACGTGAGAAGACCTTGGTCATAGATAGGTCATTTTAATTATAAGTTTTAGAGACCAATGTCCCTGGTTGATGCTTGTTTCTTGGAAGGTAATGTGTTTTCTTTGTTTCTGTTAGGTATCTTTACCGTAGTCTCTTTACCCCTTGTCTGATGATGACATGTCTCATGCCACTATGTATCTGCCCTCTTGCTTTCCATGCTTGGGCTCCCTCAATATGTCTTTGGTTTGTGGATTAGAGTAGTCAACAAACTTGAAATATTCTAGCCCTTTGCCCTCTGGAATCATATTTTCTCTCCTTCCTGCCACACAAATGTAATCTTTTTCTTTGCTATTCTCATTACATATATATTGACCTATGAAGTAATGTGATATTGTCTCATGAATTTTTCTCTTTTGTTCCTCTACTTTCATTTACTTTGTATATTTTAGTTGAATAATTCTCTTTTTTTTGTTTTTTACAATTTATTCACTTTATTTTCTGATTGTAGCTTCCTCCTTCATCTTCTCCTGGTCCCACCCTCCTTCCCTCTCCCCCACCTATCCCCCTGTTCTAGTCCACTGAAAGGGTGAGTGAATCCCCTTGCCTTCAGATCTTAGCCTATCAAGTCTCTCAAGTCTCTAGGGCTGCCTGGATCCTCTTCCTGTGTATATTTTATTTAAGGACATATCCTAATTTTTTTTTCTGTTGCTGTGATAAAACAATCTAATTATATGTAACTTAGCAAGAGAGGGTTTATTTCATCTTGTGGTTACAGTCTATCATCTACAGACATTTGGAAAGAAACTCAAGTAAGAAATTGAAGCAGTAAACATCGATAAATACTGATTGATGGCTCCCTTATTGGCTCTCAAGGTTAGTTGTGCTTCTTATACATCCCAGGAAGACCTGCCCAGGGAATGCCTCCTAATGTGGGCTGAGCCTTCCTACATTAAATCACAATCATGATATCCCCTCACAGACATGTCCACAGCCCAGTTTTATTTAAGCAATTCCTTAAACAACTTAGGAAAGGAAAGTACTTGGCTTTCACTTCCAAATCACAGTCCATAAGTAAGGTAAGCCAGAGCAGATACTCTAAGCAGAAACCATGAGGGAACTCTGCTTGCTGGTTTGCTCATGGACTCATGTTTAGTTAGTTTTCTTATACAGGCTAGGACCATGTGACTAGGGAATGGTGGTACCCACAGTTTAGGCTGGTCCCTCCTACATCAATTAATAATGAAGATATCCCCTCATAGTCATACACACAGATCAATTTAATCTGGGCATTCCTTCAACTGATATTCACTTCTCAGTTGATGCTAGACATCTTAAATTGACAGATAAGCCAACCAGGACAGTCACCTCTCTCTCTCTCTATTTTTGTGTATGGTCCTGTACTCCTGCAAGTGAATGAACGAAAGATGAATATCTCTGTTCAAATATGTATGACCTTCTCTGTGATGAGAATGTAGCACCTTTGGTGGAGTGCTTGCCTAGAATGCAAGAAGCTTCTGGATTCCATGCCCAGTGATGCATAAGCAAAATGTAGTGGTAAAGGAATGTAAAAAAATAAAATAAAATAAACAAATATGTCTTTCTTTACATTCTGCTGTCTACGAGTAGCCAGTCATTTATTCTGAGAGACAGTGTTCCCAAATATATGAGTTTCTTTTTGGGATCCATTATTTTTCCATTCCCAAATCTAATCAACATACAACTGTAGCTATCTCTTGAGGAAAAAATTCTAAAAAAAGTCCCTTTTTTTTTTTTTCAGGGAGCAGTTCTATGCAAGCTGGCACTATCACCATTGCCTTTATCTGATTCAGTGTCGTAGGAACATAAGTCTTAGACAAATCACCAATAGACTGCTTAAAAAGGTGAACCTCTGATAAATAATTCCCAGCCTCCCTCACCCACACACATTTTTATGAAGCAAAAGTGGTTTCTGCAGTTTTGTGACAAATGAAGGTGCTGTCAGGATTATTGTGGTTAAAAAGGTGGTGAATACAGAGGTGGAGTCTTACCTCCCCCTGTACTTCATTTTAAATCCATTTTTGTCTAGTCTAATGTGTTCACAATGAGCTTATGAGACCTCCGTCCAGGCCTCCACTTAGACAATTACAGCCTGATGGAAATACTGAATGGGATTTCATGTGGAAGCAGAATTCAATTGTCAATGCCAGGTGCCCATGGTGTTTCTTAACAGTGGTGGGGACCTGCCATTCTCCCTCTTCCTCTTGCATCTCCCTGGGCTACCCTCTCCTGACCTCAGCTCCACGGGAGCCCATTATAGCAACTTGATTCTGCCCTGGGTCTGCCTATTGTTCACTCAGCTTTCTGTCATGAAGCATGGGATCTGAGTTGCAAAATCTTATCCAGCCTTCTTTCCAGAGATGGAGAAGTAGGAGATTTGAGGCAGACAGGACAAATGCAAGTTCTATAAGGTTGTGTCTAAGCAGGTGACAGACCTGGGTATACCCTACCTGCAGCAAAGTTAATACTAGCACCCTCTCCAGAAAACTTCACAAAGGGTAGAGTCTCCGCAGGACTTTTGATTTTGTTTTTGTTTGTTTGGGCTTTTTTTTTTCTTTTATGAGGACAGGTTTCTCTGTGTAGCCTTGGATATCTTGGATGCACTTTGTAGACCAAGCTGCCAGCTAGCTTTCTTACGCCCATGACCAGGTGCCTGTAGAATAGTGACACCCACAGGAGATCTAGGCCCTCCCATATTAGTTAGCAATCAACCAATCTCCTACATCTGTACCCACAGGCCAATCTGATCTGGGCAATCTCTTAATTGAGACTCCCTTCCACAATGAGGCTCAACTGTGTCAAGTTGACAGTTGAAGCCAACTAGGACACATATTGTCTGTTTACAAGGGAAATTCTTATTTTTTTCCAGCTTCCAATTCTACAAGTTTCTCAATAACATTTTCTATAAGGACTTCATTCTTTCTTGAATTGACTGAGATAGCATTCTGTAACTTGTGGTCAAAGAGTCATCATGACACACATCCTCATACTCAAGTCAGTAGGGCTGAGATGAAACCTCAATTTAATATTTATGGTGAAACACACTTAGATGGGTTCACTCACTCAGGATCTTAAGATGACATGCTGGATGTATAGCAAAGTTACAACTACAACTTATCTCTCCGTTTCTAGCCTTCTACATCATCTATGAGATGTCAGCACCATGTACTTTTGTCAGTGAGGACTCACTCGATGAACATTGATGTTTCTAGTCTAGGATGTCACAGAAGCTCCAAGAGGGCTGAACACATAGAGTGTAGGCGGAACATGATAGTAGGAAGGTTAACAACCAAGACTGAGAAGGGACAATGGAAGGACCACTCTCAGCCAATTAGTGCATCCTAAACTCCAGAGTTGTGGACAAAAATGCATCCCACCGAAGTGGAATCCTTAATGCCCTCTGTGACTACATTTGAAGGCAGGGCCTAGGAAGAAGTAGCCAACATTAGTGAGGCTCTAGTCCAACTTGCCTTGAACATATGAGAAAAGAATATACGGCCTCAGGAGATATTCCAGGAATGAACCCATAGAAGAAAAACACAGAGGAAAATACAACAACAACAACAATGAAAACAAACAACAACAGCATTAAAACAGGTACTTGCAAGACAAGAGGACAGAATGGCCTTCAGAGAAGACACATCTACCAGCACCCTGTCCTCACATGTTTAGTCTCTGGAATTGAGAGAAACCAGTCTCTGTTGTTGAAGCCACACAGTTTGCATCATTGCCAAGATAACCATTCCCAACTGATACTACCTGAGCAAAACTGATAGCACTAGAAGAGCGAGGATGGCAGGACCCATACATCCCAGCGTTTCTCACAGAGCCACAAAGGTAGCAGCAGCAACTCTTGAGAACTTATTGGAAATGCAAAATTTCAGACACACCTCTGATCTTCTAAATGGGAAATTCCTTGAGTGAACCTAGCGGCGGTGACTCAGTAAGGCTTCTCCAGATGGTCTGATGTCCACTAAAACAGGGGACCCCTGGAGTCTTCCAGTTACCATTGGTGAGTAGCTGAGGCTGACCCTGGAGCTATTACCCACTCTGCACTTTAAGCTCGCCAGGTGGGTGAGAAGAGTGGGTACCAAATGCTAGTGCACTTCTTAGATAAAGAGTCAGATGTGCATTCGGAAGGCAGGCTGGTGCATAGTGGCATAGCAAGGCCACAGAGGTAAAGGTGAGAACACTGATGATGATTTGCAGGGGCTCTAGCCAGTGCTGCAACTACAGGCAGTGGGCTGCTCTGCTTTGTGACAGTGTGTGTGTGTGTGTGTGTGTGTGTGTGTGTAGCTGTGGAGGTCAAAGGTTTCTCTCTTGTCAGCCACGGTCCACAATTTTGTTTTTGAGGAAGGATCACTTACTGGCTGCAGTGTGCAGATTAGTTTAGACTTATTGGCCTGAAAGCCCCCAGAGATCCTGCTGTCTCCACCTCTTCAGCACCGAGTTATTATAAATGTGCTACTTGACTTGTTTTGTTTTGGGGGGAGAGAAAAGGGGGAGGGGTTCTAGGAGTCAAACTCTTGCCCTCTTGCTTGCAAGACAAACATTTTATCAGCTAATCTGTATTCACAGTTGCCATTCTTCCGTTTTCATCGAAGGTTCCAAGATTGTCTCTCTGTGAGAATAGTAGAGTTAGCTAAATGCAGCAGAGTGAGGCTGCCATTTTGTGGCTGTGTAGTTATGTGTCAGAAACTCTGATAAGAACCACAAATACTCTTAATCATGATCTCTGAAATGATCCAGAGAAGTAATTACCACTATTGACACTCAACAACTTTTGTAGTTATGTCATATGATTCTCCCATCATTACATTTCCTGGCTGCAGTTTCTTGAATGTTCCTTTGAGAGATTTGGGTAAAATTATATTCTTGTATCTAAGTTACTATTTTTGTTCGTTAAGCCTCAGATGGTAGCTTTATAATTTTTTTCTGTATTATCAAGTGTATCTATACCACATCTATCACTACCATCTGTCTATCTATGTTTCTAACATTGATCTATTTATCATCTCTCATCTATATTTTATCACCTATCAATCTATTTTCCTCTATACCATATATCGACATTTTCTCCTTCCTTCCAAAACCACCTCTCTGTTTCTTTTTTCTTTTTATTTCTGTCTTCAATTTATCTTCAAACGATATCAATCACTATCTATTTGTTACCTATCCATTTATCTCTAGCATCTATCACTATTATGTATCTACCTCTAAGACTATTATGTATCTATGTACCTATGTATGTATTACCCAATCTACCCATAACTTATCTACTGATGTCAATTTCTTTTACCTGTCAAGTGTATATATATATATATATATATATATATATATATATATATATATATATATATACATATATATGTATGTATATGTATATATATGTATACATATACATAACACATATTTATGCATATACACACATCTACATATGTACACACATATACACATACATATAAACACGTATACTTACACAAATACTTGCACACACACAAATACATATATACCCATGAGTACATACTTGCTAAGATACACTTAGACACATATACATGCACACAAATATACACAATACACACATTGTACATATGCTTAAATACACACATATTTATGTATCCCATGCAAACACACACATAAACATGATACATGAATACAGTTGTTGGTTTTTTTTTTTAAGTAATTTGTAAATTCAGTTCTTCAGCATTGTTGCGATCTGTTTTTCTCCTGCGTGGCTCAATGCAGGATGAGCTATTACCTCATTCTTTGGATCAGTGCTGCCATTAGCCTCATCTTGACTGTGAGCTGCAGCTGATGTGACATATATGATGTGTGTGCTCTATAGGCTTTAGCAGTCATCTATCAAACTCTAGGCACTGGTCAGTACCGAGGAAAGAAATGGGCCTCAGGTGGCCCAGTGTTCTCTGGGATCACAGCTCAATGACAGACGGTGGCCATAACTAAAGGCCCCTGGGTGTGCCAAGGCTGTAACAGAGGCATAAAATTCAATGACAGAACAGAAATACAGCAGTAGAAATACAGTAACAAGAAAACAGCAGTGACAGCATGACTCCTACTCTGAAAACTAACCCTTTAAATGCCCAGGGTGTACTGTGTGGTCCGTTGATGGCTTTACAGATCTTATTTCATTCAGTTAACACCATTTCAGTATGAAGTGGGCAATATCATTGTCCATTTTTATGTATGTGTTGTGTGACTTTTCCTTGGGCAGTATGAACAAATGGCACCAACAGACCAAAGCAATGACTCCACCTTAATCCCTCTCAGTGAAGTGCTGGGTTTATTGGGGTTACTTATAGGAGCATGGGCTACTAGATCCTTACAGGAGCTTGGGTGTCTCAAAAGCAGCTGTGTTACTGACAGGCTCACTCCGTATAGATGACTATTCATAAAAACTGTATCCCTGGAGCCTCCCAAACACTTGCAGGCATCTGGTCTTGGTGAGAGTCTCCTCTTCTGATCAATGGTTCCTGCTTATACAACCTTGGTGAAGGCAGTGTGTATGTCTGGGTACATGCAGGTGTTGGGAAGCTTGTAAGTTTCAGGAACTTCCTGGGATGTATGGGTTTTGTTTCCTTCTTGAGCCTTGGAAGTTTCCTTTAATTCTTGACTCTTAATCACTTTCCAGAAGAGGTTTTAGTTCATAGGAAGTAGTGACAGAACAGTTTGGAAACTGTGGAACAGTTTCAGAAACTGCCTAAAATAATACAGGTTGGAGGCTGGTGAGAAGGCTCCATGAGTGTAGGAATTGGTACTTGACCATGGGAAAATGAGTTTGGATCTGCAGGACCCACATCAAGCTGGACATGGTACCTCAAGACAATTAACTGTAACCCAATAAATCCATCCCTGTCATTTTGGCACTCCAACAGAGATACTGGAATTGGAAATGATAAGAGAATACTGAAGAATGGGCCCAGTTAGCCAGAAATATTCAGTGGTAAAAAAGGACAGACCCTGTCTCTAGCAAGGTGGAGTGTGAGGACCAGAACCTGAGGTTGCCCTGTAACCTCTGCTCGTGTGCTATGACACATGCTTATCTACACACACAGGTACACACACACACAATAAAAATAAATACTAAAATTGTGTGGGTAGAGAGCATTGGAAGTTTTAGGAGAACTGTTAGAAGGTTAGGCATGAGATTGAGGGAAGCATTTAGACTTTCTGGGTCCAGAGACTGAGAGGATAGTCTAGGCTAGAGCCCAGCTCTGCCATGGGAAAGGCAAATGACTAGGAAGCAAGGTGGAAATTGGAAAAAGGACACATGATCATCTAAGAAAGCTAGCGTTTGCTTTTGCCAAACTGAGCGACAGAAACAAGGCCTTAGGCAAGCCTTTCTCCATTTATTGAGTGAGACCCTTTCAACTATCTCATAGGTGTTTTTGTGTAGAAAAATCAACTCAAGGTATATTCATACATCCATGTTTTATATTTTGAATCTCGTGAACAGAGACAGACCTACAGAGATAAAGCTTCCTTGAGTGTCATGTTTTGCCCGTGATGAGGGATCAGCCAGGAAGCACTAAGCTCTTCCACCTTACAGAGATATTTCCTCCTTCACCAGTTCTCGGAACCTCATGGATATACATATTCATGCCCAACAGAGAATGGGAAGGCTATTCATATGCATATGTAGCTTCCTACTTCTGTTCCCTCACTGTCTTTACAATTTATTAACTCCTAGGTAGACTCTGTACCTTGCGAGGGTGGAATTGATGACTGGCTGAATGATGTTTGATGAACTGCACCATACTTAACCACTGCTTCTGCATTCAGCCAGTTCAATGAGTAAACCATAAATTGAGCAGAATGGGTGATGTCCCATCCCCTAATGCCTGTGTCGGGATTCATAGTGCTAAGTCTGGGTCTCTAGCCAATACTAGCTGATATGCATTAAGAGAGACAACGCTCAGCACATTGCTAACTTGCTAACCGAGAAAGCTATTTACATTCATATTGGTGTCTATAACCTGTTGGGATGGGACTCATTGTAATTTATGATGGTCTTTGCTGCTTTCCAGGAAGCCACAATGGGCATGGATTTCACTTATGTTTCCTAGCAGGAACCCAGCCCCAATCAATACTTGAAGGAATGACAGTTATTAAGAAGACTTGGGACCTGATTCTAGCTGATACATTATGATAATTCATATCAAAGCCACCATCAGAATGTCGTGAAAGAATTTACTGACAGCTTCTCTCTGAGGGTAGACCTGTCTACTCTACTTGATGTACCTTAGATGAGTAACAGGCAGAATCCTTGGACGATGAATTGCTGCCCCCAGAAGTCGCTTATGAACGGAACCCTTCAGTGGGAGTCCACGGCCTGTATATCATTGACAGCAGTTCCACTGGAAGTTAGAGACAATAGCAATACATTAGGATGTTGACATCACCCTAAAGCTTGCTTGCAGTGGGCAGAGCCAATAAACACATCTCTCTACTGTGAGACACAAGCCTAGAGAACCTGTGGTGTGGCAGCCGAATTAGGGTCCATTTACTGGAAAAGACATTGGTCTCTCTACTCTTTCCTTCCTCTGAAGCTACTCCTTTAATTCTTTTGCCCGTGCTGACTCTCAAGATTCTCTTGATTTTCACAGACCTCCAAACTCCATAGAAAAATACTGAGCAGTAAAAAGGTAGGCGAGGCTTCGTCTTAGCAAAACAGAAAAGGGCATTATATTAGTCAGCTTTCTATCCCGATAGAGAAAAGTTTGAGTTGATTCACTTAGAAAGTGAGAAGGTTGTTTAGACTTTCAGAACTGGGGGTTCCAGTTGAAGATCAAAGGGGTCCCATTGATGAAGGGCTCAGACGATGGCTACACCAGAACCTGGATGGTGGTAAGAAAGAGTACACAGGTCATGATTCCCTGTAAGTGTGAGTACTCTTGCTAAGGTCCTTTCCAAACACTCCCCATTCCCGAATACACACACACACCTTTCAATAGGCACCCTGAGGGGCAAGCTTCTGACTCATGATCTTCTGTTTGTTATCTTCTTGAGTTCCTTTGTTTGCTCCACTGTGCCCTAGCACATTACCTCCAAATTCACACATGTACGGTGGGCAGAGAAGGAGGAGTCAGGGCCAATGCGTGTGTTAACACTGACTTTCAAGACAGAGAGATCTTGTCTCATGTGTCCACTCTGCTTCAAGATGGTCTTGATCTTGGAAAACTTTGGCTACTCTCTGACCTCAGCTGGCCTTTGTTTTCTCTTACGGAAAATAGGAATCTGGTGTGTGTGTGTGTGTGTGTGTGTGTGTGTGTGTGTCCGAGTGTTTGTGTGTGTGTGTGTGTTTGCACATGCATGTATGAGGTTCATGTGTGTTGTGCACACATTCCATAACCTGTGTGTGGAAGTCAGGTCGACCTCAGATGTTAGTTATTGCCTTACACCTCCTTTGAGACCTAGATCATGTGGTGGTTCTATTTTTAGTATATATTTGTTTGTTTGTTTGTTTGTTTGTTTATGTGTGTAAGCGAACATGTTCCCCAGTACATATGTCAGCCATGGGTTGTCAGTCCTTTCTACCTGCTTGTTTTGAGACATAGTCTATGTTGTTCACAACTGTAGACACTAGGTAACTAACCCACGAGCTTTGAGGTCTCCTGTTTCCACCTTCTATCTCACCACATGTGCATTGGGATTATAGGTGTGTGCTCCAGTGCCTGGGGGAATCAAACTCAGCCCCCACCCGATGCTTGTACGGTCCATGCTTTCCCTACTGAGCCATCTTCTCAGTCCAGAAATAGTAAAATGTAGTGTCTATTCACAGGGTTAGAGCTAGAGTAAGTGAATGGGGTATTTAGGGGTTCCTGAGTGGGCCTGTTAATCAGCATAGTCTTTTGACAATAGAGGGAAGGAAAGTGATATGCTCTGATGGTACATTTGGACTAGACTAGGCTGCTGTCTAGAGGGAGGAGTCTCTAGCCTTGTGGGGAAGGTAGACCTTTCAAGGGGAGTATCCAGGAAATTCAGAGAAAGCAAGCTGTGAGGCTAGAAATCTTAGAGCCTGTGACCTTGAGCCTAAAGTCTCAGAAGATGGCAATAATCAGAGTAGTGAGGTGGGGAGGATGGCAGTAAATAAAGTGTGATGCTCACATCTTATAGACACTGTTGTCCTCCTGTCATGTACCAAGCTTCCTCCCCTGCTGCTGGAACAAACACCTACTGGCTGACAGTGGCTGTTTCTCCCACGACTGTGAATGGCACTCAGTATTAATGTAATTTGACTCAGGCAAATCTGCCAGAAAGTTTTTTATGTGACACTCTTGCAGTCCACACTCACTGCCTGCCCTGGTATTCCCTTTTCATGCTTTCTCATGTCCTCCTCATCTATTTCTCCCTTTATTGAGGGATTCATTTTGCGTCAACTAAAGAATAAAAGTAGAGATCTGCAGGAATAGCTTAGTGGTTAAGATCGCTTGCTGTTCTTGCAGAGGACCTGAGTTCAGTTCCCAGTACCCATGTCAGGCAAGATTCCAGATCCAGCGGTCGATGCCTCCATGGACACTTCACTCTAGTGGATGTGAACATGAGCATGCCAACACAATAAAAATATAACTGAGCATAAAGGAATTACTGAGTTCCTATAAAACAGCTACTAAACTGAACATTTCATGAGGGGTCATGGCTTATTCCTCATGGTGCTTTTTCTAGGTCAAGATTGCTGTATGCCAATCAGGAAGGTAAATATGTTAGGAAATTGAAGTGGCCTATTTGTCTGTACCTAAGAGCACTGTACCAAACCCTAGGCCTTTGAGATAATTAAAGGGGTATTTCTTACTCATTTTCCACCCAGGAAAGTTTGAAAGCTCCAATATACAAATCTCTGTCCTGGCACCTGTGCCTCAGAGAAGGTTGTGAATCTCGTTGGCTGATGAGGTGAGTGAAGGAGAGTCATGCCTAGTAATATGCTGGCCTTTAGTGTTTGTGCAAGAATGGTATGTGTTTATGCTCGCTGTCCTCCAACAGGAACAGTAAGCTCTAAGTCCACACATCCACCTGCCTCTTGAAAATGCCCGTACCTTTCATCTGTACTGATGAAAAACTGAAAATAGTCCATGAACAGCGACTGACACTGCATTGACAGATTCACTGAGGAACGACTGGGTCTAAGAGTTTTCTTAGGTATATCTGTTTGCTTTCTGTTTTCTAAACACCAGATAATTCCCCCCAAAGAAAGCAATTTACAAGCTTATCAATACTTCTTCTCTCAAGAGTATTTACCTTTAATAACGGCTAAATGCTAGGTTTCATTTGTATTGCCTTTGTTTTTGTTTATTTGTTTATTTGAGGCAGGGTTTTGCTATGTATCTCAGGCCAGTCTCCAACTTGAGAAAATTCTGCCATGGCCACCTGAGTGCTGAGATGACAGTGTGTTCCATCAAGATTGGAGCAACTATTTCCTTTTTATCCATTTGTTCATTTATCTTGTGTGTTTGGATTCATGCACGCCATGGGGCATGTGTGGGAGTAATTCCCTCCTTCTCTCAGGTTGCCAACCCTTGTCTTCTGAACATTCCCACCAGCCCAAATATTTAATCTCCACTGGTGAAATCTCAGATGCCACAAGAAATGGAGATGAAGGATTTCAGCCAGTGTTGCTTCACTGGCTTTTTGGATTATAGAAGGTGGGCCTCTGTTTATGGGAGATAAAGGACACTAGTCTTTAATATGACAGTGAATCAGGCTATGGCATTTGAGCTGTCTGTCCTTGGTAAATTTGTGCCAGTCCCCAGTGGGGGTGACTCAGGATCTGAGAGTTTTGAAACAGCCTGGGAAGTAGCAGGGTACTAGACAGAGACTTGAGTTGTGGGTCCTCCATACAGCACAGCTACCCACAGGCTAGGCAAGTATGGGCATGTTTCTTTCTGTTCCTATATTTCCATCTTTGTCTCCTCTCTTAGGGCTGTTTGAAATGCAGCTCCTATCACATTTTAATGTGTAGATAGATGTATGCCTTGGGGTTTTGTTAAAATGCAAGATTTCAAATCATTGGGTTCAGCATGCATTGAAAGTTTACATTTCAAATGAGCTTCTAGATATGGCTGACCTTTTGGGTCCCCAGGCCATATTCGGGGCATCTGAACTTGGAGAACTCTCAGGGTCAACTCTTAGTAGTCAGCATACATATACTTAGTACCTATTATAGACAGAGAACTTTGCTAAGAGCTCTTGATACTGAGGCAAAAGGGCCACTTTGTAATGACAATTGAAATGTCCACTTTGCAGTAGAAAAAAAAATAGCCCCAGCATTTCAAAGGTGCATAGAAATGGGTCTGGAAATTGTACAAGAAAAAGAGATGCCATGCAGGAGCGATTTATTTGTAGGTGAGATAGAGATTTAGATGTCAGAAAATCACAGACCCTGTAAGAAGCTGGGAAGCTGTCAACTATTAGCTGTATAGAGGGGTGCTCCCAACCATAGAAGATGCTGGAGAATTCCTTTGTCCTGGAGAAGTGTGCTGAGGGTAGAGGAAAGAATTATTCTTATCTATGCTCATAAATACATCTCACTCTGATTACATTCTCCCTGCTTCCCCATCTCTTAACTGTTAGCACCATGCTTATGAAAGATTTGCCAGCCCTGGCTGGATGCCTGTTAGGCAGTCCCAGCAAGCAGGATGCTGGGATATAAGACAAAGGGTCACCTTCGTTACTGCTCAGCTCACAACAGGCCAAGCCAGTGAGTCAGAAAAGGAAAAGCATGTGGGTGGATCAAGGAGGCAAGTGGCCTCTGTGGTGTGGTGATTATGTTCTGTGAAAGAACACCTGCACACAGTGGCAGCCATCTGGAGGAGACAAGACTGTCCCTTTATGTCAGGGGTTCTGGCAAAGAATAACCTGATTTAATGATTATGAGAAGGGGGACAGAACCATGAAACAGGGACCAGCCAGGAAGGCATTCTCCCTCTGGTTCATTGCTGGGATTATATGGAGACAGTTTTTCCTCTGATGCTAAAGTTGATCACAGAAAAGTGCCCTCAGTAGGCATGGGAGGGAGCTGGCTTGGTGAGCCTGTGACTTGAATGATTCAATGCTTCTCTGAGATTCATTTTTTTTTCCAGCTGAGCAATAACAAGATTGGGCACAGTGTCTTCAACACTGTTTAATGATGGGAGTCTGCAAAGAAGAACAGAGTATGTTGGTATGGATGTGTGAGAATGCAATGATGGAACTTTTTACTTTGTGTGGGAGTTTGGAAATAAGAAAATCTATGAAGAAAAAAAATCTATGAACACAGTAGCATAGGCCTGTATTCTCAACTCTTGAGGTAGAGGCTGGAGGAGTTCAAAGCCATCCTTGGTTACATAGTGAGTTCAAGGCAATCCTGATCTACATGCTGAATGATATCTTGTCCAAGAAGAAAAAGGAAAAGAAAAAAAAAGGAGTCTGTGACAAGAAGGAGTGGCTACCAAGGATCAAATGGACAGATGATGGCCAATAGGCACAACCTTAAAATTACAAAATGAGTAAATTTTAGATATCTCATGGTAGCATAATGGTGGCTACCATTAACATTATAGTACTGAACATTTAAAATTCACTGTGAAGTACACATAAGAAGCAATCATGTGTGGTAGTAGATACGCTAATTAGCTTTATTATATTAATTATTTCACAGTGCATATGTACAATAAGCATTATACTGGATACTGTAAATACATATATATGTAATTTTCTTTCTTTTTAAAATTGAAAACAGATCCTTGTCTTGTATTGTACATCCTGGCCACAGTTTCCTCTCCCTCCTCTTCTCCCAAATGCTCCAACCTTCCTTCTCCCCCCATATCCATTTCCCTTCCATTTCCTCAGAAACAATAAGGCAAATAATCCTTATATCGAGGCTGGACAAAGCAAGTCAATGGGGAAAAGAGTTCCAAGAGCAAGCAGAAAAGTCAGAGATATACCTGCATCCATTGTTAGGAGTCCCACAAACCCACCAAGTCATCAGCCATAATATATACACAGAGGATCTGAAGCTAGGACTAAAGTAGTCCATGGTTAGAGTTTCATGTTCAAGCTGATTCAAGGTCCAGCCAAGGTCACCCCTTCTGTTTATATGGCATGCTATCAGTTCCCAAATAATTCATAGATCAAGGGATTTTATTTACCTATGTATTTTCTTCTTCTTCTTCTTCTTCTTTATTTTCTTCCTCATCTTCCTCTCTCTGTCTCTTTGTCTCTTTGTCTCTCTCTCTCTCTCTCTCTCTCTCTCTCTGTGTGTGTGTGTGTGTGCTGTACCCATATGTGCACACAGAGATAGGAAGTCAACCTCACATGTCTCCATAATAGTCCATCTCTACAGTGAGAATGACTCTGTTTCCTGTCTACCTCATTAAAATTGCACCCACCCAACTCTCCCCCGTTGCACCTTTCTACTCACCGCTCCTCTGACACAAGAGGAGTTCTCCTTATTTTGTTATTAACTGATCCCCTCATTGACATATGCCCCTCACAAGAACAAAGATACTGCTCCTTTGGTCACTATGTTAGATGCTCTGTGGCTGAGTTGCAAGTGCCCATTCACTGCCCACTGGAACGTGAGTGAAAGAATAAATAAACTGTCAGTATGATATGTGTCTACGGCACTGGCTCTGTCAAGCCAACACAGAAGACAGAAAGAAGTAAAATCACCTTGTGGCAGTCACCAGGAAAGTTTCCCAGCAGACAGGATTCATTCTACATTAGTAGCTTAGTCTCTTGCTACCTACTCTTGGTGACACCCCATTACCACCACATGACACATTTCCAGATGGTAATCCCTGCTGCTGCCAAATGGCTGTGCCTGTGGTGGCTACAGGGGGGCATTCGACTTCAGCAGTTTAGCAAAGTGAGACAGAGGGAAGAGGACAAAGCCAGTTCTACAGCTACAAGCGGTGGAGGGTTGAATTTGAGAAGAGGAACATTTTACTTGTATAGAGTAACTGCCTCTGGACCAGGGAACTCAAAATTTGTAAGACAGTGAAAGAACAACCCAGCAACTTCCCTGTCAGGTGAAGGATTTCAATAGCCAGCCATTCTGTGAAGAAAGTGTAAACTTGCTGACTAGGTAGGAATTCTATACTCTTGTGGATTTTTGCCAATTTTGTGGGACTTTTTCTTCCTAGCATCTTCTGTGACATTAAATAATCATGAAATGACAGGAGCACAGTTCCATAGAACACAAAGGCACAGGAGGTTGAAGGCTGTCACAGGTAGTAGTGAGCTGCCCTCCTCATCACTTGAAGTAAATTGATGTGGACTGTTCCCATAGCAACAAGTAAAGATGCCTACATATAATGGATTAGGACAGGAGTTGGAAGTCCCTGTGCAGATGAGGAGTTTCTCTAGCTGTGCTATGTTTAGATAGGTCAAATTGGATAATTTTGCTCTGTGGCTTCCCAAGTTTTCTGATTTGGGAGTTGGGCCTCTATTGTTGATTCTTTCACAGCACCAAGAACTCACAAGTATGTCCCCTGGGAGAAATGACCAATGGCTTCACACTGAAGCATCTCTTGTGCCTTATCTCCTTTTACCCTCCTCCACTCTCTTTGCTTTAACCATCACACGTTTTCTTCATCTTTGTACACACTTCAAAGTCTCCTCACCTCAAAGCCTACCTTGATCCTCTAGATGGACATTTAAGTGTCCAGAGTCCAAGTGGGTATTGCGTTTTAGAGGGAGAGCATGCTTGGCTGTCCCTCTAATGTGTGTTTAAGAACCATTGAGCTGGGAGTACTGGTGCACATCTGTATGCCCAGGCTGCTTAATTAGTAGAACTGCTGTGAGTTTAAGGCCAGCCTGGACAACAGAGTAAATATCCTGTTTCAGAAGTGGAACAAAGGAAAACAAGAGCCGTTGAGGTAGATATGGTAGAACATACTGTAAACCCAGCACTCAGGAGGTGGTGTCAGGAGGCTAAATAACAAAACCTTGTATCAAAACAAACAAGAAAAGTGCCATGCAGAGACCTTCTTAGTCACCTGCCCTGTCATTCAACTCACTTCTTCGATCCACTCCTAGGTCTCTGTACCCTCCCAGGGCAATGAAAGCCTACTCTTGGAACTTTACTAATAGGCATCTAATACTCACTTTCCCCTTTTGTTTCATTGGTAAAAACTTGGTAGAGTGGGAAGGGATAGAGAGAAGGTAACTTACCCCAGGCTGGCATGTTGGTGTCACTCTATTAAGGTGGCAGATGTGTAGTTATTCTTTGAGGTGACTTCCTCTTGCCCCTTCAGACTTGGGTGCCATAGCTAAATCGGGATATGATGAAGGGAAGGCTCTCCCACCTCTTCTTCCTCCTTGCACTCCTCCTTCTCTTTCTTTATTATTTGGAAAGCTTCTGTATACATATGTATTGTGTGTTGAGCCTGTCATCTCCTTTCCACCCTTTTCTCACCTCCTAGCTTCCCATTGGTCCTCTTTGTTTCCTGGAAATTTTTACCTCCACTTTCATGTCATATATGTGTGCATGATTTTATGTCTCTATATAAAATCTCAAAACCATAAATGAGAACACCTGTAGGATTATTTTTCCATCTCTGTTTGGTTTAGCTTATTTAATATAGTTGTTTCCACTTGTATCCATTTTCCTGTAAACAACATGGCTTAATTCTTCTTTGTGGCTTAAAAAACCCCATTACGTGTGTATACAGCATCTGCTTACCTTATCCTCCATTGATAGATGCCTAGTTTGATCTATCCCTTAGCTTCTCTGAAGAGGAATAAGTAAACAAACACTGATGTGCAAGGATCTCCGGGAGATGTTGACATGGATTTATTATTGGTTAACCCCTGGCAGTGGAGGAGCTGGGATGTATGGAAGATCTATTTTCAGGTTAGGGGAAACTCAAAGTTTTGTATCGATTAAACTCTACCTCTTAGTGTCCTTAAAAACAAAAGTTGTCAAACTCATTCTCTACGTCCACATTTCCCCATAATAAAAATGTCTTCAGGAGAGTTAACTTAATAGTTATTTAAATTTCTCTACTTATTTTACTAATAGAAAGTATGTTTGGTATGGGATTGGGACAAAGATGGGCAGTTTCATCTTCATACCTTCCCAGATCTTTTGAAAATCTTCTTTGGGGGAAAATTCCCATTCAATGTAGTGAACTAGTCAGAATAACTATTTGTTCCTTTACTTAAGGCCTATAAGAAAGTGATGATTTAATGTAATTATTTAAACTATGGCTTTCATTTAAAGAATAAAATTGCATGATTTTTGAGCTACCAAAAAAGTGGGTTATTATTATAACAGAATAGAATAGCACATGGCCTTATAAATGGTTGATCTTTCATTCACTCACTTACCCTTTATCTAATAAGTATTGAGTGTGCCCTTTTCTTTTCAAATTAAACACCCATCTTTTCAATTTCCTGGTGGCTCTTGTCTCAAGAGACTCAGCAGTCTAATTCAGAGTCTCCTGTGTGATCCATGAATTGTCCATGAAATACTTTAATGGAAGCTTTAAAAGGTTTCCTAAGGCCAACAGGAGCATTAATAACTATGGTTTAGCCTTTGCTTCCAAAGATTTAGTTGGGGGAAATTTGGAATGGCAACTGTCATGACAAAATATCATTGCTAGATAAAAACAAGAAAATCATCCTTTAAATAAACTATTGAGCTTAACAGCCCTTTAGGAGAATCCATGTGATCCAAAAGTAAAGAGCCTGGCAAAGAGCCATAGTATGGCACCTTTTAATCACTGAGAACAGTACAGACTTCAGAGATTCTCAGGACTTTCCTACAACTTTCAGGCTTCAAGCAAGAGCACAGAGACTACTGCCTATGCAGGTGTGTGCATGCTTGGGAGGGAGACTCAGCTTTCATTCTGAGCTGGTCAACCCTCAAAAAGGATTAGGAGTGGGGCATGACTATAATCCTCCCCACCCAGGGCCATCTTAGTGCTCTTTGTCTCTGTGTAGTTCATGACAGCATCTACTTCCCTAGGTTTGGGTAACAAATTACATTGTCATTCCATTCAAAGGCCATTCAGTGAGAAGATGTACAAGAAAATGAATACAAATAGTGCCTGTATCTCAAAGAAGAAAATGATGGCATCTGAGCTTAGAAAAAGAGAAACTGATAAAACAATGTCCTCTGAAGAGGAGCAACTAAAGCTATGCCTTTACTCGGCTAAGGGATATAAAATGCTGTGTTTATGTGGATGTATATTTTCGTTTGCATGCATGCATGTGTATATGTGTGTGTGCATGTGTTGTGTGTGTGTGTGATGTGTGTAAGTACATTCCCTGCAGTGTGTGTGGAACCCAGAAGACAACTTTGTGGTATTTTCCTTCTATCTTTATTCTAGTTCTAGAGATCAAACTCGGGCCATCAAGCTTACACAGCAAGTGTCTTTACCTGATGAGCTATCTTACTGGTTCCCTGAATGATATTTAAAACTTGAAAAACTCAAGAGAGCAAATCATTCGTAGTTTCTTTATCAAAATTTCAGCAGCACTCATTTGCTTTGTTTTTTTTTCCCCCATCTATATTTATTTAGACTAGTTTCTTTTTCTTTGGTTTTATAATTAGATCATATTTTACAAATATTTTTTGTGCTGAATTTTCACTAAACATCCTGAAGAGTTCTGTCACCATGCTGTACTCTTCACATACAACATTTACAATGGCTATTTTTATTGTATTTACTGACTGCAGTTTAGCAATGCCCTACCTGGGGTATGTAAATTGTTGCTAATATTTGCTATTTGAACAAATATTTTGGTGGGCATCTCAGAGTGTAAGTCTTTCCTGGCATTTAGGAGAGATCGTCTGAAATGAAGTTAGTAACAGAATGGGGCCATTGCTAAATGTCTTGCAGTGGATGATGTTGCACACTGGTTACTAAAACAGTGTATCAATTTCCATTCCGCTTTTCTTTGATGGAATCGGGCAGTCATTTGTTAGAACAATTTTCTGAGCAGGTTATGAATAGCCAAGGCGCTTTCGAATCCCTTACCACTGAGGGCCTTGCCCAGGAATTATCCATCAACCACTGGCAGGCTTAGTGCTGTGAATCTGAAACAGAGAAAGAAAGGAGAAGGCAACCAAATGAGCCACAGCCTGTCTGTGAGCCTCGGCACCAGAAACATCATAACTCAGGGAGTCGGGCTGGAGAAGGGATATTAAAACTGTAAATAGTTTTCAATTAGCACAATTATCTACATCCTGGACTGCTGAGCTCCCAGCCTTATGGTAGGAAGAGAAGTGAGACTCTGCTTCCTGTTTTGAAGAAATGCCCACAGGCTCTCCCTGCCTGAGGGGCAAGAATGCCTGAGTTTAGCCCACAGGCAGCTGAAGAGAAATGTCCCCCAATCAAATACATCATTCAGCTCCAGGCATGGTTTTAATTCCAGCATCAGGGCAGCTGAGGCAGGAGGATTAGATGTAGCAGGGAAGCTGAGGCAGGAGGATCAGATCATGAGTTGAAGACCAGTCTGGGCTCTATGGTAAGGCTTTCTGTTCAAACACACACACACACACACACACACACACACACACACACACACACAGGTACCCGTCTTCTCTGGATGGATCCTGCATCTAGAATATCCCTCATATTTCTGAAGATGATCCTTCTCATTAACGAAGTGGAAAATGCATGGAACACCCATACAATCACTATGTATTTAAATTCTTTATTTCTCCTAAAAGTATCCATCTGACATTGAATGAACTTGAGGAGGAAGGTAAGGACAAGGTGTGTGTGTGAGGGGGAGGGTAGAGACTTGTTCAGCTATCTTTATGGGGTATCTACCATGAGTTTGACATTGTCTCTGGCTTTGGAGCTACATCAGTAAACACAATAGACAGGCATCATCCCAGTAATGCAGCATGTGACACTCTCTTAATGTAATAAATAAGTAGATTTATACTTAACAAGTGCCAGACATGAGGTGACATGGTAGCTTATTTTTAGTGTCAGTTTGGTTGGGCTGTAATGCCCCAGTCTATTATTGTTATACATATTTTGTGACTATTTCTGGATGATATTAACATTTAAATCTATGGATTTAAGTAAAGAAGATTGTCCTCCAGGGTGTGAGCTCTTCTCATCCAATAAGTTGAAGGTCTTAGTAGAACAGGGTTGACCTCACTCTCTGAAGAAGGAAGTCTACCAGCAGATTGCCTTCAGCCTAGAACCTCAACTTTGACTCTTGGTGGGTCTTTAATCTGCCATCCTGTTCTACACACTTTAGATTTGACAGCCCTGTAATTGTGTGGCAGATCCTAAAAGCAACCTCCTGCCTCCTCCGCTATCTCTTAGCCTACACAAACCCTACCAGTTCTGTCTCTCTGGAACTGTGAAGAAATCAAAGACAAGAATGAGCAGTTGATGGCAAATCACCGTTTCCATCCTTCTCTGCCTGTCTGGTTGAGAAAGTCAACATCTTTTTATCATTGTTTTCTAAATCATGCAGGTGGTAGGCTAAAGATGCAGACGCCACCAATGTCCCTTCTTCCAAGAAGAGCCTGAGTTTAATCTGTGAGGATGAAGATACTAGCTTCTTCCTGAACAGAAAAAGAAGTGACTTTTTTCTTATATCATAGGACCTTATGACAGCTTTGAGCTAACAGGAATATAGACCTTTATATGGATCACGGTCTCCAGATTCTATTGGTTCTGAGAATCAAGGAGGGCTACCACATCAGCTCCAAGTTGTTGACATTTGTTTGAGGCTGGCATGTAGAGTCACCCACTTGAAGATGAAACACTCTTGAGAGTACTGTGTGCATCATGTGTTTAAGCTGAGGCTCAGGAACGGTGGAAGTTAATAACCCAGGCCCCAATTTAAATCTTCTTTTCTCCTTTATCACCTAATATCCCTTATCCAACTCTAGCTGGGTGTTCCCAAGCTAGCTGGCTTCTGCAGTCTCTGCCCTTTTCCCAAAATGTCATTCTCAGGTGTAGACCTAAATCTGCTGACTGACAAGCTCTGGGCTCATAGAGCCTTTCAAACCTCTAGGTGATTCTGATGCATAGTCCTGTGGGAGTCCCTGCCTGACCCCACATCTCACTTAGAGCTGCCGGCTTCATCCCTAGGAGCAGAAACATACTCACATGTTCCTTGATGAGGGTGTTGCGGTTCTCCTTGAATCGAGGTGGCTTACTCCCCAAAGGTCTGGCGCTACCGGAAGTCATAACGGACTCCGCTCTTCCAGGCCCCCTCTTTAAGCCAATCCTCTCCATGAACCACAATGGCAGCTGCTCAATCTTTTCCTTGGGTTCACAATGCTCTCCTGTTCTCAGGATCAGCAGCAGATTAATATTTTCTTATCATCCCAGAATTTCAAAGCATTTACTGAAAGGACAAGGATGTAGTGTATTAATGAGCCTGGCTCAGGGAATCAAATGTCCAGTCAGCTCTATCGCTTCATGTTCTACTTATGAGTGGCGGAGACCAATACTTTCCTTTTTTTCAGAGGGGAGCAGAGACTGACTGGGTTTTCCTCATTCTGAACAGCTGCTTAGCAATGAAGATAACACCTTTCATCTAAATGACTCTACAGGCTGAATCCGTGCTCACCTGGGCTTAAAACATACCTCACAGAGTTGCAAGGGAATCTCCATCAGAGTCTCATAACCTCTACATTTGTTAAGGGTTCTGTGTCTCCCTGCTTACATTGCTTGCAAAGAAAGGCAGATAATGAGCTATAGCACGCAGCAATTAAGGCTGTGGGTGAACAGGAGAGGTGGCTGCTGTCACCTCTCTGCACTGTCACTCATCCAGTTCATTGATGTGTTCCGTTTTACATCCGTGTCCAGTGAGAGAGAGAGAGAGAGAGAGAGAGAGAGAGAGAGAGAGAGAGAATGGGAGATGTGCAGTATGACTCTTAAAAAGCAAATTAGTGTGTCTTGTGCCTTTTTTTTGGAGCGTGGGGCCCATGGACTCAGAGATGGGATGAGTCCATTGTTTAGTACTAGGAGAGAAATTTGAGGGGAGATCCATGCACTTATAGAACTAGCCATTGGGATAGTATGTTTCCATCAATAGGGGGCTCTTTGCTCTCCCAGGAGTCCAAATATTGAAGCAGTTTGATAGCTTTGGGGTGGACTGTGCCTGGCTTTGTGTTTTGCTGAATCATGGAAAGAGGGTGTCATAGAAAGTCCAAGGGATTGGTAGAGAAGACTAGCCTTTTGCAGGATTCTAACTTGCTGTGTTCCCTAGAACAGGGTAGAGAGAACAGAAGAGCACACAAGTTCTCAGCTTATAGAGTGAAAGAAATCCTGGAAATAAATGTGAAGTTGTGCTGGACATTGGCTGCAGAGATCTTTTAATAATGCTTTCCATGCTTATTGTGAAAATTCCGTAGGTAGCTCAAAATTAAAAACAAAACAAAACCAGGACTCTATAACCATGTAGACCCAAGTATTCCCTTTGTCTCCTGCAATGTACTCTGGAGGAACTCGTGTTATTCAAAATTCCTTTTCTGTGTCTAGGCATATTTGGGATTCAATGCTCAGAACACTCGTTCTCAGTCTGATTAAAATTCTATCAGGATTTTTCTATTAAGTATCCAAGCTAAACCATTAAAAAAAAACACAACAACAACAACAAAACCACCCTGTGTCACTCACCTCCCGTCAATTTATTTGTCTTTGCTTCAGTCTGTTGTGGGCTCATCAGCACAATATTGGTGATACTGATTATTGGGCGTTTACTTTGTGTGAGAGGCTATGCCACTTTCACATTTAATTTTCCCAACCATAGATGTTACACTTGTAGAAGTTGAGGCTTGGAGATTAAAATTACTAGTTCTAGACTATACAGTTACAGATGGATAAAACCAAGATTTTTTATTATTTTTTTTAATTTTTATTTTTTTAATATTAGTTACAGTTTGTTAACTTTGTATCCCTGCTGTATCCCACTCCCTCTTTCCCTCCCAATCCCACCCTCCCACCCTCATCTCCTCCCTGCCCCTTTCCAAGTCCACTGATAGGAGAGAACCTCCTCCCCTTACATCTGATACTGGTTTATCAAGTGTCTTCAGGACTGGATGCAAAGTCCTCCTCTGTGGCCTAGCAAGGCTGCTCCTCCCTGGGGGTGTGTGTCAAAGAACCCACCATCGAGTTCATATCAGAAACATTCCCTGTTCCCCTTATTAGGGTACCCACTTGGATACTGAGCTACCAAGGGTTACATCTGAGCAGGGGCTCTAGGTTGCATCCATACATGGTCCTTGTTTAGAGAAACAGTCTAATAAAAGACCCCTGTGCCCAGATATATTTGGTCCTTGTGGAACTCCTGTCCTCTCCAGGTCATATTAAAACCAAGATTTGAATCCAGGTGAACTTGAGAACCCAAGAAACTAGATTGGTGTCAGCCTTGACATATCATGGCCCATCATTTGTTTCTTAAGTCTATAGATGATACAAAGCAGCCAGAAAGAATATGGAAAAACCCAGGTCAGATTTTCTAAATCAGTTTCAGAACATCCCTACCTCCTCTTCCTTATCTTGACTTTTGAAAGAGTGTTAGATTCCATATGTTCTGGACCACAGATGGACCATCGGCCCCTCATTTCTTATTTGCTTTCAGTAAGACTCCAAGGTGTCTCATCTATCCTAAGATAGAAGAATAGTCTCTTTCTGTCCCTTGCCTCCAATTCCTTCGATAGGATATGTGACTCAGTTCATTCCTCTCTGAAAGAAAAGAATGATGGGGATTTATGCTGAGACCATGCAATAGTCTCATAGCAGATAGTGCAATTACCTTATAGCTGATGGCTAGAACGGAAGCTGGTGAACTGAGGAGGCACCACAAGTCATTGAAAATCTTCCTCAGCTGTGTCTTTAATGCTCTCTTCTTCTGCTTGCTTGGTAGATACCATTCAGTCAGGATAAACACTTGCACCCCATTGGGGCATCCAAGCATCCCAATAACCAAATTGTGAAGCCTCTGGGCTAAGTAATATACCAAGCACAGAAGGAAAATGTGTGTGAATTAATGAAAACAATGCTTCCTAAAGGCGAAGTCTCCACCCTGATATAGATGAGATGAGGTAATTAATGAACTTTTTTCAAACCTTTTCCTTAATTTATGGGAGTTTCTTTTAAAAAAAAGTCAAAGAAGAATATTAAGTGGTGTATGAGGGTATAACTTTATAGATAATGAAAGCAGAGTTGAAGAAACAGGGAGAGTTATTCATTTTGAACAGACAGAATTATAGGTGAAGAAACAGCACATTAGTTTGTAGTGAGTGCTGTTTAAATTTGATAATTGTTAATGGTGTTTCTCACCTAAACAGAAGTTCCAAATGCTGCGGACTTCCTACCTACCTGGTGGTATGATTCTGCAGGTTCTGGAAGTGGGACTTAGCTGGAAGAAGTGGTCTCTGGAAGCAGGTCCTTTTCTTTCTTTCTTTTTTGTTGGGGGAAGAGGTATTCGTTTCCTCCTTTTGTGCCCTTTGCTTCCTGTCTGTCTACCCACTTCTGTCCTCTGAGTATTCTGCCCAAGCACACAAGACCAAGCCTCTACGGAATGAACCTAATGACACCAATGAGCCAAAATGAATTCTCCCTTGAGTATTTTGGCCACAAATAATATGGTCACTGACTTAATAAAACTAATTCAAAAATTTAAGGTGGTAATAGTGTAAGTCTTAAAAATAGAAGAAGTCTTTTGAAATATGGAGAATAACACACGTGAGTCTGAGTTAATGGAACACTAATGATTTTGCATTTGGCCTATGGACTCCCATTGCTTTTCCTCTCTCTTGAGGTGTGTGTGTGTGTGTGTGTGTGTGTGTGTGTGTGTGTGTGTGTGTAACATGATTTTGTATAATCAGAAATATGTGTGCACAAATGAGTGAAGACCAGAACTCAATATTAGGTATATATCACCTGCTTAGGTATATTGACATATCTTTCTGTGCCCACCAGCACTGGGGTTACAGGTGTGCGTGGCACATGCCAAGAGCTACAAGAAGTAGAGGGTGGTTCTAAGGCAGAAACTCAGTAATACTGTCCTGGCCTCAGACTTCTGTCTACTAGAACTACGAGGGACTCTATTGTTTTTTTCACCTGGCTTCTGACAATTTTTGTACTAGCCAGAAGACAGGCATTCTTTCTTTCTAGAAAGTAAGAAATGTCAACACTGCAATGATGAACAAACAAGATTTTGGAAAAGGCACAGCTGGATTCCCATAATATCAGCCAAGACCACAAAAAAATGTCTTGTGTCTTGATCCTGTTTCCATTGTCTCTACAAGCAAGTCCCTCATATCTGCCCATTCATACGTTCTCCTTTTTTTCTTCTATCTATATGAATGGGGGATGTTTTAAAAAGTTTGTTCTTAATTTGGTTGGAAATGTTAAACAGAAGTCATGCTAAGCCAAGTATGGTGGTGGGTCTCTGAAATCCCAGTACTCAAAAGGATGAGATAGGTGGACTTTAAGTTTGAGGCCAGGCTGGGCAACATAGCAAGACTGTAAAGTCAGGATGAATACAGTCTAGTTTAATGACTGCTCAGATAGATTTTAGAAATGCGTTATATTATTTAATAAGGTTTGTTGTGAGATGAAACATTGCTATGTCAACAGTCATCTTGGCATTCCTAGCTAATGGTACAGAAAAAAATGAGACCTTGCTTCTGCTTTTGTGAGTTTACTTGACTGTCCTCTTTTTTTTTTTTTTTTTGTAATTGTTACAAAAGAGTATTTAATCAACATTTAAAAAAATGTTAACAGTAGCAAAATGCAATGTAAGATTTACAAATTCACCCTAACCATTTGGGAGGGTACAACACAGCACAATAGTATTAAACACAGACACCAGTCTGAGTTGGTATACTAGTGAGCACATCTGCCTTCCAGGGTTTTGCAACTGATATGTTAAGCTTGCAAAAATGTAGCAATCTATTATATTGTAACTCCCATTTTTTTTCTTTGCAATCACTAGTAACCTCCATTTTACTCTCTCTGTGAATTTGACTACTCTCTGTACATCAAGGAAATGGAATCATGCAGTGGGATTGTTTTGTTTTTTTGTCACTGGCTTACTTCATCCAGCATAACATCCTCCATGTCCATTGATGCTGTAGCAGATTTCAAAATATTCTTTGAACTTTATGAAATCTATTGATTTGTGTGTGTGTGCTGTGTGAATGTCAGAAAACAACTTGTAGGAGTTGATTCTCTCCTTCTACCATGGGGTTTGGGGTTGCACCTGTGATCCTCAGGCTGAGTGACAAAGCACCATTTTATTCTGAGCCACTTTGCCAGACCCAGAATTTTCTTCGTTTAACAAACTGAGTAAATATTCCATTGTATGTATTTCAGTTTGCTTCTATTCATCTGCCAATAGACTATTGGGTTTCTTGAACGTTTTGGCTTTTGTGAATACTGGTATTAGAACATTGGCCTACAAATACCTGTTCTACTCTTTGCTTTTAATTTTGATGCATGATCAACATCAGTGGGGAAACAAGGTGAAATGAAACTTGTCTGTGTGTAATGTGAAGGGAAACTCCCTGTCTTAGTTTCCTTGCTGTGATGAAATACTATGACCAAAGCAATTTAAAGGAGAATGTTTTTTGTTTGTTTGTTTCTTTCTTTCTCTGGCTCATAATTCAAGGAATCATGTCATATCTCATCCCAATCAAAGTAGCAGAGAGTAAGTCAAAGAATGTGCATTTCTCCTCAGATCCCTTTCCTACTAAAACAGTGTAGGATCCAGCCAGGGAACGGTGCCATGGTCTTTCCATCTCAATGCAAATAAGGTCATCCCTACAGGCTTGCCTAGAGGCCCACCTTCCAGGTGATTCTAGATTCTGCAAAGTTGACAACTCACAGTCATCATCACACTCTATGAGACAGCCTTTCATAAGATGAAATATCATTCTGGGACTGTATACAGCAATGCAGTTTGTTGTCTTAGGTCACTGGTTTCCTAACACTGTTAAATTAAAAATACCTGAAAAGAAATTTTAAAAATGAAGATCCCAGCCCATGTTATAGCCATCCATTGAATCCATCTTGAGAAGACTCGGGTGGAGGGGGACAAAGAGGATCCTTATTTTTATACAGGTTCTCCAGAAGTTTGTTTTTATGGCTCTCTCTCTCTCTGTGTATGTGTGTTCCCATGTGGCTGTGTGGCTGTGGTGTGGCTGTAGCTGTAGCTGTCAGGTGGTATTGCCAGCGTAGTACATTTTTGGATTCATTGCCTTAACATCTTTCCATAGAGTTTCCTTGATGGTTTTAGGGAAGGGATGCTAGGGTCCAAATGGGAAAAGCCACTGGATATCCACCCACCTTCCCCCAGGCAGTCTTACTGAAGAGAATGACGATAAGTGAGAATATCAGGTATAGAGACCAAGTTGGGGGAGTATTAATGTGATTTATAGCATTTGTGTGAGTACGTGTGTGTATATATGTATATGTGTATGTATGTAGTATCTGTATATATATGTGTGTGTGTGTGTGTGTATGAATGTATGTATTTATGTGTGTGTGTGTATGTGTAGGCTAGAAGTGGGCAGCAAGCATTTATTCACTGAGCCATCTCCCTAGACTTTGTTCTAATATTATTTTTGTTCTGCAACTGAACCTGTCTTGCTTATGCACTTGGTATTCAATGGTTCTCTTAGCCAGCCTAAGGGTATGGAAACATCAGCCTTGTTTGTAAAGATGCTGCTTGTCTCCCAGACCCATTACTGCCCTCCTGAAACCCACGTTGTGGGTAATTCCTTTCAGTGTTGCTTTTGATGTCTTCATAGATGCATTTTTTGTACTTTATTACTTAGAAGGCAACAGCAATGCTCTGCTAGGTGGAGGCTTATTTATTAGAAGTACATGTGGTAGTCAGTCCCTATGCCCTTCAACACCAAGCTTCTGGCTTACGTTTAGTGGAGAAATGCTTGCTTTGGCTAATACAGATCATGTATCCATGCTCAGCTTGAAGGGTTGATAAGGAAAGAATGAACACAAAAGAAAATGAAAAAAATAAATGAAAAAGAAAGAAAGGAAGGAAGGAAGAAAGATAGGAAGGAAGGAAGGAAGGAAGAAAGATAGGAAGGAAGGAAGGAAGGAAGGAAGGAAGGAAGGAAGGAAGGAAGGAAGGAAGGAAGGAAGGAAGGAAGGGAAGAAAAAGCACTGTCCATTTCTGATTCAGAGCCCACATTGCCATGCATGGCAGGACACTCCTCAGACATGGGAGGAAGTTCAGGTATCAGTGCCCTAAAAGAATTGAAAACTCCTAACTGCTCTTTTCCATCCTCTGCTGTGACCCATTCCTCAGGCACTAACACAAAGTTTGGCTCCTCTGAAACTTTCTCAGTGACTCAAACCACATTGATCTCTCTCTCTCTCTCTCTCTCTCTCTCTCTCTCTCTCTCCCTCTCTCTCTCTCTCTTCTGATCCATCACACTAATAGACTTGAGTCTCACAAAGCAAGATCTAATTATAAACCATTTTGCTTTATTTGCCAATTGCCTCATGTGCATACATCTCTTTCTCCCCCAGATCAATTATACACTAGTCCAAAATAGACTCTGTATTGATTACTTGTGCGGCTGGACATCAGGGAGCATTTGAGGCCAGACTGGAGAATGTCAGACAACACTTGTTGCTTGGCTTGAGTAATAAATATGATATGTAATATATCATATAGGTATATGATATATGAAATATATATATTAATATATATTTATTTTAGTATAATATTATATATTTAGTATAAATATATAGTTTAAGATTTCTTTATTTTTATTTTGTCTTTATTAGTGTTTTTTCTCCATGTATGTCTGTGCATGACATTTGTACAGTACTCATGGAGGTTAGAAGTAGGCAATGAATCCCTTGGAACTAGAGTTACAGACAGTTGTGACCCATCCTGTGGGTGCTGGGAGATGAGCCAGAGCTCTCTAGAAGAGCAGCTAGTGCTCTGAATTGCTGAGCTATCTCTTCAGCCCCATATCTTTTATATGCATAACCAGTTGCATGTGGATGGAGAGAGGAATATAAATGTAATGACTAACAGTGGAAAGATCGGAGGCAACACAGTATGGTTTCAAGTGTTAAAAGAAACAGACCTTAGAGTAGGACTCAGAAAAGTGTGGCCTACCCTAACGAGACCATTTTCAAAGGAGCTAAAAAAAAACAATCCTTACATTAGAGAAACATGCTTCTGTCTAAGCGGTGAATTCCTCCCAGCAGTCCCACAAAGAATTAACCCGTGTTCTGGGATCCACAGCTCTGCACAGGAACATCAGTGGATACAGCATACAAAAACCATTGGTGACAATAGTCTTCCTGTGTGCCTCTTGCACAGTGTCTCTCTGAGTTAGTCTTTGATAACATATTATCTTAGATACTTTTCTATTACGGTGCTAAGACACTACGACCAAACAACTTTTAGAAGAACCAATTTACTGGAGTTACAGTTTAGGAGGGGGAGTCCATGAGCATCATGGTGGGGAACATGGCAGCAGGCAGGCAGGCATAGTACTAGAGCAGCAGCTGAGTGCTTACATCTTTATTTACAACCGCAACGCAAAGAGAGGCTTGGAATGGTGTAAGATTGTCTAAACGTCAACTCCTGCCCCTAGTTACACACCTCCTGCAACAAGTCTAGCCCTTTTAATCCTTCTCAAACAGTTCCACCAACCAGGGAACTAAGCATTCAAATATATGGGAGCCTTTCCCATTCCAACCATCATACATCTTTGGGTAGCTATGTCACTACCTTCCTCCGTAGACTTCTCATTATTTTCCCTAATGATTGGCATCTCTTTTCCATTTAAATCTGTTCTTAGTAGATAACTTAGTAACTGAGCAAGTTGGATTTTCTTGATCCACAGTCTGTGGGAACAGATGTAATTTGACATTTCAATTCACATCCTTACAATTATTCTTCCCTCTGGGAGAAAGCCCACCAGGAGCCCTATTGAATTTTCTATTCCTGTCCTTCCTTCTTGCATGTGGTCTGTCCTCTCAAAGCTAGACACAGGTGAGCAGGCTATTCTGTTCCTTCCCAACCCTTCAGAGCACTGTGAGAACCTAGACCTGTGACCTGCAGCCTCCCTAGACAGGGGCTGGCAGTTGGCAGCTTTATTATTCATTGTTGGCAGTTTTATTATTCATTGCTGGTATTGCAGAGGATGCTATCATTCCCTATCCTGACTCCCTTCCAGTCAACTGATAACACACTGCGTTCATCATGTAGGGTCATTCTCAGGCTTGCAAGATGCTCGTTCTCTGCTGTGTTGAGTAACCTTTGTGATTGCCTTGACAAAAATACTTGACAGAGGTAACCACAGGAAGGAAAGGTCTCTTTTGGCTCACAGATTGGGTCCATCATGTTAGGAAAAATGTGACAAAACAAGCTTGGGGTGGCTGCTTCTACAGTCAGGAGGTAGAGAGAGAAGAATGCTGGTGCTCAGCTCCTTTTCTCATTCTGGTTCATTCTAGGATCCCATTGTGTTGAGTGGAGCCACCCGCATATAGAGTTTGTCTTCCTACACAAACTAACCTAATCTAGAAATTCACTGATAAGCATGTCTGAAGGTTTGACTCCCAGGTGATTCCCTATCCTGTCAACCATCCCAACCCCACTCCCTGATGTGGCCAACGCCAGGTGAGGTTAGAACACGGGTACATGTAGATATCCAGTTAGACCAGCACCATTTGTTGAAGATGCTATCTTTTTTTCCCCATTATATGGTTTTGGCATCTTCGCCAAATATAAGGGGATTTTCTGGGTCTTTTATTCAATTCCATTGATCCACCAGTCTGTTTCTACGCCATGTAGTTTTTATTATGGTTACTCTATGGTACAGCTTGTGATCAGGGATGGAGATACTTTCAGAAGATCTTTTATTTTAGAGGATTGCTCTAGCTATTCTAGGTTTTTTGTTATTCCATATGAAGTTGGGAATTTTTCTCTCAAGGTCTGTAAAGAATTGTGATGGGAATTGTATTGAACCTGTAGCTTGCTTTTGGTAAGATGGCCATTATTACTATGTTAATTCTGCCAGTCCATCAGCATGGGAGATCTTTCCATCTTCAGATAAATTCTTTAATTTCTTTCTTCAGAGACTGGAAGTTTTTTTTTTTTTTTAATACAACTCTTTGACTGGCTTGGTCAGAGTTATACTAAGATACTTTATGTCCTCTGTGGCTATTGTAAAGGGTGCAAATAGATCCATACTTATTATCACCCTGCACAAAACTAAAGTCCAAGTGGATTAAAGACCTCAAAATAAAACCAGACACACTAAACCTATTAGAAGAAAAAGTGGGGAAGAGCCTTGAACTCATTTGTACAGGAGACAACTTCCTGAACAGAACACCAACAGCACAGGCTCTAAGATCAACAATCAGTAAATGGGACCTTATGAAACTGATAAGCTTCTGTAAAGCAAAGGACACTGTCATCAGAACAAAATGATAGCCTACAGACTGGGAAAGAACCTTCACCAACCCTATAGCTGACAGAGGACTAATATCCAGAACATATAAAGAACTTAAGAAGTTAAACGGCAACAAATCACTTAATCCAATTAAAAAATGGGGTACAGATGTAAACAGAGAATTCTCAGTAGAGGAATATGTAATGGCAGAGAAATGCTCAACTTCCTTAGTCATCAGGAAAATGCAAATCAAAACAACTCTGAGATTTTACACCCATCAGAATGGCTAAGATCAAACACTCAAGTGACAATACATACTGGAGAGGATGTGGAGAAAGGGGAACCCTCCTCCATTGCTGGTGGGAATGTAAACTTGTACAAACACTTTGGAAATCAATCTGGTGTTTTCTCAGACAATTAAGAATACTGCTACCTCAAGATCCAGCTATACCAGTCAGTCCTAGACATATATCCAAAAGATGCTCAAGTATACAACAAAGACATTTTCTCAAACATGTTTATAGCAGCTTTATTCATAATAACCAGAATCGGGAAACAACCCAGATGTCCCTCAACAGAGGAATGGATACAGAAATTATGGTACATTTACAAAATGGAAATACTACTCAGCAATGAAAAACAAGAAAATCATGAAATTTGCAGGAAAATGGTGGGAACTAGAAAAGATCATCCTGAGTGAGGTATCCCAGAAGCAGAAAGACACACATGCTATATACTCACTTATAAGCGAATATTAGACATATACTATAGGATAAATATACTAAAATCTGTACACCTAATGAAGCAAAGCATGAAGGAGGATCCTAGGTAAGATGTTCTATCCTCATTCAGAAAGGCAAATGGGATGGACATCAGAAGAGGAAGAAAACAGGGAACAGGACAGGAGCCTACCACAGAGGGCCTCTGAAAGACTGTACTCAGCAGGCTATCTAAGCAGATGCTGAGACTCATAGCCAAACTTTGGGCAGAGTGCAAGGAATCTTATTAAAGGAGGAGATAGAAAGACCTGGAGGGGACAAGAGCAACAGAACCCAAAAATCTGGGCTGATTTCTGAGACTGATACTCCAACTGAGGACCCCTGCACAGGTGAAGATAACCTAGAAACCCTGCACAGATGCAGCCCATGGCATCTCAGTCTCCAAGTGGGTTCCCTATCAAGGGGAACACGGGCTGTCTCTGACATGAACTCAGTGACTGGCTCTTTGATCACCTCCTCCTGAGTGAGGAGCAGCTTTACCACTCCACAGGGGAAGACCATTGTGCAGCCAGTCTTGATGAGACCTGATAGGCTAGGGTCAGATGGAAGGGAAGGAGGTTCGCCCCTAACAGTGGACTGAGGGAGGGGCTTAGGGAAGGGCAGGATTGGGAGGGGTTGAGGGAGGAGGCTATAGCTGGATATAAAGTGAGTAAATTGCAATCAATAAAAAATAAATTTAAAAGGAAAAAAAAAAGAACACAGGTACACTTCAGAGTTCCCAGCTGTGGATATCACCACATCAAGGCATCTCTGTTTCATATCTCCACTGTATGGATTCTGTCTTCCAGAAGGAGGCCTTTATCCCCTACCCCCTTCTCTCTTGTGCTGCAAATGTTATCAGTAAGCTGATGTGGAGAGCTGGAGAGAGCTGGACCCTTTTGTGTCCTTCTGTGCTGAAGAGACATGAAGCTCTCCGCCTCTGCATGAGCATGTCCCCAATTCTCAGTCAGCATTTGACAGACAGCCTGTTTGCTTCTAAACCTGATCAAAGATACTGTACAGGTCGATAGCTCACAAATGACTGCCTTAGTATTTCTCCAACTAATTTTATCATCTTGTTGTAACTGCCTAATGTTAAAATCTTTAATCCTGTGGGACTGCCTTAAAGACCACGGTCACTGACTGGGCAATTTTTAACAAGAAAATGTTAGCTTTATCTGTCCCATTCCCCGTGCCTGAGCCACATAGTCGTTGTGTATTGATTCTCTGACCTTCTTCCATCTTTACATTCCAGCTGCTCCCGTGGCATCCTTGCTTAGTATCCTTGGGTTTGACACTACCCTTGGATTTTGACAGCACAACTATTGTGGTTTGGATATAAAATGCCACATGTAGCTCATGTTGGAACACTTGGTCCCCAGTTGGTGAAACTTTTAAGGAAGATTGTAGAACCATTAGAAGGTGGAGACTTGCTGAAGAAAACGTGTCACTGGGGTTGGCTTTGAGGTTTCATACCTTAGCCCCTCCTCCCATTGACTTTCTTCTACTTCTTGCTGAGTATGGAAAAAAAAATGTGGTCAACCAGCTTCCAGCTCCTGTTGCCATGACAGGCTACACCTGTCCAACCATAAGCCAAACAAACCCATTGCTTTCTGTTCAGGGTGGTTTATCACCGCAACAGAAAAGAAACCAAGGGAGCAGAGAAGGAGACATGGGACCTTGGACATCAGTACAAAAGCCCAGACAGAGCTGAGCTAAGGGGTCCAAGTTCTGATAGGTGTTCTCAACCCCAGTCAGACAAAGACACAAACAAAAACTTCTCCCTCTCAAGGAACTGTCCCCAACCTGTCTGACAAGTTTCGTTTTATTACATTTTAACATTTTGCTGTGTGAAAACCCGGTTGCCAAACTGAGAACTTGTAGGTCAAAGACTGACTTGCAGGAGTAGCCTGTCTCCTCTCATCACGTGGTGGCAATTGCCTTCAGCAGCTAAGCTGTCCCACCAGTCCTATACTTGGTCAGTTTCTATCTCATCTTGCTTTCAGGTTTTATACTTGCCGAATTTCTTATTTCTTCGGAGTATTGCTGGTGTCTAATTCAGTTTGGGAAGAAGAAAGAGGTTATAGGATTGATGCTCATTCCGGGGCCTTAAATATTTTTTTTTCCATTGTCTCATCTGGAAACTGTGCCTTTGAAATTCTTATTGTTTTATGTTCACATAAATGTCAGCTTATTGATGTGTATGTCACTTAACTTGAGCTTTAATTAATTAGAATTTCAAACCTGACACAAATAATTGACTCGGGTTTTCAGTTTAAGCCAGTGCTGTCAGGTGACGCCGTGAAAAACATTCTCTACTGATGGAAAAGTTAGAACTGAATCCTTGATATGAATAAGTAAGCACAGAGACCATCCAGCCTTTATTGGACCTACAGCTGGAGGGCAGGGGTGAGCACACGCGCCTAGGGACTGTTGGGGTTTGAATATTAGCCACCAAAGTTAACTGCCCAGATTCTCAGCACTCTTTAAATGTTTATTTTCTGTGTATGGGTATTTTGCCCACGTGTATGTGTACCATTTGTGGGCAGTGCTGGCAGAAGCCGAAAGAGGGCATCCAACGTCCTGGGACTGGAGTCACCCATGCAGGTGCTAGGAATGGAACTCTCTGGAACAGTAACCAAAGTGCTCTTAGCTGTGGAGCCATCTCCCCAGCCTCAGACCTTCAGCATTTCGTACAAGGTAGCCCTGTTCCCGGAGACGTCTTTGTTCACTAATTCTGTCTTTTTACCTAAGCCATTCTAATGATTGTGTCTGTGTGTGTTCCAGTGTGTACACATGTGTGGAGGCCAGAGGGCAATCCCAGGTACTGTTCTGCATGTTTTTGAGAGAGGGTCTCTCACCGGAATGTGGATCCTGGTGATTAGGATGGCTTGTCAGTGAGCAGAAGGGCTTTTTGCACTGTTTGTGCAGGCTAAGCTTAGCTCATTGTGCTTGTGAGGCGAACACTTCACTGACTGACCCAGGGATAAACTCTTAGTTTGCACATAGACGTGTCAATTGCTACCCTAATTTGACATTTTATTCAGTACCCAATAGGTGCTCCCTATCCCCCAAACTATGACTGACAGTTATTTACCTAACATTTGTAAAAGAGCCACCAAAAAGGAACATTGATTTGTTCAGGATTAACGTTTCAAAAGAAGGATGAATTTTTATAATATTTCAAAAATTGCATGGCTTCCCACCCCTCACCCCAACCCCCGGTGGCCATTTTAAAGCCAAAGTTTGTTCCTGATTTAAGTTGTCAGGCAAGCCACTCCAAACCGTCTCTCCATCCCCAGTCCTCTCTTGAAAGGTGTTCTTTTTTTTTTTAAAAAAAAAAAAAAAAAAAAAAAAAAAAAACAATCTTCCAGATGCACCTGGCTGTGTTTACCAGGCTATTCTTGCTTATGTTTACCCGGGGCTGGTAGCACTTGGTAGCACTTCTCACAGCGGCGAGGAAGGCTTTTCAGGGTGGCTGAAGTCACGGCATGGGAGGGAGAGTACAGAGTGCTCTGAGAACCAGGGGCTGGTGAAAATGTGATTCCAAGAGGTGTGACCCCGCGGTGCGGAAGCGCTTCTGCCCCAGAGCAGCGCGGTGCACCTGTGCGCCATCTCCAGTTATATACATTTTCTCAAAAGATTGCTGTTGAGAAGACCCAGCTGTACCCTGGCCTCTGCCACATGGAATTGCATTTCACAAGTGGCTGAGGGCAGGATAACAGTGCTGATAAATGGTTTCGGGAGCCGGGTGGACGGGGCTAGCTGTTTCTCTAAATAGATTCCTGGGATTTTTCTGTTGGAAGGTATAAAAAGAAACTCAGTGTTTGCCCTGGGAATGCTGCTATTTGAATAGAATAAGATTAAGATGGGACTGAGTGGAGGCAGAGAGGTCCTGGGAGGCTGACCTTGGCGGCTGAGTGCCCGCTACTGATGGAGAATTCCATTTTTTTTTCCCCAGGGTCTGTGTAGTCTGAGTGAGATCTCCGTTTGCTTAAATCACTCCGTAATATTAGAAGAAGGAATGAGGGAAGCCTTCACACTTGTTTCCTTGAGGAAAGAGACCTCTGAGTTTCAGGACATATCAGTTTAAAAAAACAAAACAAAACCAGTGGCAAGTACCTTTCCCTAATACACTTAGCAGCAGCAATCATTACAATGACGTTGATCATAGCGTTCACTTCAGGCCCAGTGTTCCAAGTTCCTGGCAATGAGATATTTTTTTCACCCAGACTTATCAGCAGGAAGTTATAGATTTCAGGGTGATTGTTTGAGGCAATTTTGAATGGGATTTTATTTTTTACTTTCTGAGTAGGCACGTTATTGGTAGATAAGAAGGCTGGTAGCTTTTATACGTTAACTTTGTGTCCTATCACTCTGCAAAAAGTGTTCATCGTTGCTAAGTTGTCTAATGTTGCCTGTTGTGTCTAAAAATGTCATCGACGAAAAGGGTTGCTTTGACCTCTCCCCTTCCTAACTGGACCTCTTTCCTTCTCTTCTGTTTCCCCTCTCTAGCTGAGGTTTTAAACACAATGACGAGCAAGAGTGAGAATCATAGACATCCTCATCTTGTCCCTGATAGTTTTTGTAGACATTTTCAGCATTTCTCCCCCTTTGTTTTAATGTGTGTGGATGGGATACACTCGGCGGACATTCTACATGGGCAGGGAAATGGCCCAAAGTGAAAACAGATTAAAAAATAAGGTATGGATGGATTTGTTGACCCCATCAACAGTTTTCCACTAGGAGAAAAATGACTCCGTCGTGTGGTACAGTAGGTCCGCAGTTACACTGCAGGTAAGTGGCCAAGTGCGGGTCCAACCTCAGCGGATGATAAGTAGTTGACTTCAAGAGCAAGCATCCACTTACGTTCTCTCTGTGGCTTACTAAATCTGCTCCATTTGAGACTTTTGAAGTGTGGATATCAATATCATCAACTGTAGAAAGAGTATATTTTAAGGGAATAGAAGTTAAAGACAGCCTCTGGAATTGAGGTTATTGGTCATAAACTTCAAAAGAAGCAACAGAGAGAAACACAAGAGCCTTTTTTTTTTTCCAGAAACCTGAACTAATTGCAGACACTGACCAAGCCATTCCTGGAGAAGGGATATGGCCACCCTTGCTTTAAATGTTCCGGAAGAATGAATGCTGTCACGGGTGCATCTCTACGGAAAAGGAGGTATTTTGTTTCACTTATTAGTTGGTAGTTTGGTTGTTTGTAAGGCAGGCTCTCACAAAGCCTGGTCTGTTCTCAAAACTCACTGTGGAGCTGACAGCCTTGAAAATCTGATCTATTCCCCTCCACCTCCTGAGTGCTGAGGTTATAGGAATCCAGGACCATGGATCATGATAGGTTTGTGTGGTAGTGGGGAAGAGCCTAAGGCTCCAGGCTTGCTGGGCTCTTGCTGTACCCGCCGAGCACACCCCAGCCTGCTGTAGTGCATTTGTAACCACAGTAGTATTTCTTCTTTTTCTCTGCCTCTCATTTTAGAGAATAAAATATATGAATTTTCATGCTTCCTTGCATTTAGGGAAATAGCATGTGTTCAGTGCCGACCATGAGGAGCTGAGTAGTCTGAGGAGGTGCTTCTGGGAGATGTCCATGTAAAGTCATCTTTGATGGGAGTACGTAAGCCTGCAGTCCTGGTGGTGCCTGCACCTGTATGGCTACCTCATTAGTGTAGGGGAGAGGAGAGAGGGAAAGCAACCAGGAACCTCATGGGATTGCTGAACACCTGCACAGACTCCAGAATTCCACCTGCGGTTGCTTGTTATTCGAGGAACACATTTCTCATTGTTTAAACTATTCACCTTACAGCTTTCTCCTGCTTGCAGCTTTCCCCAGGGATCTGCTTTGATGCTGCCATGTAAATAATGAGTGGGTGTTCTCAAAGTTAAGATGGTAGAAAGAAAATTCCAGAAAAGGGGCTGAGAGAGCAGAAGGTGTCCAAGGGGAACAGGAGAGCCATATTTGTGACATTGGAGGACTGTGGGATGGGACTTAGAAGCGGAGGACAATGGTATAAGATGAAGATAGATGGCTCAGCAGATGATTGGATTAGAGACCACACAAAGATCTGAACCTCAACCTCAGTTGAACCCTATAACCTCCTTATAGGGGAGGTGCAGAAGGATGGATTTCTGGAGTTGACTGAGCATTCAGGATTGCCAGGCACTGATCTTCAAGCTCTGTGAGAGATTTTCCTCACAAAATAAAGTGGGGAGAATCTGAGGAAAAAATCTAATACCAACTTTTGGTTTTCACATGTACACACTCATACTAATACATATATATGCACACACACACACACACACACACTATTAAAATTTTAAGAATATTTAAGAATAGAGTGATCCACATATACCTGCCAGATGGCTTGGATCAAGATGATCTCAAATAGGATTTTTAACTGCTGCCACTTTTTGGTCACTTAATTATTTGCTGTGAAACTCTTTCCTCACTCTGTGGGCTGTTTAGCACTGTCCCTGGCTTTATCTAGCAGATTTCCACTAGGAACTATTGCAACCTCTGAGAAAAACAAGAATGGCTCTAGCAAGGGGGAAAGATATGTCTGTTCCTAGAGTGACAGTTTCATGTCAACAGGTCTAGAAAGAACACTGGCTTATTACCAAAAACTCTGCCAGTTTCCATGCAAGCAGGACTGCAGAGTCAATGAAATACCATCAAATATTTATGAGAAAGGTGGCGTGATATTCTCTTGGGAGTCAAAGTAGCTGGCAGAGAACAGTTCTCTATTGAGTGAGTTAGAAGGGACTTGTTTTCCCAGAAGACACCTGAGTCTTCCTTGAAGACAGCTGCATCTTGGTAGAGGCTCTATACTAGCCCTGTGAATTTTTTTCCCTTTAAAATACTGAGGTCTTGTGATTCTGGAGATCACCTTGCTCTGCAGATTAAGATGTTCTGGTCCCTGAAGAGACTGACCTTTCATTCAAAATCTGGAAAGAGGACTCAGGTCCACCACACTGTCAGGGAAACTAGGAAGGATAAAAGGAGGATGTGTTTTACTTTTATTTGAAAAAGCAAAGAGAATTCATTGTTTAACATTATTTTATGTATTATATGTAAGATTTCCAGGTGACTTTGAGGTGATATGAGAGCAAAGTGGACAAAATAGATATCTGTTGAGAACCATAAGCTTTGCTGAGAACCATTGCCTTAGTTGAGAACTATTGAGAACTAAACTTTGTTTAGAACCATTGGTTTAATTGAGGGCCACTGGGCTGGCATGAGTAGTGTAGTTGAAATGGGGTCATAAGAGAAGCAGTCAAATGACATGAAGTCAGACAAAATCTTGGAGAAATCCCTGGAAAGAAAAACAAGCTATGTGTATAACATTACTTTGGTGTTAAAATTCTTCTTGTGATTAAGGGCTCCATTGGTTCCTACTAAATACCAATATTATAACCTTACATCCAAATGAAATAAGTAGGCCCCAATAAAGGAGTCAACTTTAACCTAGTCTCATTTTTCATCTTGTTTTGTTAGGTAGGCTTACACCTTACAGGTGCCCTCCTTCAGCCTTCAGTGGCCTGTCTTTATATGTGTTTCTTTTCCTAGAAGCTGCTTTTGAGTATCTTGCTGACAGTGTTCCTTCAGGAATGACATTTAATAACTATCTAATAGAAATGCAGTTTTTCTTATCTGATAATATTGTATCTATCTATCTATCTATCTATCTATCTATCTATCTATCTATCATCTACTGCATGTGGCTGATATGTAATTACATTACACATTTAATTAATCTGTAATTTAATTACATTACATTAAATCTTTGTTTCTTTTAAAGCATGGTTTCATTTCTTTTTATGTTTTTACATTTTTAAATATGGTAAAATCTGGTAAGTCTAGACTGACCAGCAATAACTCTCATTCTCTCATTGCAATTAAAGGAGGCTGGATGTAATAAAATTGTAGAAATTGCCCAGAAAGGACTAACTGGAAGTTCCTGAACACTATGGGACATGTGTTATTATTACAGTGTGAGGGAGTGGGGGCAGGCCAGATGATGCTGGGCATTGAACCATGAATAACCTCTTCATGGGTGCTCTTTGCTTAAGGTAGGCTTGGTGAAGTGGTACTATTTTTTTCCCTTAACTATGACACTGAAATCTCTTGAAAACTGAATTTATTTATTTTTCTTAACTTTATAATATTGAGATGTCACAGCCTTAGAAAAAGGTTTGGCTGAAGCTTCCTGTCAAATTCCTGAACTAGTTGAAATTTCATCTGCCATGCCAGTGTGCCCCACATGAGAGGGGCCTGAGTGTCCCTGTAGTCTTTTCTCCATGCCCTTGGCTCTATTTCAGTGCAAACACACAAATGAGAAGTCCTACTTGAGCAGCTGTAAAGGAGACATGTGCAGAAGGGGGAATGATTACAGGCAAATATCACACACTAAATCTAGATATAGTCAGTAGCTGCGTCTCACCCCAGACCAAGTCTTTCCACTCTGTCTGTCTATATGGACACAGCTTCTTCTTATACAATTTCTTGTAAATAAGGAAGATGTCTTGGATTTTGTTTCACTGACTTGGCAGCCTAAGAGACTTCAGGGGTTAAAATATTGCCCAGGATACCTAGGTTTTTATGAGCTGATAAATTTGTTCCCTGCAATTACTAACGAGTTGTTTTCAATTTACAGTGTAGATGAGACCAACAGCTACTGAATAATAAATTCATCAACCCAGGTGATTGGCAGTTAGAGAAGCCATAGGTAGCAATTCCAAAATAAGTGTTTTAGAGGTGATGCTTCCCTGATTGACAGCATCATCTTTACCAAGAATATGGAAGGGTCAGTTAAATCTACTAAAACCAAATATGCTGTTCTAGCTTGCTTGCTTCCACAAAGCAATTGGATTGCTTCATTGAAGAACCATACCTTTAAAAAAATGTATCTCCTTGGCAGGTCCATTATCTTTCTTGATGAGAAATGAACACATTAGATTTGATTCTCATATTAAATTGCTGATCATGTTAGATTGAGAGAAAGATAAAATAAAAATGAATTCCCATCAAACTAACAAGATGTGGCATTGGAGATGAGAGAGATCACTGGCTATCAGCCTCTTGCCTTATTTTTTAATACATATGGATCGTCCACACAATGAGGGTATGTCTTGTGTTCAGGTGGAGAGTAAATATTCTGTCTGCCCAGAAGCACCTGATTATATTTATCTTTAGAGGGCTAAAGTACTGTTAATAGAAATGATAGTGAATTCCCAGGGTTGTGAAGCCACTCACAACCAATTCTCATATAGCAAGATTGCCCTATATTTTCAGATGCTCTTACCCGTGATAATCTAAGATACGGTTCATCGAGAAGTTTCTAGTAAAGAGAATGGATGTTACATTCCCATGCTATTGAGTTGTATAGTGGTAAGGTAATCAGTGGTGATTATGTGTCATCCTAAAGTATTAACAGTGAAGGGAAGGAAGTATTTCAAATTAGAATTGTCAGAGCCTTAGGCTGTGCTTAGTCTTCAGAGGAGCGTGTACGTCAGAGTTCTGCCCAGAAGTGATAGGAGCTCCCTTGTAGAAAGGAAATATGCAGAGGTGAAGCTGGCCTCACATGTGCTCCTGTTTTTATCTTGCTAGTGACACAGTAGAAGAGAGGTTTCCAGAACCAGGGACACTGGCATTCATCCTGCTAGAAGGCCTACTGGTGAAATGATGCTAACTGGTCTTACAGAGACATAATCCTGGAATGATCTTTCTCCTCTAATCCTATCATATAAATCAGATTTAATGCTTCATTAAAATAAACGAACGTGTGTTAACGATGCCAACACATGTCTCTTTCCTGAATGGTGATCAGGAAGCTATTCTGTGTCCGATGGACTGGGTCCATGGAGACAGGGCTGCTCACTGTCACAGACAAGCTAATCACACACAACTCAACCAGAATCCCAATGAATCTCTTCATCACTGACTCGCTCCAGTGGTTCCAGCCACTGTAATCAACTTGGTAATTGCTTCACCTGGAAGATTCTTGTTGGGATGGCAAAGTTAAGGTCTAATACAGCTGACAGAGCAGCATGAATTTTGGAGAAAACTGTTGGGTATCCTGCAGGAGAAACTCAACTATTGCTGTAGTTGCTCAGGTTGTTTACCCAGAATAAGTACAGCAGTAGGAAGCAGGGTTCCTCCTGAGATTTCTCAGAGGAAGAAACTGAAGTTAAAAATTACATGGCCATTGAGCATCACAAGAAGAATGCCAAGACAAGTTCGTTACATGAACTTGAAGTTCGTGATTCTGTACTCTGTATTCATAGGTCAAAGAGAAAGCCTTGCTTGAGAACGAAGCTAAGACGTGTTGTTTATGTGGTCAGGTTGGGTAGCATCAGCATCCTACACTGAGAAATTCCCAAGACTCCAATCTATGCCTCTCCATTAATTCAGAAATGTCCATTTATATAACTTGTTTATACTGACTGATAATGAAATTAATGACTTTATATAAGACAAACACTTTTACCTGCAAGACCTCCCTTTGTTCCAGCATATTTATGCCCCACTTTCTCTCCTCTTTTCTATTGTCTTTCTTTCTCATCCAATATTGATGCTGGAGTTAACTTTTTTTTTAAACTAAGAAAATTTCTCTCCTCATTCCTGTAACCTGGGATTGGTAGGATAATATGCTTCTTTTTAAGGAAGAATAAGTAAGATGACATTTTCTTTTGTTTGCAAGCATATTTTTTTTTCACCCTTTCTAGGGGACTCTATCATCTAGACAGCATCATCTAGCTTAGAAAATGTGATGCTTATCTGGAGAGCTGACATCTACTGAGGAACAGCCTTAGGTAGAATAGTACATGCTTGACGTTTGTTACATGAAGCAAATAAACAGCTATTAGCTCTTGTCTGGCAGAAGTCTTAGCAGCAGGATTTGATTGGTACAGGAGGCAGTAGAACCTTGCCTCTGTAGATACAGTTCAGTCATGTGGGTGTAGCTATTCCCCACCTGAGTATATTTTTGACAGTCAGAATTACTGGCCAGACAGTTTTCTCTTGACTGATATTAATCCATACAGATGAGCATATTAGCAAGCTCATTAGCTACTGTGCCTTGTGGTTCAGTGCCAGACCTGGGGTTGAACTCATTCATCTGTTTTACCTCACCGGACCGAGTCACCTGTAGCAGCACAGTACATTTGGTATCTTCAATTAAAAAGTTTTATAAACCCTATTCTTAGAAATTCACAATTGAGAAGTCAATGTGTAAAGTTGGTAAGTAGACCCATGTTATTTATGACACTACTAAAGTTATGGGAGTTAGTTCTGGAGAAAAGGTTCAGCAGTTAAGAGCACTTTCTGCTCTTGCAGAGCATTTGGGTTCCATTCTAGCCATTGACTGACTGATAATTGACTATAAATCCTAGACCAGGGAATCGAATGTCCTCTTATGGTCTCTGCAATCATGGTTCACATGTGACCATACACTCAGGCCCACACATACATGCACATAAATAACCCTCATAATTTTTTTATTTATTTAATTTTTAAAAGGTTTATTCATGTGTATGTATGTGTGTGCCTGAGTGCAATACAGGTATTGGTTACTTTTCTTGCTGCAATAACAAAGGACCTGGCAGGATCAATTAAAAAGAGGAAGGATAATTGTAGTTCATTATTTAAGAAAGTATGGCTTATTCTGGCAGAAGGCAGGGTGGGGAGTGTGTGACTCGGGTTCCTTTTTATCCTTTTTTAAAAAAAAATATTTATTTATTTATTTATTTATTTATTTATTTATTTATATTAATGTTTCATTTTTATGTTTGCCTGCATGGCAGAAAAGGGCATCAGACCTCATTGTAGATGGTTATGAGCCGATAGCCAGGGCAAGAAATAGGAGCGAGGACTTCCAGGAGAGAGAGAGTAAATGTTAGGCTAGAGTGAAGCACACAGGGGATTTGCCCTGGAACTTTGAGGAGGACAAACACATGAAACCTGAGCATAGGTAACCAGCCATATGGCTAAACTTAAAATAGATTAAATGGGACATTAGTTATGAGCAAGTCAGGGAACATGCCTATTCGTGTAAGCTTTTGTAAATATATGTAAGCTTTAGAGTCATTATTTCCAAAAAGAAGGCCATGTGTGAAAGGGGGGTTACAGAAAGCCCCCTTCTACAGATGATTCTCATGGTTCTATAAAAAACGAAAACTTACTCACCTTGAAAGGCTGAATCCAGGTCAGTCTCCTGGGAAGGGTGATGTCTAGGGAATCTCTCAACAGGTTCAGGTTCAGCTAGGTAAATCCCTGTGTGTGTGTTTGTGTGTGCTCATGTGTACAGGCATGTGTGTGTTCCTGAGTGCATGTGGAGGTCAGAGGAAGATCTCATATCACCAGCAGCCTTGTTTGAAGTTGGGTCTTGCTGTTGACTATTGCTGATACACAGGTAAGGTGATATGAGATTCTGGGGGGGGCGTCCCTAACTCTGCTTCCCTCCTCACCATAGGGGCACTGTGATGACAGGCATATGCTGCTGAATACAGCTTTACTTGGATTCTGGAGATCTGAGCTCAAGTCCTCCTGCTCACAAAGGAAGGCTTTTATCCACTGATCTGTCTCCCTGGCCACCAACCAGATGGGCGTCTTAATGCAAAAACTAGAGAATTAACCAAGTATGCTGAGATTTGAAGGGGTGGAGGATGAAAGGACAGGTCAGAAAATGACTTGTTTCTAAAGGAAAAAACAAACTTACTTGTAGTTTACCACTGTAGAGGGAGCTTTAGTTTGGAGCCTCTGCCCTTACACTCCCCTGTGGCTAGGCTTTCGGGCTGTAATAGAAGTTTTGTTGAATGGAACAGTAAAAACTTTATTTGTGTAGTTATTTAACAGGAGTTTATATAACAGTCAAGGTCTCTCTGGTCTGCCGATAGATGGTCAGCAAGTAAATAAGAACTGGAGGTTGAGAGGCATGCCAGACTGAGAATGGGTGAGATGGCCACCACAGCCATCTAGGGAAGGGTTAGGAAGTCCTCAGCGGTATCTGAAGGATCGCCATACAGTCCAGGCTACAAGAGCAGCAAGCCGCTCAAGGGAGATGTCTGTTAAGTATGAAGAACTAAAAGTATGTGTGAAGGGGCTGTGTCATAGACGGTAGTGGAAACTGTCTGAGCTGTGCCAGCCATAGCCAGCAGGTGAGGTTGGAAGGAGCTGTGAAGCTGGCAAGTCTGTCTGTTTTGCCTTTTAAAGCTATAGATGTGCACACTTGCTTAAGGAATGTGCCGTGAAGAAAGTGACTGGAGCATTTGAGGGTTACATGGAGTACAGAGAAGGCTGGCGGGGACTGATGCAGAAGTTCTATAGGGTCTTCAGGTACTGCTGCTCCTCTCTACTCTGCTGCCTTCATTCCCAGCTTCCATCCTCAGAGGTGTTAGGTGGTTGGGAAGATTCCACCATCCACCCATCTCTCCAGCAGTGCTGAAGAGTCAGAGAAGGATGTGAATGATAGCTGCCTGTAATTGCTAACTTGGCTAACTTGGAATCACCTGGGACACATGCCTCTAGGAGTGGTGTGTCTCTGAGGGAGTTTCCGAAGAGGCTAGAATGAGGAGAGAAGAACCACCTGAGGATGGGTGGCACCATCATCTGAGTTGAAGTCATGGACTAAACAAAGAGAGAAAAAGGGGAAAGGTAACTGATTATCAGCATGCATCACTCTCTGCTTCCTGACTGTTGATGCAGTGTGACCTGTCACCTGACATTCCTGCCACCATATTCTCCCTGGGACTACAGACTGTATCCCTTCAGACCAAGAGACAAACCCTTTCTTCCTTAAGTTGCCTTTTGTCACATTGTTTTGTAGCAGTGACAATAAACAGAATTATAGGCTTGCTTTCACTTTGAAGAGTTTGTTCTTCCTAATTTCCAAATAAGTATCTACTTTCTAAGTGCAAAAGACACTAGAAATGTGACCTTTAGAGCAGATTGAACTGCTACAGAAGCAATCCAGGGTTCTGTCGTGGAGCAAGAATCCTTCCTGGGAAAGGAACCAGCTATTTCTGCCACTCATGTTGGGTAGTAAATGGATACAAAAGGGCGGACAATACAAACTCAAAAGAGATGTTGGAAAGTTATGTTTGATTTTTCTAGGTCTCTAGACCTAGTTTGACAAATGCTGTATCGAAAACAAACTGTGCTGTATGTCACATGGATTAATTATTTGGCTAATGTTTCAATTTACTACACTAAAAAACCCGTCAGAGCCACTCAAGTCTGTAAGACCATGCCATAGTGCTTCCATTTGTAGGACTGAAACTGTTGAGTCAGCTACAATGGGAGGTAGAATTGTAATAGAAATGAAAGTCTAGAAGAGGGAAAGGGGTGATTCCCAAGGATTATTTGGAAGGCTAAGTCCGCATAACTTGCTGAGAGTTCCCTTTTTCTCAAACACACAGCTGCAGAGTTTAGGATATCTTGAATTTTAGTATGTTGCATTCTCATTTCCTGGTTTCATAGCCTGAGAGAAAAGATGTAGAAAATGACTGGACAGGATAACAGGGTTTGTGAGATGTGTTTATGTTATTTGTAAATAGCACTTCTGCATGAAAGGAACTAGCAGAGAGCCAAGTTCTCTGCAGAATTAAGGACTTTTTCCTCTGGACAGGCTCCCTGGGGAGCAAAGGAACTCTTTTTAATCCTTTATTCAAAGCCTGAGATTCACACCAAACTGACAGCTTCCCAGTGTAGATAAACTCTGTAATTGCTTTGATAACAGACTCAGCAGCATTAGAAAAGCATGGGGTGTGGGGGAAGGGTAGTGTTATGTGATGGGGTGTTTTAGTAACTTTCAGTTTATTTGACTAACTATAAAATAAAATTTCCTTGTGTCAGGTACAGCTCAACAAATACTTAAGCAATATTGTCACGGAACACAGAAAAGCCGGTTAAGCCAACTTATGAGTCCTGATAGATTGACAGGCCTTGAAATTGGAACTCAAATATTTGAGCAATAAAGTGTGTGTGTGTGTGTGTGTGTGTGTGTGTGTGTTTTCAGACTGGGGTGGCTCCAAAGGGCTTTTCAATATAGTAAACTGAAATATTAGTCAAGAAATTAATACATGTGCAATAGAGCATAATTTGTTTTCAACACAACATTTGTCAGTCCACCTAGGGACGGACTAGGCCAAATAGAGTTTTCTTCAAGAATGAAGATTGCACATGGGGCCCTCTTAGATTTATGTTCACTGACACCAGGTGTTTTAAGAAGTGCCTCATCTAATCCTCACCTGGGAAAACTTCTAGCTAAGTGTTCAGGAGACTTAGATTTGAGGAGTGGCAACATAATGCACAGTCTTTGTGGCCCTGGAAAATGACCATGTGTTAGCTCTCTGTCCTCCCTCCATTCCCCCTTACCTGGCCATTTGAGTCCTAGTGCACATGTGGAAGTTAGAGGACAAACTTGGACTTGGTGCTGGCCATGTGCTTTCTTTGAGGCAGGGTCTCCTGTTTCCCACTTGACCTATGCCAGGCCAGCTGGCCTGTGAACCTCCAATGATTCTCCTGATGTGACATCCCATCTTGAGGTAGAAACACTGGGATTATAGTCATGCTTATGATGGGATTGTGGACATTCATATGACTGCTTCTAACTTTACATGAACTCTGTGCATCCAAATGTAAGTCCTCACACTTGCATGGAACTGCTTTACCCACAAGATATCTCCCAGTACCCACATTAGCTCTTGACCCTTGGTTTCCTCTTGGCAAATTGGAAATAGTTTTTTTTTTTTTCCTCCACATACTCGCTTAGCATGTGTACTTTGATCATAAGAGGCAACATCGAGTTATTGCTCTTATTGAGAACTTACAGGGCTGAGTGAATAGAGAAAAATCTCTCAGAAAGTAGAGTCCTTACCTCCCTCTTCATGGAGCAAATTAGATTGCTACTTAGTTGACTGGTTAAAATGAGAGTAAAACGTATCATCTTTTACTTTTTCTAATGCTCCTGCATGTTAGCCAAGTGTTTTGCTACTATCTTACATCCAGCATAGTGGAGCATTTTGAAGAAGAAATTTATTTATTTATTTATTTTTTGCAGATCAACAAAAGCGAGTGTACACATATAGATACACATCTATAAATATGTATATTGAACAACTACATATGTATAAATAATGCATACAAACAAATATGTAAATTTAGATCAACTTATGCTGCTAAGTCATGTGTTTACACACAGATGCAGATTCAGATACAAACATCATGAATGCGTGAATCTATCTACATGTTTGTTTCGCCTCTCAGTGGTGTGTTACCTGATGCTGATCTTTAAGCACTGAACCATTGCCAATGAGCTTTCTCATTTTATGCAGTCTCTGGGCTTGATTGACAATATCACATCTTTTTGAATGGCTTCAGCAGAAATTGCTTACATTTAGGTAGGGAATAAGAATGACAGTTCATCATATCTTAACTTTGCCCACCAGACCCCTGAAAATACTCACTTTCTTTCTCTGGCATCTATAATTTATGATTTGATTACCAGAGCATTTAGAGTTGAAGCCTGGACCCTGGCTGCTCCAATGAGCCAGGATTGGTCACACAGTCAAGTACAAGTGAAATGCAGAGAGAAGAGATTTAGTCACAGGATCACATTGGATAGAGGAACAAGTCAGGAGGTCCTGTGAGCAACGCCCACTGCGAGTCAATCTTCAGGAATTTAAATTAGGTTCAGGTTTAAACGGAGTAGAAGATATGTGGGTAGCATTTCTGGCCAAGGTGTGGTCCTTCCCATTATCATTTTCTTATCTCCAGTCTCTCCTTTCAGAAGCTCTCGGACCACGTGAAACATTCCAGGAAGCATTCACCTCCTCTGGCTGACTCAAGAAACTTCAAAGCTTTCTGTTTAGGATGGAATTCCTGGAGAATTGCCAATTTCCTGAGCGTGGCTCATCATTCCAAAAGTGTGGTAACCAAATGAAGGGACATTGGTGTCTCTTCATTTGTATTTGTATTGCCAGAACCTAGCTGAAAGCCAGGTATGCACCAGGCATACATAGCTAGCACATCACTTGTGTAGGGCCTGGACAGAGACAGGTGGATACAACCTAGCGCTCTAGCTAACCTCCAGAATCAGTGAGAAACCCTGTCTCAAAAGTAGGGTAGTGTTAACTGGTCCTGCTAGGTCTTTTGTTTTGTTTTTAATATTTGCAACCATTGCCAAATGGCCACTTATAAATATGGAATTTAGTGAAGTTAGAGGCATTTCACAGTGATTCTCTTTCCTTTTCTTTTCTTTTGTGGCATGATGGAAAATAACTTGAAGAGACCAAATCAGCATTGTTATAAGACATTATTCACTCTGTAGCCTTTTAGTGCCTCATTAGAGGAAGTAAGTTAGTTCAACTCTTTTGAAATGGCCTGGATCTGCCTAGGGATCTTGCCTTCTCTGCTGTATACGTCACTTTGTTGGGATAAAAGGTGAAAGCTCTGAAGCCAGCTATCCATGGTATTTTTAATTAGTGACCTTGGCCAACTGAGTCCTGCTTTTAAACTTCCACTCAAAGTCGAACCCACAGAGAGAGTCTCTTCCAATATATTAATATTTATGCCGAGGGAGATTTTACAGACTCTAAAAACACCGTCTAGGGAATCAAATGTACAAGCTGTGATAGATACTGTAGTTCTGGCTAGAACTGAGTGTAATATAAATACAAAACAAAACAGTTGCCTGTTTCACTTTACTTAGAAAAGCTTCTCAGGTGTGCGTGTGGCGGGGAGGTCAGGGTCTGCCACCTAGGGGGCAGCTGACATTGTCTGGAGATGTATCTGTTATCTGACACTGGGAGAGATATGGGCATCGTGCGTATAAGATTGAGAGAGGCCAAGGATGCTGCTACACACCCAGAAGTGTACAGAGCAGCTTCTGGAGCAAGGGATTGCCTTGTTCATTGTGACTAGGACCATGACCAACAAGCCCCGGTTTAAGGAATGCACACTCCATTGGGATTTTTTTTCTCCATTACATAAATTTCTTGTAAAAGTTATTTTACTGATGTGTTTCTCAGTTGGTATTCAAAATAATGACTTTAATTATGATGTCTTTGCTAAAATATATTATTGTAATTCAGATGTTAAGAAGGAGAGATTCCTTTTCTTTAATATTGTTGGCACTGTTTAAGTCATCCACATTCCTGTATGTAACCCCCTCACCGAAGCACCTGTAGCTAAATTCATTGGCTTGACAACAACAACAGCAGCAATAAAAAGACAAGAAGGTAGGAAGAGGAGCAGCTGTGCAGAGAAAAGGGATCAGTACAATTGAGAGGAGAACACAAGACGGTAATAGGGAGTGATTATGGTCAAGGTATTTTATAAACAAGTATGAAAATGCCACAGTGAAACACATTACCCTGGGTAATTAAAATATGCTAATGAAAATAATAAATTTCTAAAATTAGTAAAAGATTAGATGAATTTGTGTAAGTTCACGTCTCTGCTTAAGAATGAACTGTAAGGACATACCATGTGACATTCTCTTCTAGTAAGTTCTTTCATGATAATGGTGGCCTTTATATAGTCAATTTAGCCAACCCCAACCTGTGCTTCTCAGAATTCCCCTTCTCCACAGTAATGCATTAACATGGTCTACATGACACGTTTTGCATGTGATTTAGAAATCAGAATTGGAAATATGAGCGCTGGGAAGATGGCTCACTCAGTAAGGTGCTTGCTATGCAAGCACAAAAACCTGAGTTTGGATGTCCAGAACTGTTGGAAAGTACAGGTGGAGTGAAAAGAGAATTCAATAAAGAGGTAGAATTACTGATGGAAGCCTAACCGTAAAGGCATGCGGGAAGAAAAAAACAAACAAACAAACAAACAAAAAAACAACCCAGGAAGTAAGTAAGAGCCTCAAGGAGATGCTATGAAATGCTAGCTTACAGACATGACTTAGCCATTGCTCTCATTCATACAAAACTTTAGCTGCAGTGTAAGACTTACACAGGATCAAGCCTGTCAACCTTCTAGCCCTGGCTGAGGTGGAGGTGGTCCTAAAGCCTCACCCCTTGCTGAGGAGCTTTTGGCAGTTGATGGCTTCTGAGAGGAAAGTCGGTTTTTCTTCAGCTAGTGGCTACTGGTAGGTAGGTTTTCCCATGCTCCAGTGAATGACACCAGAACCGTGTGTAAACAGACAGCACTGATTAGACTCAGTGGCTTAAACACAAATAAAAAGAATTATAATTGGAGACATGAAGTAGAGAGGAAGAGGAGTTAAAGCCTGAGCGAGCCATGAGGGCAGAGACAGAGAGACAGAGAGACAGTGGGAGAGCCTGAGAGAAGGGAGTGAGAAGGAAGAGTAAGAAAGAACAGGGCACATCAAAGAGAGAGAGAGAGGGAGAGAAATCTAGGGAGAGAGGGAGGGTTGGAGGAAGGTTGAGAGAGAGAGAAAGAGAGATCATGCACAATGACAGGTAGGTCCTTAATATCTCGTGCTTTCTCAGCTTAGAGAAACTTGAGTTTGGGCTTTGTTTCAAGTGTTTAGCAGCCTACGTGGTTATTGACGGGGTCAGACAGCGGTAAAGGGTGTTTTTGCACCGAAGCCCAAGCTTGGCAGATGGCATGCTTAAATTCTGAAGTTCCCTCCACTCTGATAATGTCTATCTACATCTGCAAAAAGAGCAACTGTGCTCACTACATCCACTTCTTTTTAAAAGATACATTTATTTTCTTTGCACTTATGTATTTGTGTCTGTATAGGCACACTCATGTTTCAGTGTAGAGAACAGAAGGCACCCTATACCTTGGAGATAAAGTTACAGGCAGTTGTAAGTAGCCTGAGCTGAGCATTAGGAACTAAGTTCAGGTCTTCTACAACGAAGTGCTCTTAAACACTGAGCCTTCTCTCCAGTCCCATCCTCACCAATTTAAGAAACTTCCGTAGATTTTGAGAATGGCCCTGTTGTGGATGTTTTGGTTTATGATATGTACACATATTTTTTTGTTATAATCCCAAGTGGGGAGGGGATTAGTTTTTTTTTTTTTCCCCACCTGTTAATCATCTCCTGCAGAGCCTGGTCTTTGCCAGCTGGAATTAGTTGAATTCTGAGGACTTTGAGGAGTATAAATATGATAGCCCAGAGGAAAAAGATGCAGTGGCTTGGAGGAGACAGCGGAGGACAGCTTGCTCCATTTTCTGGTCTGCTGGCTTGCTGGCTTGCTGGCTTGCTGGCTAGCTGGTTACCTGGACTTCAGGATTTCCTGACAATGTATATTGGTATTGCATCTGCCCCAAAATCCTAAAACCCTACCCAGCAGTTATAAGTAAATAGGGAAATGTTCCCTTTTCCTTATAGCCGTTCTTTTTCCCCCATCTTGGGTTGGGGAGTCAGAGGGGAGGTAGAAGTCAAGGAATCCCCAAATAAAGTAGCATTTGAAAAACTAGCAGCTACAGGCCCCCATAGGCTCATGTACTTGAATGCTTGATCCCCACACGGTGAAATTGTTTAGGAATGATTGAAAGTGTGGCTTTGGAGGAGATATATCACTGGGGGTGGACTTTGAGGTTTTAAAATTTCACACCAGGCCCAGTCTCTGTCTATTTCTCTGTCTCTGTCTCTGTGTCTCTGTGACTCTCTCTCTCTGTCTGTTACCTGGGAACAGGATATGAAGCACTCAGTTATTGCTCCTGCATCACACCTGTCTGCTTTTGGCCATGACAATCATGGACTAACCTTATAAAACTGTAAAACAAGCCCACAATGAAATCCTTTCTTTTGTAAAAGTTGCCTTGTTCATGCTGTGTATTCACAGCAATAGAATACCTGTAGTCAATAGTAACTGATAGACAATAGTAAATAATAAACATTTAATAACTGAAGAAAAAAAGGAGAAGGTCCACAGAACCCACTTTGACTGGTCTAAAGAACTCAGTGTCCTCCTGCATGGCTCCTGACAACCTATCTTGTTAATCTTCCTTTCCAAAGAGTAACCAGACACTAGAAACACACACAAACTACCAACTCAACTGTGTTTATGTGTGTGTTTGTGTGTGTGAGAGAGAGACATGTGTGAGATAGAGTGTATGTATATGTGTGAGAGTGTGTATATAGGCGAGTGTGTGTGTAAAAGTGTGTTTGTGAGTATGTGTGAGTGTATAAATGGGGTATTTTGCGTGAGAGTGTGTGTGTGTGTGTGTGTGTGTGCGTGTGTGTGTGTGTGTATGTGTGTTTTGGGGGGGGGGTTGGACCAGTTTGCACTCCAGCTTTTTTTTTTTTCATCCATGAATCTCATGCTTTTCTAAGGCACCTTCAGTTATTTTACCTCTTTATTGTTGAAAATACCTCTCCCAATAACTTTCTTTGGAAGAAGAGAAGGTCTCATTCTCCACAGAAATCTGCTGGGATATATAAACAAAAATCAGATTTTCACATAACACTGGAATAACAGTGATAGAATCACTGAAAGGTGTTAAAAAGGTCTGTGTCTCTTAACCTAAAGGCTCCTTCACTTCTGACTCCTAGGTAAGCCTGAGGAGCAAGTCCAGTACGAGAGACCGTCACCTGGGCCGTAGTTTAGAGTAGGTAGTTTTTCTTACTGCCGTCTTCTCTCTGAGTGAGAGCTATAGTTGGAAGTGGGGTTTTACCTGGGGACTTAGTCACATTAGAATAGCTATGCACGAGGCTGTATGACCTTTAATGTAGCTCTTAATCTCTTTTCACTTCAGCTTCAGTATCATCAAACTGATCACACTCATGGCTGCTTGAACTAAAATAAGGGACGTGAGCAGTCTATAATTATCATGACACTGAGCTGCTGTGGTGGGTGGCCAACCCCAGAGCCACTTTGCTTGGGTTCAAATATCTCTTTGTAGTTGAATGCTTGCTTTAAAATGTCACTTAAACTCTAAGGCTCAGTTTGCACCATGTTTATTTAAGTTGAAAATCAGGTTTGTTGCAAAGGTTAACCACGGGGGTTTGCATGCAACTGTCCTTTTAAAACCTTATTAACATGGTGTATTTTCTTGCTATCCCTGCTTTTGAAAGAACATGACTTTTGAAGCTCGTGTCTAGTTCCTTTCGGTCCTGAGATCCCCACTTATATCACGCTGTGTTGGGGGTTATGGGAAAAATGACTGAAGAGAGAGAGAAAAAGAAACTTTGTAAAGCCTGGTGGGTCACAGTGAGCAGTCATGAGTAGACATCTTTGGGGCAGATACACTGCTCCTGTGTTTTCAGGAACTGCCCACTCCACTAAGATTTGGCTCTCTGTATCTGCTCCAGCCTTTATCCTACCCACCTACACCCCCTACCCCATGCTCAGCGAGGTGCAGGGCAACAAATCTCTGCTGCTTGAATAACCCAGCAGCATGATGGCTCATTTGTGATTTGGCAGGAAACGTGGAGATTTCTCATGAAATAAAGAAAAGAGTGCAGGGTCTCCCAGACGCTGTTCTCTGAAAGCACAATCACACCATTGGAAGTTGCCTCGACAGAAAGTGAAATCAGCTGAGTGAAAAGCACTTTCTGAGTGATTAGAGACCTTTGTTTCGAATGAGCTGACACCTTCTAAAGTGCAGAGAGAGGAAACTATTTTAAAGCCAGGTGGCACCAGACAGGCTGTTTGCTTGTCATTTCCTTCCTTTTCTTTTCAGTGCTGACTGATTTGCATAATAACTGATTCTTTGTTTTCTTGGAGCTCAGGTTTCTGCTTTGGACCCCACATGAATCCATAATTCTTCCTAGAATAGTGATGCCAAAGCTATTTATTTATTTGTTTGTTTGTTTGTTTGTTTTGAGGGACCACTGGAAGGGTCTGCCTAGAGCTGGGCCCATTGTGGTTCCAAGAAACCTGTTCTCTTAACAACTTTGTGGACTCAGCTTGCTTCTCCTTTCCCTAAGCATGACTGCTTAGGTAGGGGCTTGGAAAGAAGAGAGAATGGACACAAAGCATGTGAATGTGAACACAACGTTAGAGGGCTTTAGGGAGAAGGACTGACAAGAGGTTGTGGTACAGACAGTACATACACAAGGAATGGGAGAGGCACATCCCACTGTTTGGCTAAGTAATTAATGCATTTGATGGACGAATTGTTGCATTCTCTTGTGGTCCTATGAGGTGACAGTTCTATCAACGCTTTGCAGTATAGTTTATGGCTGCCCCACTTTCTATCTCGCTAACACCTTCATTCTGGACAACTCCTGAATAAGCGCTATGAAGTAGAAACCCACTATATTGGAGTTCTTATCCACTGCGGGTCAGGAGCTATACGGGAAAAGAGACCCTGATTTCTTAGCCCCAAGTCCTCTAGTAAGACCAGCAGGCGCTCACCGAACACACAAACTATTGTGAGGTTCACGTGTGATGTCAGAGTTCAAAGCGTAATTTTAAAAAAAGGAGTGTGTGGACCTGAATACCAGCATAAGTTCTGAGAAATATGTCAATTTGACCTAAGTTCCCAGGTGAAGAATGCAACCTTGAATCTTCCATACAGGTGAGGTGTTTTGTATGAAGTTGATCGGACAGGTACAGGGTACAGGCCAGGAAGAGGAGGGAGTAGAGAGCCAGATGTGGCCATAGACACAGACAGGAACAAGCTACTACAGGCCCTGGAGAGGACTCAGGGTTTCTGTTCTGTGTTGTTTAAATGAGACATCTAAATAGTCTTCCGTTTATGCACTTGTGGTTTGAATGAGAATAGCTCCTATAGGCTCCGTATGTTTGAATGCTTGGTCTCCCTGTGGTGGAACTGTTTAGAGAGAATAAAGAGGTGTGGCCTTGCTGGAAGAAAGGTAAGATTTAAAAGCATAAAGCCTTCTCACTCCCACTTCCAAATTGTTCTGTCTCTTCATGCTTGCAGTTTAATGTAAGCTCTTAGCTTCTTGTTCCTGTTACCATGCCTACATCATGATGCCATGTCTCCCAGCCATGATGGACTCTAGTACACTGGAGTTATAAGGCAAAACAGTCTCTTCTTTCTCTAAATTGGCTTGGTCATTGTGTTTCATGCAACAGAAACTTAACTAAAAATCCTGCTTTTCTCCTTCCCATGCATTGAGAACCTGGGCCCATGCTGTTGGTCCTGTGTACCTGCTGCTCAGCTATACAGACATTGAAAGATGCCTTGTCCCCAGAAAACCACCATATAGAATCCTTGACCGGTCTGAACTTCTGCTCTAATGCACATTCTATCAGAGAGCCAGCGCAGATTTATTTTTCAGCACTTCAGAGCATTTGTCTCCATGGAGAAAAGTAAATTCTACTCCATAAATGCACAAAGCTGAAACCCATTTCACTATTTCACTCCTCCTCATTCTTGAACTCAAATATTGCCATTTCCTTAATAGAACCATTTAATTTTTACTTTTTCAGAAAAAAAAAAAAAACGAGTAGATGTAAGAGATATAGAAGATAAAAAGACACACTTCCTTAGGGAGTTTGTATTTTAGTAGAGAAGTGGGCAATTATAAACATATAACTGTCAAAATAATGATCTCATTATTATTGCAAGAAGTGTGATGAGGACACCAACACAGTTTAAGGAGAGTGTTGTTTTTTTTTTTTTTTTTTTTTTTTGGCTTGGCCTGTCTTCTGGTACTTGGATGGAAGAGTGTCCAGGAAACCCACAAATCTGAGGGCTGGGATTGTATCCCAGCTCTGAGGTGGGACAGTGTCCAAAGGGCATCCCGAGGCATGGGAGCTCAGGAACCTCACAGCTCAGATAGGCCTCCTCAATAGAGACACTGCAGCTCCCAGGGAGGGTCACTCCAACCCCTGGTGAGCTGAGAAAGCTAGGAGCCTGAGCTCTGCTCCTTCTCCAGTCATTCCAGCTCCCAGGGAAGGTTGCCCCAACCCTGATGAACTGAGGAGCCTAGAAGCCCGAGCTTCCCTCCTTCAGTTTTTTTCTTTCTTCTCTTTTTATTCCTCCAATGAGTGAGTCACAGCAGGCAGTAAATATCTTAAAAGAGATTTATTGAAGGGGCAATCCAGGAGCGGGGATGTATCCAGGAGTAGCTACCTCTATTCCTGGGAGAAGGCAGAAAGAGACTTGGTTAAACATGGCCTTTATATAGGATTTCTTAGGGGATGGTGCTTTCTGGGGCAGGGATTTCCAGAATGTGGATTGGTGGAATTTCAAGTCCTGAACTTTGGGGAGCTCAGGGATTTGTGGGTTCTCCTGTTCAGGGAATGGTGGGTTTTAGTGGAAAACTCAGGGATTAGTCAGGTTTCCTGCTCAGGGATTGGCAGTTTTTTTGTCCAGACTTTTCACCTCAAATTTGCATAATCTGCGATGAGTCCTGCTGAGGGGCTGGAAATGACAGTTACAGAGGTCCTGGGGGTTAGGAAGTGAGGGATAAGGGATGCATGGGTGGGAGGAGCTGAGCTGCTGGAGTTTCCTCAGGCAGAGGTCTGGCCCTTTTTCTGCCTCGGGGTTAAAAGGTATACAAAGTATCCACAGTTTTCAACAGCGTTCACTCTGAAGGCAGGAGACTGCCGCAGGAAAGCAGGAAAAGTTATCGTTATCATGGACAGCTCCCTTGGCAGAGGCAGTGGGCATTCAGAGGCAGGAAATATGTGCAGTTCCCATAGTATGAGTTGGGAAGAGTCATCATGGACAGCTCCCACTGAGCTGTTGAGGCCATTTTTGTCTCCTGCATCCACAGTCCCAGGGTGGGGAAAAGGGGCTGACTGACCTGAGGTAGAAAGGGAGACTGGCAAGAACCACTTGGAATTTTAGTGGCTACTATGTATGTAATTGGCCTCTAAACATAGCTCTTGGGGATTGCAGTGGGCCTTTAGGATTCCCCACTGCCGTAAGGGTGGGGGTTGGGGTGGGGGTGGCAGCAGAGGTCCACACACGGCTTGGGGGGTGCATCAGGCTGGCTTGGAGTGGCAGGCCATCTCTGGACCCCCTCACGCCTTGGGGAGGGTTGGGATGGCTGAAGCTTGGGATTGAGGGGCCTGTGGCGGAGGAGCTGAGAAGGCAGGTTGCCATGCCTCATTGCCATGGCTAAGCTGTTGTCATGGCAATGGGCTGCCTCAGCTCTCTTTGCTATGGTGGGCCTTTGCCTTTGATTTGGCTGCCATGGGCAGCCCAGGCTCTCTTCACTATCCTGGCCCTTTCCACCTCACAGACAGCAGGATGGTGCAGCTCTTGGCTCTCTCCACTGCCTGTGGAGAAATCCCTACAGCAAGTGTTACTGAAAACTTCTTAGTGATGGATTTGTGAACTGGGAATGCAGGTCCATGGTAGAGCACTAGCCTATGATGTGAAAGGCCCTAGGCTCAAAGCCAGGTTAAAATAAATAAATAAATAATGGGTATGAGATAGGAAGACTAAAAAGACATCCTGATAATGGACTAAGAATTAAACTTGTAGGGATAAGAAAGAGTGTGTGGGTGGCTTTGGATTTTATGATGATGTAGAAAGGAAGTTAGGGCCATGTGGAAAGGCTCTGTCTGGCAGCAGCAGAGGCTTAAAAGTAGCTTTGTAAGACTCCTGATGTCCCATCAGTGCTGCTAAAGGCCACTTGAAAATAGAAGGCCAATCACCTGAGAGGACCAGTGGGGGAGAATCTGAAAAACAATTCATTACTGCATCATAACTTTGATTGACGGATGCTCTTCACCATCAGCCTTGGATACACAATGAGCAGACCACTCACTAGAGAGCAAAGAAGGCTTTATTCCTAGATGTTCTATGTTAGTTATCCCAAAGGGAGCAAGATTCCAAAAGCTGATCAGAAAGAAATGTGCATTTAAAAATACAGGGATAAACTACATGAGCAGCTGGAGGGAAAGTTTGAGTTTCCATGGAAACCTCCCCTAAAATGTCTCCCTCCAACAGTGGAGCCAACTTCTCAAATGCTGAAGAGAAAGGGAGCATGGGCCAAAGGCCAAGTAAGTCCTCACTGGGCTGTCACACAGGGAGCCACAAGGCTGCCAGAAGGAGAGGCCTGTGATGGAGGTAAAGTGTGTCTGTCTGACATATCTCTCATCAGGTGACCAGGTGAATGGAGATGAGACTATACAAAGTACTGGTTTTGTTCGCTTGTTTGTTTGTTTCCTGTAAGGGGCCAAGGCAAGGATGACCACAGTGAAGTGACATTAACAGCAAGATAAAGTAGAGCGGATGGGGAAACAGCTTGGTTGGTGAACTGCTTACAGTTCCTAGGACCCATGTAGAAAGCTGGGCAAGGTTGATGTAGGTGTCTGTAATCCAAGTGTTGGGGGAACAGGCATGGCAGATCTCTAGAGCTTGCAGGACAGCCAATCTAGTCTACATTAGCAAGTTATCACCGAGACCTTGCCTCAAAGAAAAAAAAAAAAAAAAGCAAGCTGGGCAGCTCCTGAGGAACATCACCAGAGGTTAACTTCTGGCCTTCACAAGCTCACATGCATATACATACATGCACACCTACATATACATGTACATATACATATACATATACACAAAGGAATAAATACATGAAAAGAGAAACTAATCTTGGAGCTTAACCACCAAGTACTGACTTGGTGCAAATGGTATGCTTGCAGCCTCACCTGTTTAAAGCCCTCCCCACCTCTCCATTGTCTCCTGTGACAGGAGATATCATGTGTTTTCTCACGCTCAGTTCCCCTGTCCTTCCTGCATCACAGACACAGAGAGTATTTATGTGGGGCTCTACTAGATAATGTTGAATTCGGTCATCTCTGGATAGCCAATCATTTGTGCTGAATCTATGATGATAGATGCCTTTTCTCAGCGGGGGTTCTGAAATATCTCCCCTGATCTGGGTAATCCCAGGTCTTGTTAGGAGGTCACACAGCCCTCAGGGCAGATTACAGGCCAGACCCTTCCCTTGATAAAGAAACTTCTCTAGACGGCATTTAGAAGTTCCTAGAAATGCCTTACCCTGCTAAGAATCTCAGTCCAGCAGTGACCTTCAATTGTACTTGGAAATTGCCTGCTCCCATTAGGATAATTAAGTACTGTATTTTCCTTCTTGTGATAAGACCATTTAAGTATCCCTGACTCTCTCACCCCTGTGAATCAAACACATTCGACCCTCTAAATCCCTCCCTCTGTCAGGGTTTATATTGCCCTTGATTTCATGTGAATGAAGGTAAGCAGGTTCTCAATTTCTCACTTCCAGACCATCTGAGATTCCTCATTTATCCTCCACTGGGTTGCATTTCACTGGGTCTGCCTCTGGCCCACTGGGCCTGGGCCTCCCCAGGCCTGACACTTGGCTGTAAGCTGACCTGGCATGGGCCTTGGCCAGGACCTTGGCCATGCTCAGTAGAGCAGCTCGACCAAAAGCTATAAACACTTTGGTATTCCTTATAGGCTTTGGAAAGCCCCCACTTCCACTGCCACTGGCAATCTCATGCTAAAAGAACTAAAGTGTAACACTTTGTGGAAAGGCTTTTGTACACCCCAGCTTAGTGCACCAGGGCCTCACCTTAAAGTGCTCTGGCTACCTCTCAGAGAAACAGAATCCCACTGAAGTTGAGCTCTAGGACAGCAACCAAAATCCAGGACCCCACCTAATGGAGAACAACAGATTTTATCTTCTTTCCCTGTGTTCCCTTTGCCTGGATACTTGTGGGGCTCTGATACTTGTGTAGATGGCTCCTCTTCACCTGTCAGGATTGTGCCTTTAAAGAACTATTCCCTGCCTTCTGACTCTCATGTCACATACTGTCTCTTACACCCCTGAATATCTTCCTTTGGTCACCTGGTTAGCTCATTCAGACCATCCACTGTGTGTCGTTTTTATTTATCGGTAATCTGTTGACAGGCTTCCCGAGAACCTAAGCTCCTGGAGACCTATGGGAGCCAACTGTGCAGAGCCCCATATCCGAGAAAGGTATCCAGTGCAAAGAAGACACCCAGGTGGTGTTGAATGGATCGCTCTGGCTCATGTGTCATGGCCATCATTGAGTTAATGATAGGACACATATTTGATGTCGGCTATTACAATGACCTAGAAGACAAATGGTCAACTGAACTTCACAGCATCAGGAAGAATTATTAAAATTCACTGAAACAATCACAGAAAAAAAAATCCTATTAAAATCAACAGCAAGGAATTCCATTTTTAGATAATTTCCTGATGCCAAGCTGTAATAGGTGTTTTGCTTCCCTTATTTTCCTGTAAAGCACTCTTTGAATGAAGCCATTCAAACTCCATCTTCTGTTAAGGAAACAGATTGAGAGAGGCCAAGCTTGTAAAATTGGACTCTGAACTAAATTTGAGCTAATTTGTAGATCTGAGAGAGTACAACTTTTGGTTTAATTATAAAAATTTGGACATGATGCTTTCTGAGAACAGAAGAACTGGGTAGCTGATATGAACGTGAGTGTGCTTTGGAGCTTTGAGTAGGCAATATTGGGCTAGATCTGAGTGGTAGTGGAGGCAAATGGTATACTTGGGGTTTCTATTTGGATGAAGGGCAAAGAAAGGAAGGGATTGGATAACAAGAGACTCATGCTGCCTTACAGTTTCAGAGGTTTAGTCCGCTATCAACAAGGTGGAAAGCATGGAAAGATTCAGGCAGACATGGTTCTGGAGGAGTCAAGAGTTCTACATTTTAAAAGTCATTTTCAGAAAATTAGCAGGAGGAGACTGGATGTGTTTCACACTAGGCAGAGCTTGAGCATATATATGCCCTCAAATGCCTGCCTCCACAGTGACACATTTCCCCTAACAAGGCCACACCTCTTCCAATATGGCTACCTTTTACTAGTGACATACCCCATGGCCCAAACATTCAAACACATGAATATGTAAGGACCAAACCTATTCAAACTAACACAGACATGAATGCCTAAAAGGACAGTTTTCTGCAGGGGTGCAGTCCTAAAAGGAATCCAAAGTATGATTGGAAAGAGAAGAGCATGTTTTAGATCCTGCACACCATTGTAACTTTCCAAACTATGCCATTTAAATAGCCACTAACCAGCTTGACTTTGAGTTGGTCAAGATGGAGTACCTAGTGTAGAAGCTTCCAGAAGATACCCTCCTAGGACATCTCCTTTATTCCAGGCATGCCCAAGTCTTTTCTCCCATCTGTGTCTTTCCTTGTCAAGAGATACTGAGCTAGCCTGGCCTGTCCAACTATTCATATCTCCTCTTTGAATAGACAGCTGCAAGCGCCCATGGGAGAGTACAGGCCTTCTCTTGGTTGTACAGTGCCAGTCTGACTGCAATCCATCTCCTCTGTCACAGTACACCTTCACAACCTTGTCTTCCTCAGAGCATTGACAATGGTGGGGAGATTTGCACATTGACGAGAAAGCCCTCCAATCCCCTTTGGATCTTTTTCTATGCCTCTGTGGAAAGTTAAGTTTCAACTTCAGGAGCTCTGGAGTTTTCCTTCTACTTGTCACAGAAATCCCATGGCAACATCTATACAGTTTCCAAGGAGCTACAATTTCTTTAAAGGCAGGAGTTCTGGCTTTCATTCTTGGTCTTCTCAGACCAGTGACTAATGCCCTGCATGGCTCATTATTGGAAGAAGAGTATTTGTGGAATGGATGAATGCTAAAGTATTAGCCTTAAAAAAAGTCATTTTCAGAAGACTAGCAGGTGAGGGCAAAAGTCTTAAATATAACTGAAATCTCATGGGGTCTTAAGGAAAACCTCTCCAGGAGACCAGGAGGCTTCCGATATCTGTCTTCTGAATTCTCTCTTCAGAGTGACGTTTTTTTCACCATGCACATTATCATGAGAATTCTCCACATACCATACATAATATTTCTAGGATAAAATGGCTTTATCCCCACTACATCCTTAAGATGGCCCAAGACCGAGATAACTTAACCTGGTAGGTCTGCACAGTGATCCAGGCAGTGAGACTCTGGGGATAGGCTATTGATTGGCTCTACCTGCACTTCAGATTCATCTTTAAAGTCCAGCCAACTCCTTGAAATGGAAATTGAAGAATAAAGATATTCTCCTGCAAAACAGAGGGGCTATTACTTACTGGACAGAAAGGGAGAAGGTGGCTATTCCAGGCTCAGTGCCCCCCCCCATCTTCAAGCAACATTGTGACTCACTAGAACCACAGAATATGCTCTTGCTTGCAAGGAAGAACTTAGCAGCTGAAATGAAAAATTTCCAAGTGAGAGCACTGCGGATCCTGGTGGGCCCTGTGTTCATGGCAGCTTTCCACAAAAGAGCAGTAGAGAGCCACACTGGGATGGCCTTGTGATGACGGGGCTAGGCACACTGGGCCTTGTGTGTATAATGGCGGAGTAGGAAGGCATGCCAGTATTCAGAAAGAGCTTGGAGTACGGCTGGGAACACACTATCCCCTCAGAACTTCTGGAAAGAACAAACGCTGCTGACACCTGGGGCTTTAGCTCCCTGGACCCAGAAATATAAGCAAATAAATTTGTACTGTTTTAAGCTGCAAGTTAATGGTGATTATTTAATGGAAGACCTAGGATTTATATGTGGCTGCTTATGAATGCCGAGGATGTGTTGTTCTGATCTGGAGCTGTTATCCCATGAGTCAGGTGACTGCCAAGAGAGCAGGCTGACATTTGTACATAATTTAGTCATTATCTATTCTACTCTCAAGCCAGACCTTATGGAACCCAGCTATTCCCTGAGTGTCTTTGGCAATATATATCTCCTTTAATAGGCAGTGTTGAGGTCAGGAATGGTGGCATATACACCTATGACTTCAACCCTTGGGAAACAATGGTAGAAAGGTCAAAGTTCAAGACAATCCTCTGCTTCAGAAAATAAAGTTGGAGGGGCAGCCTAGGCTACATGAGACCCTGTCTCAAAACAACAACATCACTAGATAATACTGACTTTCTACTTAAAGTAGAGTTGACAGAAATGCCTAAGAGACCAGACCACCTGCATGGCAACAGGCTAGTGACTGCTGAACAGGGTTGAACAAGGATGTTTCTGTCCATACATGGCTGCTGAGATATAGGACATTGACCTTGACACAGCCTAGAGTGCAGATTCCATTATGTGCTATGATGTCATTTCTCCATATCCAGATGTGAACCATGGCTGGGTCAATATACAAGAAAGAGAGAGAGGCATGAGCCCAAGTTGCTGCGAGCTGTAGTGAATGCTTTGGAATTAGGGCTCTGCATTCTGTCTTTTTCCATTTTTTTTCCCTTTCCCTAAGAGTAGGAAGTGGCTCATCTCTGTGCTGGTTCTTACAAGTGTGTTATGTTTCCAGCTCATTAGCAGCATTTGTTTTCCTTGTCTCCAGCCCACAAGCAGCCCTGACAGCAGCGAGGGCGCTGTACAGGCTTCCCAGAGGCTGGCCTCCCTTGCGCGCTGACAACCAAGGGAAGCCAGCAAGGTGTGCAAAATGCCAGGCAGGATGAAGGCGCTATGGTCACTCTGGATTTTGTTTTGGGGTGCTTTGGAGAGGGTCGCAGGGTAGAGGACATGCTGAAAGATTTTTTTTTTTTTAAGAATAAACCATCTCTCACCTTCAGAATCACATGGTGTTTTTCATGAATCAGATGATTTTTCAATATGTGTATAGACACTTTGTGAGTAAGGAAGAAAGCAGGAGGGAGAGGAGAAGAGAGGGAAGAGGGAGGAAAGGGAACAAAGCAGTAGCCTGCCTTCCTTTTTCAGTTTTTCTCCTCCTCCCTCTTTGCTTTCCCTTTTCTCCCTCCCCCCTTCCCGATCCTTTTCTTTCTCTTTTTTCTTTTTCAAAATAAGTAACGACCACAAATTAGCCAAGGTGTTTTTCAATTGAATTCCTGTCACAACACCTTTACCATGAACTATATGTATATAAAGCAGGCACACCCAGTGTCTTAGTTTGCTTCCTGTTGCTATAATAAAACATCATAACCAAAAGCATCTTGGGAGAGAGGGGCTTGCTTTAGCTTATAGCTTGGTAGTTAAAATGATTTCTGATCCTCCTTCCTCCACTTCTCAAATGCTAAGATAACAGGAGGCCAGGAACTCAAGGAAGGAAGCTGGAGGCAGGAACTGAAGCAGAGGTCATGGAGGAACACGGCTTACTGGGTTTTTCCTTATGGACTTGCTCATTTTTCTTATGCAACCCAGAATGACCTGGTCACCTATAACACCGCTCATAGTGAGCTGGGATCTCCAATATCATTATTTAGAAAATGCCCTCACAGATATACCTACAGGCCAATCTGATGGAGGCATTGTCTCACCTGAAGCCCTCTCTTTATGAACCTAGCTTGTATCAAGTTGACAAACTAATTAAATAACTAACTACCTAAATACCTAACTAATCAGTACTCTCAGTAAGAACTGAAGCCGAAATGCAAAATCATCCTCAGCTACAAAGCAAGTCCAAGTGAAAACAATCACCCATCATAACTGCCATTGCATTGTCCAGCCTTAACGGAGTCAAGAAGTGCTGGTTAAAAATGCAAAACCAAGGCATCCCAGCATAGAGAATGTTGAGGAAGAAGAATTGTCAGTTTGAAGCCAGCATGGGTTACCTGGAAAAAAAATGCCGAAAAAGTAAATATTTTAAAACAGATCAAAAGGTGCCCATAGACTATCAAATGAAAAGAATATTCAGCTACTGGTTGGGCCATTTTTACACTGTGTAGCTAGGCTGCACTGATGGGGAATGTGAGTATTGAGGCATTATTCCACATGGTGAAATAGACAAGTCAGACCAGTGCTGCACCAAGACTTAACCTCTGCCTTCAGCACCCTGTGGCTCCTGCAATGTCAATCAGGTGGGTTCTCACACTGGTGCTTCTTGCCATCCTCCAATGTGTCCATGTTTCTTTTTCTTACCAACTGTCCTTAGCTTCTTTAAAAGTGGTTCTTCCATTGTTGTTTTATTTGAGATAGAGACTCACATAGGCCAGACTGTCCTTGAACTCACTATACAACTGAAGATGACCGATTTCTGATCCTCCTACCTCCACTTCCCAAATGCTAAGATTATAGGTGTGTGCCACCATGCCTAGCTTTTTCCTTCTTTTTTGTTGTTGTTACAAAGCAGGGAATGGAACAAAATTGAAATGTTTCTTTTGGGGCCAGTGGGAGCAAAAGACAGTTGTGTTAGAAGTCAGAGTCTCTTGGTTATTGTCTTTAAGACAGCTTTTCTTTTTTTTTTTTTTTTTTTTTTTTTTTAGGATGTTGAAGTTCCTTGATGGACTGTTGATGAAGTGCTTCTAAGAACTCTGTAGGGTTTTGCTGTAATGAAGCCGTTAGTTCCTTTCTAATGGCAGCTCTCTTTTGACCATAGGGTGCTAACCACATGTGACTCATTAACGATGGAATTTCCTGGATGAAGTTAGCTAGAAGACACAAAGCAGGTGGCTGAGTGACCTCAGAATTGTCATCGAGCTTTTCTGAGCCCCTTTCATTTCCTGAGAAATAAAGAACTGCCTTATGTGATTGCTAAGGGCTCCAGGGCTCAAAAAATTCTACAACCCATGACTTGAGTTATTTTAAAAGGGTATAATTAATAAAAATAATAGCTTCCATTTTTTATGAACACGAGCTCCAGCCTGGGAATTACACCAGCAGACCCTATTCTATCTAACCATCATCTGTGGTAGTATGACTCTTTCCTCAAGGCATAACATGATTGCCATCTTGAAATAGAGCTTACCTTGGCCTGGTAACCATAGCAACTAATTGAGCACAGCCTTACTAAGATAGCAATATCTACTGTAAGAGTGACAGTGATTGACAACCATGGTAGAAGGAAGAGAGGGGAGAGTCATAGGACCCTCATCTGGGATTCCTATGACAGCCATTCCTATGACTACCTTCCTTCTCTCCCCTGGCTATAAGTGATCCTGGGAGATGCTGGTGTATATGGAAGAGGAAAGTTAACTGAGGCGGGCACTCCATTTTGCAGCTCTCAGGAGGCTACCATCCAGAATGGGGTGGCATTTAGTGGAGACGCAAGTGTTGAAGAATCAGTGAACCCTGACAGATGCCATGTAAGAAAGCCCAGAGAACTCCTTGATTCAGCAAATCAGACTTTGGTAGACTTGTTACTTTGGTCTGCCATTGGTGCCCTATGGGATCAAGAGACATTTGTTCACATCTGGCCAAGGAGTTAATATCATTCCACCACATCCAGATATTAAGACACTCCTCCAGTGACCTTCATTAGGTGTGGATAATACTGAGCCTCAGGGAAGTTAGTGGCTGCTTATATTCTCCAGATATTCTGTACGATAAGTTTCTTTCTAGCTTATGGTCAATTCATCAAAGGGGATTTAAGTAATGGAGTTTGGTTGACCTTGGGAACACCTCTTTCCTAATATTTGCCCATTTATCCTGCTAATTGGCCTTAGAGTTTTAGGCTCAGAAGCTTTCATCCTACTCAGCTTAGGAGGATGAGGGCTGATAAAAGGGCAGGGATACCTGCTGTGCTCATGTTGACCTTGGCATAATAGTATTCCATTGCAGCCAAATTTCTTCATGTTAGGGACACTAACCCTCAGAAGGTTGTTGTCTTATTGCAGTCCTAAGTGGCAGCAGGTCTGCATCTAATTCCCAAACATATTATTTAATTCACAAATCAACTGGCATTCTATTCCTGTTTCCTCTAAGAACTCTTAAGTAGGTAACTGCGCTTCTGGGTGTCTCCTTAATGTGTCCTTCTTCTTTGCAAGGTGAAAGGGGGGGGCATTATCGGTGCAGGTGATCCATTACCCACTTTAGTGAAATAAAATAACCCGTGGCCTCCTCTATTAGATGGCAGCACAGGCACTCAGCATTTCATGATCTTGGTTTCTCCCTGCTTTGTTTCCATCACTCTTAGCATCCCTTTCCCCTTCTCAGTTTACCTCCCACTCATGTTTTAAGTGCTGGCATCTCTGCTAGCATCCTATAGGGAGCTTTTCATTTTTTGTTCCTGCAGCTTCGAGGGAGACAGGCAGTCTTGGGGAGGAGCAGTAGCTTTTGCCAGGTTGATGCAGGGCAATCAGGAGACTCAAGGAGAAGGAGTGGGTGTTGTCTTGGAGATTTCTTTACCTCCCTGGCTTACTTGGAGCCTTATTTCAAAGAGCCCCTGTGATATGTTCTTTGGGATATTTTTTTTTTCTTTTAAGAAAAAGAAAAAGGGAAAAAAAAGCCCTGTGTATAGTTTTAGAGCACAAATTAAGCAAGACGTGTTTGCATTTCTAGACTACGAACTGTAACCCTGGTTCTTCATGCCCTCACTGTGTTTCTATGAGACCTCATCACTTGGGAAAAGTTGCTGATGGGTGACTGAGGCCACTGTAGTTCCTGAAGTTAGCCCCTGCATCTTCTGAACTACTCTAGAACAACTCTGGGTTCTACAGTATGAGGACAGGAAATAGTAAGCAAGCAAACAAAAATATTAGGTAAGAATTGTATTTTGGATACCAGATGTTGTGGCTAGGCTCTGGGAAGGGACAATTTCCTTTAATCCTACAGTGACTCTGTATAAAAGTTTACTGTGGTTATGTCCATTGGTGGGGCTATTACTGTGCCTAAACTGAAGTCACAGAGGAAATCGCCAGAGGAAACAATATTAAGACACAGGTCTCTCTTGTTCATCCATCACTAACCATTTCGAAGAGAGGTAGTGTCTCATGTAGAAAGCCACTCATTTTGTAGTAAGGGGCTAACAGTGGCCGGAACATGATTTCCTCTGTCAGCAGGTGAAGCTTAGAGAAACTGAGGTGTCACATACTGTGAACAATTTGGCAATGCCCAGGAGAGATGGACATGTTCATGCCCTGTGACTCAATCAGCACACTTCTTAGTATGCATCATAGTAAACACAGCAAGTTGTTCTCCAGGGAAAAGACATTTTTTGCCGTGTGAAATGGAATACACTTTAGTCTGTGCAAGGACTGAGAAGTGACCACTTTGCACTGCTCTGTACTGTGTGGCATCTGTAAGTGAGTTAGTTCTATGTGTCAACAGAGCTGAAGTTCAAATGAGCTGTGTTGAAACAGCAAGTGACAAAAATATGTGGCACTCAAGCCTTTACACTGAATATTACTCAAATACTACAGGGACACAGGTGGGTAGGGGTGTTGGTTACTTTTCTTATGCCATGAGTAGACACTTGACAAGAATCAATAGAAAATTGCACGCTGATGAAGAAGAGAGAAGGGAGGAAGAGGAGGAGTCATGAAGTTGGAATGAGCATATTGGAGAAGGGATCTGGAAGGAGTTGGAGGGGATTTCAGGATAGGTTCATGTATGCTGCAACCAAAGAAGATATTACCTTAAATAGAGAGCCAGCTTAAATCAAGAAGAGTTGATTTCATCTCACCCTTTGAGAAGATGCAGTACATCATGGGAGAAGGCACAGGGGTGGGTACAGGAGGGAGCTAATCACACTGCATCCATGTTGAGGAAGTGGAGAGCTCAGAGAAGGGGTGGCTATTCTGCAAAGTATCCAAGCTCACCTCTAGTGATTCATTTCCTCCAGTAAGGCTCTAACAAAAGGTTCCACAACCTTCTGGAACAGCACCTCCATCTGGGAACCCAGTGTTCAGACATGAAGCCCATGGGTGACTTCATATTCAATCTACAACAGAGGAATGGACAGACATGTGCTTTAGGTTTCTTTTCTCAGGTGGAGGGAAGAGGAGAGGGAGGGAGAGAGAGAAGGAAGGAATGTGAAAGGGACAGAGGGAGAGGGAAGGAGGGATAGAGGGAGAGAGGAGAGAGACAGAGAGAAAGAGAGAAAGAGAGAGAGAGAGAATATGTGTGTAATAGTCCTTGGAAAGTTTTACAAGGAAAGCAACAGTATTTGTAGAACAACTGAAGCACAAAGAGAAGGACATGAAAATGTCAGCTGCCCTGTGAGGCTGACAAAATCTCAGCACTTCATGCAAGCCAAGCTGTGGTGAGGCTCTCTCATTTTGGCATCGCTTGTCTCCCTCATCAGGGTTCCTGCATGTTGTTTAGGAATCCCTAAGTAAGGGGCTGCAGAGATGGTTTTGTAGGTAAAATGCTTGCTAAGTAAGTATAAGGACATGTGGACCCATGTAGCAAAGCCAAGCATGGTGGTGCATACTGCTAACTCCAGCATCATGGAGACAGAGAGGATTTCCAGACAGTCTAGCCCAATGGGTAAGGTGCAGGACCCAGTGAGAGACTGCATCTCAAATACTAAGATGGAAGGCTTCTGAGGCACAACACCTGTGGCTGATCTCTGCCTTCTGCATGCATGCACATACAAGTATATTGCAAACATGTTTAGGTGCATACATGCATGCACATAAACACACACACATACTCTTACACACACACACACACACACACACACACACACACACACACAGATGCAGAGAGAGAGAATGAGGAAGACCCAGGGAAGGGGGAGACCCTAACATGGCATTTTTAGTTGTATGCATATCAGAACACCTTTTCTTGCTGTTCTTGACACAAACAAGATAAAACTTAATTTATTCATAGTGTAAGCACATGGTTAGGTGGTCGCCAGGAGAACACATCTTCCTGGTGATTCTTAAAGTGATTCCTTCTTACTCATTTCCAATTCACTGAGACTCATCCAAGTAATAATCTCTAAAACAAGGTGAAAAATGAGGCAATAAAGGTATAATGCAATTGATTCAATAGAAAGCTCTGTGCTGTCTGTGGGGTGTGAACAGAGTTGGGGAAAGGCAGGGTGATGTGTCAAGAAGCTTGGGCACTCTCCTTATGCTTCTGCTCTGCACTGTGCAGTGGAGAAGGCCAAGGTCTGCTGTTCCAGAGGCTCAAATCTGCAGCAGACAAGCTCCCAGAAACCCTACCATGCAAACCTAGCAGTCTTCACATTGAGTATCCAAATCCCATGTTCACTTCATTTAATGCCATGAAAGATGCTGGGATATCCCCTGGGAAGAGAGGAGTTAGAGAACTGTGCAATTGTGTAATCTGGCCTTTTCCCCTCTGGGTCTTGAATTCTCGATTTAAAAGCTAGGTAAGGTAGAAAAAATTTTTTTTTCTCTTATACCAGAAAACCAATTTGGGAATCATATCTCAATGTATACATACTTCAATTTTGGTGTACCTTGGTTATTAATGTAATGTTGAGGACAATGAGGCTGGAACTTTAGAGAGAAAGCTACAACTTGTGAGTCTTAGTAGAGCAATCTTTGGTCCATCCTACTATGCCAATTAAAAAGACAGATAAAGGCAAAATGAATGAACAAATTAAAAATTCATGACTTCCCTGAGAATTCTCTTCTAATCTGGAGACCAAGGCATACTGTTCAGAGGACAGACTGTCTATCTTTGGGGCACTGATGTGAGCTTTGGATTCAATCAATGAGAACTGAAATCCAGGGCCGGAATCTGTATGATGAAACAGCCCAGTTGAGTTGTGGCTCGTCTGACATTGCCTCACTTCTAGTCCTGAAGGAGATTCAAGACTTCGATGCTTGAGGACAAGGAAGCAAGTTGGCTCCCTAAAGATACCCTCTTTGCTCTGGGTATCAGTCTTGTTTTGAAATGCTGGTCTATATTCAAGGAGTTGTCTGTTGGCTTACTGGGGTTTGGTAATATTATTGGTCCATTATCATTAATAAATTTATCACAGCCCTGTTATACCTAAAATTCAAAATGAGGTTTAGGCTTCTGTTGGAGGAGAACTTAACTGACAGTATGATGTCAATTATGATGGCTACTATTGATTATGAAAGTGGCAGTATCTAGAATCATGTAGATGTCTGTGGGCATGTCTGTGAGGGAATTTCTAGACTTGGTTAATTGAGGTGGTAGGAACTACCCTAAATGTGAGATTTGTGAAATGGGCTAGATCTCCAACTTAATACAATGCAGAAAGCCCTAGCATTCATTTCTTTTACTTCCTGATTGTGGATGCAATATGAACGAGCCACCCCTTTCTCCTGTCACCATGACTCCCACACCCGAATGGACTGTACCCTTCCTTCCTTTATCAAGTGTTTTGTCAGTCACAGCAAAGAAAAATAAATCTATCAGTAAAAGCGATAGATATGAAATGAGCATAGCAACTGTAAGTTTATATCCTACTTTTAGTGTCCCCATGGGCTCAAGTGAGTCAGTGGTTTCTGTAAAAAGCAGCTTCTGCTTAGTAACTCTATTTGGCTTCTAGGAGAGAAAAGACACTGACGGCCATAAGCCAGCGCTAGAGCCTGTGTGCTACAGTATTGACCTACCTGTCATGATGTGCTCACAGGGGCATTAGCAGCAAAAGGGTTATAGGGGCAATCAGTTGCTTTCTGGTTGGACTGTAGAACCGCACTGCAGGAGGAAGTTTACGCAGCTACTGTGAATCCATTCAAAAGCCTGAGTCTGAGGAGGTAAAAAAAAAAATCCTAGACAAGAGCCTATTGTCATTCTTCTGGACATATTGCCAAATCTCTCAACCTTAAAGGGGATTCAGAGTTACTTTGTATGATATGAATTCCAGAAATCTGGAATGGTGATTGCTATAAGGAAAAAAAAATTGGGCATGATTCCTAAGATAAGATAAACAGAGATTGTGAGAGGTATTTAGTGGGGGAGTGCAGGAGCATCCAGCTGTGTTGAGGAAAAGCTTCTGTGGGTAAGAGGCTCCAACTGAGGAAAATGTATTTTACAAAAGACCCAGGTGGATTTTTGTCCTGAAATTCCTTTATTGTCTTGTGCTTGAGGTAGGATTTCTATTGCTGCAAAGAGACACCATGACCTTGGCGACTCTTATAAAGGAAAACATTCTTGGGGCTGGCTTACAAATTCAGATGTTTAGTCCATTATTGCCATGGCAGGAAGCATGGAGGCACACAGGCAGGCATAGTGTGTGAGAAAAGGTATTGAGAGTTCTACAGCTTGATTTTCAGGCAGCAGGAAGAGAGAGACCTGCAGCCTGGCTTGAGCATTTCTAACACCAAATTTGGAAACAATCCAGATGTCCCTCAACCAAAGAGTGAATAAAAAAAAAACTGTGGTAAATGTACACAATGGAATACTATTCAGCTATTAAAAACACAGACATCATGAAATTTGCAGGTAAATGGATGGAACTAGAAAAGATCATCCAAAGTAAGGTAATCCAGACCCAGAGTCAAGCATGGTAAATACTCACTTATAAGCGGGTATTAAACATATAATACAGGATAATGATACTACAATCCACAGACCTAAAGAAGATAAGTAACAAGGAGGACCCTCAGGAAAACAATTAATTCTCATTCAAAACGGAAAATAGAAGAGACACTGGGAGCAGCTGAAGAGAGGGAACTGGTCTGGGGCATACCATAGATGTCATCTGAAAGACTCCACCCAGCAGGGTATCAAAGCAGATACTGAGACTCACAACCAAACTTTGGACAGAGCACAGGGAGCCTTATGGAAAAGTGGGAGAATAGAAGGACCTGGAGGGGACAGGAGCTCCACAAGAAGACCAACAGAGTCAATAAATCTGGGCCCAGGGGTCCCTACAGAGACTGATGCACCAACCAAGGACCATTCATGGAAAGGACCTAGGCCCCCTGCTTAGATGTAGCCCATAGGCAGCTCAATCTCCGTGTGGGAGCCCTAGTAAGTGAAACCAGGGCTGTCTTTGACAAGAACTCTATTGCCTGCTCCTAGGTCACTGCACCCTGGCCAGGCAGCCTAGCTAAGCCACAGAGGAAGAGGATGCAGGCGGTTCTGATGAGATTTGATAGGCTGGGGTCACTTTTTAGGGGAGGAGGGCTTCCCCTTTCTGAGGACTAGAGGAGGAGGGGAGAGGTTTGAGGGAGGTAGGACTAGGAGGAGACAAGGGAGCAGGCTATGATCTGGATGTAATGTGAATAAGTTTTAAAAAATAAATTTAAATTAAAAAGTTTCATAGTCTGTAACAGTCTCAATACCATTTAAAAGCCCAAAGTTCAAAGCCTCTTCTGAGACTCATGGTAATCTCTTAACTGTAACATTCTGTGAAATCAAAATGAAAAAGCAGATCACATCCATCATACAATGGCATTGAATATACATTACCATTTCAAAAGGGCATAAAGGAAACATAGTGAGGATATACCGGATTGAAACAAGACTGAAAACCAGCTGGGAAAACTCAAAATTTGTCATCTCCATGTCTGTTGTCATAGCTCTCTTCAGATCTCTAACTCATTTCGGCTTTGCTGACTGAAACACACTTCTCTCTCTTGGGCTGGTTCTACTCCCAGTTAGCAGATTTCCTTAGCAGGTACCCATCTCTGACATCTCCAATATTTTGGGCTTTCCAAGCAACCCAGGCTTCATCTTCACAGCTTCAAGCAATGGCCTTTCTGGGCCTCCACTCAAGGACATGCCTGACATAATGCTGGCCTCCAAAGTTTTCCTTAGTAGCAGAGTGAAATTATATAAACCCTATTTGTATCCTTGACTCTAAAGTCAGAACCATGTGATAGAAGTTGCCAAGTTTTACTTTTTGCTGGGAATGAGGGGATGGCCTCCTCATCCAAACACATTTTAACCAGCTTTCTGATTTTGGTGGTTTTCTTCATTTCATAAACTTGGCTTTCCTGAAACTCTCTTTGTAGACCAGGCTACAAAGATCTCGCTACAAACTCGGAGATCTGCCTGCCTGTTGCAGGATATTTGTTCACACTGTGAACCCATAGATTGTATTTACTGGCAAAACCTATTTCTAGTTTCTGTGTGGCTCAACCCCATCACAAACCTTTAATCCAAGAGATTTACACTTGTTGAATAAAATCAATCATAGGTCAAGAGGTGGAACAAGCAACCAGCTGATAGGGAGTGAGAAGTCAGTAGGACAAATAGAGAGATACACTGAAAGTGGAAGGGAGGGACATTGAATGGAGGGTTTTTTGAGATGGTATGGGGAAGGAGCACCTCTTCTGGGATGTTGGCTGAGGATAAAGGTCAGCTAGGTGCTTTCTCTGCCTCTCTGTGCTATCAGACTTTCACCCCAGCATCTATCTCTTGGGTCTTTATTGGTAAAATCAAATAATTGAGATTTTCTTAAAAGCATGAGGCACTCTAGCACTAAAAGGACCACAAGAACAGAGAAATCATGCCAGCTGCAGACAAACTGAGAAGCCATCATATTTGGGGAAATACATGGTCCCTCAAGAGAGCTAAGATTGGAAAATACCATAATACAAGGTGTTAGGACCCAGTATATTGTGCTACTTTAGATGGCTTGAAAATAGAAGTAGAAAATGAAAAGATAAATGACTTAACTGAAATCGAGTCAATACTGCTTATGATTATTATCTTCTCGGTACTTTATATTTTATTATTAATAGCCATAGTGGCTTTCTGTACCCTCTCAAAGAAAAAAGCTTTAGAGATACAGAAAAAAGAAAAATATAAAATGTGGACTGATAAGATACAAGTCTTAGAATAAAAATTAGAGAGACTTATAAATGAAAATAAGAAAGATACTCAGACAGGCAGAGTAATTTAGACAAGAACCCATTGCATCATTGCATGATGAAACTGAAGAGGTGTGGCCCAAGGTTGTTAGAAAACCAACCTTAGTTTAGCCAAGGAGAGAGTTAAGATAGGAAAATACCATAATACAAGGTACAATACAAGACTTAGCAGGAGACTATCGGCATCATCAAGCTTATGAAGAAGTTAAATAAAATCCTATACACATATTAGATTTCAGGAGATTTAAGGAAGCCATCATTTGAGATCATTTCACATGGTATCCATTCAGCCTTCTTGAAGCAGATATTGAATTCACAGGCAACTCAGAAAAGAATTATTGGAAGTTAGCCCTCAGTTACAGTGGCGAACATGGTGGAAAGAGGAAGCTAAGGCCATAGAACAATAATATAAGGCTTGAGGTATTGATATTTCCCAGAATCAATTGCTATGTGAAAGTCAATATGCTGAGTTACAGAGACAGCTTGAATTTGATAATCAACCTTGGTATTATGTTGTTTAGCAGTTTTAAATTCACAGGACAAGGTTGAAGAATCACAAAAGAGGTCCGAGTCACTTACTAAAATTATGCAAGGTGCAAAAGAAGCCTTCACTGATTTTTTTTTGCAAGGATAGACTTCAGCTGTAAATAGAATAGTAATAGACTCAAAAGTCAGACAAATATTAATCAAATCTTTGGCTTTGGAAAATGCTAATTCAGAATGCAAAAGAGTTATTAGGCCTTTAAAAGCAATGGATTAGAAATACAGCTGATATTGTTTATGACGCTACTCTGTTAGGAGAAATAATTTGTAGAAGTTTTAAGAAAAATCAAAATGTAAGTGTTTTAATTGTGGTAAGCCAGGTCATTTGAATGAGATTGTAGTCAAGGTGTTCCTAAAAAACGTGTTTTGTTTTTGTTTTTGTTTGTTTTGTTTTGTTTGTTTGTTTGTTCTAGAGATAATCCCAAAAGAAGCCCCCAGCCTTTTGGAGTATGCAAAAGGTGTGGGAAAGGCCAGCATTGGACTAATGAATACCGATCAAAAGAGATAGGCTAGGTAACCCTTTGCCATCAGGAAACACTCTAGGGGGCCTCCGGCAAGCCCCAATTCAATTCAATTCAATTCAATTCAATCATTCCCTCTCAAAGAAACTTATCCACAGAATTGGATCATTCCCTCAGAGAAACTTATCCACAAAAGAATTGAAAGATTTAATGCCTGGATGCATTCAAGGACAGAGCAGATTCAGTAGCTAAAACAAAACAAAACAAAGAAAAATCAGGTGATATTAGAAAATAAGTATTTTGGCAAACTGCTTTAAATGATCAGAGACAAAAGCTAAAAAGACAAATAAATGACATTGAAATTGAGGGTTTAATAGACACACAAACAGATGTAACAATAATTTCATCAAAATCTTGGCATCCAGATTGGCCTCTCCAGTAGGTAAATATTCATCTTCTTGGGATTGAAACTTTATTTCAGGTAAAACAAAGTATAAGATGGTTTGAGCATATAGGGCCAGAAGGACAAATAGGAAAATTAAAGCCATAGATGACTAATAGAGCCATGAATTTATGGGGCTGTGATTTGTTGTATCAATGGAATACACAAATTAACATTTCTCCAATCTTATAAACAAACCATAAAATAAAGAATGTTTCAGCATGTAAATTTTAAAAATGTGTTGACCTCAGAATGGAAAACAGGACATATGCTCTGTTGAGGAGAAGGTTTTACCTTTGTTTCCATAGGAGGAAGAAAAGCTATGGATACCATTAAAATTGATAAAGATTAGATTCAAACAGGAGAGATCTCCTGAATAAGTAGAGACAATAGTTCATCAGACAGCTTGGTCATTCAATCCAAACTATCTTTTTTTTTCAATATTTTTTCCTTTTTATTTTTATTTTTATTAATTACAGTTTATTCACTTTGTAACCCCCCTGTAGCTTCTTCCCCCCTCCCCTCCAAATCCAACCTTCCTCACCTTCTCCACCCATGTCTCTCCCCAAGTCCACTGATAGGGGAGGTCTTCCTCTCCTTCCTCCTGATTCTAGTCTATCAGGTCTCATCAGGAGTGGCTGCATTGTCCTCCTCTGTGGCTTGGTAAGGCTGCTCCCCCCTCAGAGGATGGTGATCAAAGAGCAGGCCAATCAGTTCAAGTCAGAGACAGGCCCTGTTCCCATTACTATGGAACCCACTTGGACACTGAACTGCCATGGGCTACATCTGTGCAGGGGTTCTAGGTTATCTCCCTGAATGGTCCTTGGTTGGAGTATCAGTCTCAGAAAAGACCACTGTGCCTAGATTTTTTGGTTCTGTTGCTCTCCTTGCAGGCTATCTCCATGAGTGATCCTTAGCTGGAGTATCACTTTAAGAAAAGACCCCTGTACCCAGATTTTTAGGATCTGTCACTGTCCTTGTGGAGCTCCTGTCCTCTCCAGGTCTTACCATCTCCCACTTCTTTCATAAGATTCCCTGTAGTCTGTCCAAAGTTTGGCTATGAGTCTCAACATCTGCCTCGATACCCTGCAGGGTAGAGCCTTTCAGAGACCCTATGTGGTAGGCTCCTGTCTTGTTCCCTATTTTCTCCCTTCTCCTATATCCATCCTCTTTGCCTTTCTGAATGGGGATTGGGCATCTTAGCCAGAGTCCTCCTTCCTAATTAGCTTCCTCAGGTATACATATTTTAGTATGTTTATCCTATATTATATGTCTAGCATCCACTTATGAGTGAGTATATACCCTGTGTGTCTTTCTGCTTCTGGGATATCTCACTCAGAATATTTTCCAGTTCCCACCATTTACCTGCAAATTTCATGATTTCCTTGTTGTTATTGCTGAGTAATATTCCATTGTGTAGATATACCACAATTTCTGTATCCATTCCTCAACTGAGGGACATCTGAGCTGTTTCCAGCTTCTGTTTACAAATAAAGTTGCTATAAATATGGTTGAGCAGATGTCCTTGTTGTATACTTGAGCATCTTTTGGATACCTCATTTTTTAATTAGATTAATTGATTTGTTGCTGTTTAATTTCTTGAGTTCTTTGCATATTCTGGATCTTAGCCCTCTGTCAGATATAGGGTTGGTGAAGATCCTTTCCCAATCTGTAGGCTGTTATTTTGTTCTGATGACAGTGTCCTTCACTTTATAGAAGCTTATCAGTGTCATGAATTCCCATTTATTGATTGTTGCTCTTAGAGCCTGTGCTGTTGGTGGTCTGTTCAGGAAGTTATCTCCTGTGCCGATGTGTTCCTGACTCTTCTCTACTTTTTCTTCTGGTTTTATATTGAGGTATTGATACACTTGGAGTTTAGTTTTGTGCAGGGTGATAAGTATGGATCTATTTGCATTTTTCTACATGTAGACATCCAGTTAGACCATTTGTTGAAGATGCTACCTTTTTTCCATTGAATGGTTTGGCATCTTTGTCAAAAATCAGGTGTCCATAAGTGTGTGGGTTTATTTATTGGTCTTCTATTCTATTCCATTGATCCACCAGTCGGTTTCTATGCCAGTACCATTCAGTTTTTAGTATTGTTGCACTATAGTACAGCTTGAGATCAGGGATAGCGATACCTCCAGAAGATCTTTTATTGCAGAGAATAACCAATAACCAATAACAATGGTTTCTTGTTATTCCATATAAAGTTGAGAATTTTTCTTTCCAGATCTGTAAAGAATTCTGTTGGTAATTTGAAGAGAATTGCTTTGAATCTGTAGATTGCTTTTGGTAAGATGGCCATTTTTACTATGTTAATCCTGCCAAGTCATGAGCAGTTGAGATCTTTTGCATCTTCTGATAGCTTCTTCTAATTCTTTCTTCAGAGACTGGTAATTTTTTTTCATACAAGTTTTTGACTTGCTTGGTTATGGTCACACAAAGGTACTTTATGTCCTTTGTGGCTATGGTGAATCATGTTGTTACCCTAATTTCTTTCTCAGCCCTTTTGTCTTTTGTTTACAGGAGGGCTACTGATTCTTTTTTTTTTTTTTTGAGTTAATTTTATATCCAGTCACTTTGCTGAAGGTGTTAATCAGCTGTAGGAGTTCCCTGGTAGAATTTTGGGGGTCACTCAGGTATACTAACCTATCATCTGTAAATAGTGATACTTTGACTTTTTCCTTTTCAAATTGTAGCACCTTGATCTTCTTTAACTGTCTTGCTCTAGCAAGGACTTCAGGAGCTATGTTGAAGAGATATGGAGAGAGTAGGCAGCCTTGCCTTGTCCCTGATTTCAGTGGGATTGATTTAAGTTTCTCTCCGTTCAGTTTGATGTTGGCTATAGGCTTGCTGTATATTGCCTGTATATTGCTGTATATTTGCTTGGGAGACTTTTGATAACCACTTTTGTTTCCTTAGGGGATATTTAATTGACTTAACTGGTGTTGATTCATTTTGGCAAGTGGAATTGATCAAGAAAATTGTCCATTTCATTTAGATTTTCAAATTTTGTGGCATATAGGCTTTTGAAGTAAGACCTAGTGATTGTTTGGATTCTCTCAGTGTCTGTTGTTATGTCCCCTTTTTCATTTCTGATTTTGTTGATTTGGATAGTGGTTCTCTGCCTTTTAGTTAGTTTGGCTAAGTTTTTCTATCTGTTGGGTCCATTTGATTCATGACCTCTGTTAGAGATAGTGTTTCTTTGTTTAATTTCTGTTTTGTTGACCTGTCCTTTGTTGAGAGTGAGGTGTTGAAGTCTCCCACTATTAATGTGTGCGGATCTATGTGTGGTTTACGTTGTATTAATGTTTCTTTTACAAATGTTGGTGCCCTTGTATTTGTGGCATAGATGTTCAGGATTGTGATGTCGTCCTGGTGGAATTTTCCCTTGCTGAATATGAAGTGTCCTTCCCCATCTTTTTATTAATTTTGGTTGAAAATCTATTTTATTAGATATTAAAATGGTTACTCCTGCTTGCTTCTTGGGTCCATTTGCTTGGAAAACCATCTTCCAGCCCTTTACTCTCAGGGAATGTCTATCTTTGTGATTTAGGTGTGTTTCTTGTATGCAACAGATTGTTGGGTCTTGTTTGGGCATCCATTCTGTTAGTCTGTGTCTTTTTATTGGAGAATTGAGTCCATTGATATGGAAAGAGATTAATGGCCAGTGGCTGTTAGATCCTTTGATTTTGATGTTGGCTGTGGTAGTGTGTTTGTGTGCTTGGCTATTTTTTGTTTTGCTGTAGTGAGGTTATTTATTTCCTGTGTTTTCTTGAAAATAGTTAGTTTTCTTGGGTTGTATTTCCTTCTAGTATCCTCTGTAACACTGGATTTGTGTGTAGGAATTGTTGAAATTTGTTTTTGTTGTTGAATATCTTGTTTTCTCTGTCTATGAGGACTGAGAATTTTGCTGGGTATGGTAGTCTATGTTGACATCTGTGTTCTCTTAGGGTCTGCATGATATCCATCCAGGCACTTCTGGCTTTTATAACCTCTGGTGAGAAGTCAGGTGTGATTCTGATGGGTTTGCCATTACATGTTACTTGGCCTTTTTCCTTTGCAGCTTTTTGTTTTTGTTCTGTATACTTACTGTTTTGATTATTATGTGGCAGGAGGATTTTCTTTTCTGGTCTAATTTATCAGGTGTTCTGTAGGCCTCTTATATTCTTATAAGCCTCTCGTTTATGTTGGGGAAATTTTCTTCTATGATTTTGTTGAAAACATTTTTCTCGGCCTCGGAGACAGGAATCTTCTTTTTCCTCTATTCCTATTATTCTTAGGTTTTATCTTTTCATGTTGTCTTGGATTTTTTGGATGGTTTTTGTCAGGAATTTTTTAGATTTATTATTTTCTTTGACAGATACATCTATTTCTTCCATTGTATCTTCCACACCTGAGATTCTTTTTTTCATCTCTTATGGTCTGTTCATTATGCTTACCTCTGTAGTTCCTGTTTTCTTTCTTAAGTTCTCCATCTCCATGATTTCCTCTGTTTGAGTTTTCTTTAATTTTTCCAATTCTATCTTCAGATCTTGAGCCATTTTGTTGATTTCCTTCACCTGTCTGACTGTATTTTCCTGTTTTTTTCTTCAATTCTTTCACCTGTTTGTTTGAACATTCCTCTGTTTCTTTTATTTCTTTCAGTGATTTAATAATTTCCTCTCTGAAAGCCACAAACTGTTTGGCTGCATCTTCCCATATTTCTTTATGGATGGCCATAATCTGTTTGACTTTATCTTTCTCTAATTCTTTATGCATTTTATTTGTTTCCTCCTTTAGCCTCTTCTTAAGCATAGATGTAAGGTCTTCTTCTTGAATTTCACTTATATTAGGGTGTCCAGGCCTACTTGCCCCTGAATAACTGGGTTCTGGGGATGCCATATTGTTTTGCATTTTTTTGGTTGTGCTTTTATGCTGGCCTGTACCCATCTGGCTGTCTTAGGTGCTGTCTGTTAATTTCCAGAATCCAGTGGATTCTCCCCACTCTCCTGAGGTGGGGAGAATCCCCTTGGCAGGGTTCTGAAGGAAATCTCCTCAGTTTTTTGGGTACTAAACTAACTTATAAAGACTAACAAATACTTTTCATTTCATCATGTATGAAATAATAATAATATATTTTTAATGTTTATTTTTTAATTAAATTTGTATTTTTTAAATTAATTACATTTTATTCACTTTGTATCCCAGCTGCAGCCCCCTCCCTCATTCCCTTCCAATCCCACCCTCTCTCCCTCATCTTCTCCCATGCCCCTCTCTATGTCGACTGATAGGAAAGGTACTCTTCCCCTTCCATCTGACCCTAGCTTATGAGGGCTCATCATCAGGACTTGAATGATAATTTAGCAAAGGCATGCTTGCCTTACTGGCATGAAACAAAAAATGGCTTTTTTAAAACCATGTGTCTTAATTCCATGTTAGAATGTTAGTCTGTAAATTAACACATGGCCCATGCATGACATCTTGGACATAAACTTTTGAGTTTTCTCTTAAAAAAAAAATGATACTTTTGTTGTTTGGTATTAAAAACACAGATAAGAAATTTAAGCTGTTTTAGATAAATTCAATGGGTTATTACAATTTATACTTGTTCTGTACTCCCCTAAGAGTTGAGAGATTTGAAGCTAAGATTAAACATGTGAGCACAGTAGTGGTAGCCCATGCCTTTAATCCCAGTAGAGAGAGGTGGATCTCTATATGTTAGTTATTTTCTAAAGTCTAGAGTTACAGTGAACAAGATGGTGGCTGCACATACCTTTAATCCCACCACCAAAGGGCAAAACTCAGTACAGCTCTTATTTGATATGTTTGCACACTACAGAAATCACATACCATGTTATAAAACCTTCAACAGGGTTACTAGAAAAGGCAGCTAAGAGGACAGGAACAAAGAGCAGCTTTTGAGACTACTGGTAAGCTCATCTCCATGCATACAACCCTGACCAATATTAAATCAGATGATACTCTAATTGTGAATATCATATTTATTGCTGAATTGGCAACTGAGGCCTCTTCATAAAGCAAAAAGGAGTCCATCAACATTAATCTGTTGGCTTCTATTGCAAATGCTTTTCATATATGGAGATAAATATTCTGTCTTTGAGAAACAAATCTGTGTATTTTATGAATCATGGGAAGCCTTATACTCAGTCATTGCCAACCACACTATCGTCACAAGATTGGCCTTTACAATGATGAACTGGATCTCTCTGAAGACAAAGGCAGGGAGGGACCTTTGCAGGCTTAGCCATGGAAGAAAAGGTATCACAGTGGAACTGGTACCTGTCTGAATTTCTTTGTGACCAGGGTGTGGTAGCAAAGAGTACCCACAGTGAGGAAATAGCTCAGTTGCCTATAATCCTCATCCCCAAACCACTCACCCTCTCCCAAAAGAGACACCTATTGAACTGTAGGGACCAAAGGAATGGTCACAACATTTGGCTAACACATGATTTACTGATGGTGCATCAGCATCTGGTGGAACCAAAACTAATGGAAAATGGAAGTCTACAGACCAGGGAATGGAATGGCCAATACTGAAAAAGAAACAACAAAATCAGTGCGGCACTATTGGCTATAAGACAAACAACTAAGAAAGAAAAAGGAAAATCTCTTTCTTCTCTAATTCATGGTGTGTGTCTAATGGTGTAGCTATATGGTTATCAAAATAGAAAACCATTAACAGGCAGATTAATGGCAAAGATATCTGGTCATGGGAGGCATTAACAAAAAATGTAAAACCTAGCAAAACATAGCAGAGACATCAAAATTTATGTAGCTCACACAGGCAATGAAATAGTGGAAAAAATGGTATCATGTTAAGACTTAAATATTAAATTTTGCTAGAGAACAAATTCAGAATAAATGAGCAAGAATGATAGACTATACATTTGAAAAACTTGAAAGTTTACTGCTAACAATAAAAAAATCAGGGGAAATGAAGAACCAAATTAAACCAGGACAACTCTATGAGAATAACTAACATAAGGAATCCATAGCCAAGAGATGGTTCATACTTTTATTCTCAGCGTTTGGAAGGCATATGCCTTTAATCCCAACACTTGGGAATCAGAGGCAAGCACATAAGAATTACAGTGATTTAAATTTAAAAGCCACTTGTAAAAGGCAGGCTGAAATTCAAAGGGAATGTCCTTTGTGATCTAAAAATAAATACACTTAAACCTTGAATTTAAATATACTTAGAAATGGCAATACTAAAGTATACTTGGTTTAAAATTTCACAAGATTTTTTTAAAATTTCAGTTGAAAGTTAATATTTTTTTCTGTTGCCAAAAAACATTTTGCCCTGGAAAAGATATAACTTGAAAAAAAAAAAAAAAAAAGGAACTCTACAGAGTTAGGGTTGGGGCAGGGTTTTGTTTTTATCTTTCGAGAAGAATAAAATCATACAACTAAGGAATCCAAAGACCACTGGAAAAGTGAATCATCTGAAGAAAAATGATTGCTTATCAAGAGAAAAAGTCCCAAGGAAAAGAATAAATTGGCCAAGTGGTATCACCTACTTCCAGCTCATCTCTGATGCCCAGTACAGATGTAAGTGGCCAATAATCTTTATGTGGTCCCAATTCAATCAAAAATTAAGCTGGTTTTGGAGTTGGAACATGGTTCTCTCCTTATCTCTAAACCCATGCATGATAAAGGAAAATCCAAAATCTCTGTCTTGTATCAGAAGAACCAGCCACCTGGTATGGAACAAAAGGAAGCCAACACTAAGGGACTGTTCTATTGCCACTAGTATCATATCTTTTGCTTTTCATTTGTCTCTTTAAAACTTATCTTAAGGTATAAATATTATCTCAGAATATTATGTATATGTAAACTTTCTGTTGTGATACTAGTAGTCATACAGAGTACTAACTAGTTCTAGAAATAAGCTTAACTTAATTTCCTGTACCTGGTTTCCCTTTAATCCATTGTTTGTCAAGTTTCTCTTTAAACAATCTGCATTTGGTATTTTTCATTGCTCAGCGCATTCATTTTTGGTATAGATCTGCATAAGTATGGCCACTAATAATCAAGCAACATAACCAATACTAGGTTATCTGGAAAACTCTTCTGCCAAAGCTTTTAATCCATAACTTTTCAATTTAGCCTCAGGTAGATTTTTTGGACAGGAGCAGAAAGCACCCACATGCTTCACTAATATATCACAAGAGTGGTCTCTAGGCCACATACTAATATTCTTCTCTGAATGCTGTTGAGCTAGTCTCCTACAGTACAAATATCCCACTCCTGGTACTAATTTCTGTCTTAGGATTTCTATTGCTGTGAAGATACACCATGATCATGGTAACACTGAATTGGGGATGATTTACAGCTTCAGAGACTTAATATAGAAAAGCATGGAAGCACACAGGCAGACACGGTGCTGGAGAAGAGCCAAGAGCTCTACGTCCTGAGCTGTAGGTAGCAAGAAGAGACCTTGGACCGACTTAAGCATTTGAAACACCCAAAGCCTACCCACACTGACAAACTTTCTCCAACAAGGACACACCTACTCTGACAAGGCCATTTCTCTTAAGAGTGCCCCACCCTATGAGGCTATTTTCATTCAAAATACTACATCCTGGTATTGCAATATAACTTCTGAATTTTCACAGCTCTTCTGAGAATACAGGGCTACAAAGATTAGTAGAAGGAAAGAGGTAATTCAGGACAGGTAGCAGAGATGAATATCGGAGAGCCTTCCTTCTAAATTTTTTTTTTTAATCCAAGGGCAGAATGAAGCAGCACCAGGAGGCACACACATGGGTGAGTTCTTAATGTTCAAGGTGCCATCTCTCTTAAATTGGGCTGGGTCTGGCTGTTAGGCTTGTAATCCCAGTCACCAGTGGATGGTAGAGATTAACAATCAAAGGACTGAAGATTCCAGGCATGCCTGGACTACAAAATATTAGGTAAAGAAGGAGGCAGGATGGGAGGTTCATGGCTCTGTAGTGGTCTGTGGCACTGAAGATAATGTAGGTTGCATGCACCTTCAGGAAACATTAAGCACAATAGTGACCTGCAGAGGGTGACCAGGAGCCAGGAGCCTTATGCAAATGAACAATGCCATGCTCCCCTCTGAGAAGTCCATCTTCTGAGTCCTTCTAGATCTAAAGAGCTTTGGCTGCAAAGCATACTTTTTTTTTTTTTACATATTATATTATTTGGTAGGGAGAAATTCAACTTTTGTACCAAGAGGAAAGTCTAATTAAGGGATGTGTGAGTGTAACATGTATGTTTGTATCTTTGTAACATGTATGTTTATGTGCATGTGGGACCCACATAGGCCAGAAGGGTGTGCCTGATTCCCCTGGAGCTAGAATTACAGGCGGTTGTGAACTTCCCTAAATAGCACTAGAAAACAAACAAACAAACCAAAAAAAAAAAAAAAAAAAAAAAACCAAAAAACCAAAAAACCCAAAAACTCTAGTGCCCTCTAGTAGCAGAAGGTGCTCTATATAGCTGATCTATGTCTTCCAGACAAGGGGTCTTATCCCAAATGAAAAGATTGAAAAATAATTACCAGACAATTTACTCCAAAATAAAACAGACTCAGAGAAAGAACAACATAGACATTGGTTTGTTTGTCTGTTTTCAAAGTTTTCAGGCTGGTTCAGGAGAATTTTTTTTCCTTATGAAGACTCTGGAACATATCCTTTAGTTATGTTTTGGTTTGGCTGTTTCAATTTGTGTCTGACACAACAGGCCTGTCCATGTGGTAAGCTGGGTCTATCTCCCAACTGCTGCTGCAACTGGTAGCTAGAAAAAGAATCTAATATTTTCTGAACCTTGAGCTCCCCATCCCTAAATTGTGGGTAAGAATCTAGCACCACGAAAGAGTCACTGACCGGGTATGACAAGGACTTGCTTAGAAGATAATTGATGTGTGAGTTAGTGTGTCCTTAGTAAGCACACTTTGTGTGGGGCTGTGGGTTGTCTTTCAGTTGGCTGCAAAACCCCCATTCCTACTTTCACTCTGCTTATAGGAGACTTTTTTTTTTTCTTCCAGAGCAGAGTCAACAGCAAAGGGGCTCAGGTGCACACAGTCACAGGCTGATGGTGTAATATTCTTTTCAAGTATTTACTGTGAAGCTTATTGTTCCAAGCACTGTGTTCAGGAGTCAAGAATCGATGATACACAGCACACAATTTTCTTCCAAAGGGTATTAAACTCTAGTGCTGGGGACCTGAGCCAAGGCAGCCAGTCCAAGCACAGTGTGGTGAATTTGAAGTAAAGTGATTTGCTGACTTAGTATATTAACTAAAAGAAATAATACAACAGTGTCTCCAAACACTAAAGAGGCTAATTTTCCATTTTATCTTATTTTATTATTTGTGCATATACTTGCTTCCTTTAGTTTATTTGTTTTAATTTTACCTTAGCATTTTTGTGTGTACATGTATTAATGAACCTGTGTAGTCCTGTATACGTATAGGAGTTAGAGGCCAGCCTCCACTTCTTTGCTCAGTAGCCATTCCGCCTTGCTATTTGAGGTGGGGTCTCTCAGTGGCTTAGAGCTCTGTGGTTTGGTTGGGTTTGTTTTCCAGAAAGCCCCAGGGATCTGCCTCTCCAGCCTAGCAATTACTAGTGTAAGACCTCAGGGCTGATTTTGTTGTTGCTGTTATTGTTCTGAACACCGAATGCTGGTTCTCATGTCCATGTGAAAAATACTTTGCCAACGGGGCCTTCTTCCCAGCCTGCACTTTCATTTATACCTTGGTGAATGCTCAGTGCCTAGCATAGGGCCTGGTGAACAGTAGGTACACAGCAATATGCTATGTGTTTGTGTGTGTACACAACACATAGCAGTGGGGCTCCAGGGTCTCCGAACTTTCCTTTTCAATGTATATGATGTTTTTACTGGAATATGTCTGTGTACTACCAGCATGTCTGGTGTCTGTGGAGACCAGGAGAGGATGTCGGATGCTCTGGGATTGGAGTTACAAATGATTGTGGGTTGCTGCATGCATGCTGGTAATCAAACCCAGGGCCTTTGTAAGAGCAGCCAGTGCTTTTAACCACTGAGCTGTCTCCCCAGCCAAAGTCCCTGATGTTAACACTAGTAAGGATATGTTCTGAATAAAGGAGAGAAGGCAACAGGTTTGAGTTCTTCCCTAGATCCTCGTGCACTGCTCACCAGCTGTACTGGTTGGTCTTATGTCAATGGGACAAAAGTGAGAATCATCTGAAAAGAGGGATCCTCAACTGAAAAAAAAAAATTGCCTCCAGACGATCCAGCTGCAGTGTATTTTCTTAATTAGTGCTTGCTGGGGGAGGGCCAGCCCATTATGGGTGGTGTCATCCCTGGGCACCTGGGTCTTGGGTTATATAAGAAAGCAGGCTGAGCAAGCCATGGGGTGCTGGTCCAGAGTCCAGGGGTCTGCTTCTCCCCTTAGGGGTATCCAGGCACCAAGGCAAGCAGGTGGTGGACTTGAAGGAATGAAGCTTAGTTGGGTGGTTGAGTCTTAGGGATCCCAGCCTGGAGGTGAATGCCCAGAAGGAGAAAGCCTTCTCAGATACAGCTCTTTTAGTGACACAGCTCTCCCAGTGATGCAGCAACACAGTTCTTCCAGTGATACAGCAGCTCTCTTTAACCTATCTAAACCTTGAGGAAATGAGGAGGGGCTTTTGAGTTAGTGAACATCATTGGCTGGGCCTGAGGTACCAGGACTGCTTGATTTGCATGAGAGGAATTCCAGGTGGTAGGCTGTTCGACTATGTCTAGAATTGTGAGGATTGGGGTTTGCAAGACTGGCTGTGCTGGGGCATGCAGGCACAGAAGAGGCAGGGAGTGACCTTTACTCCTGCCGCTCTCAAGATTAAGAGTTTGGGGGTTTGGACACATCCAGACCTTACTCTAGCTCCATGCCAGTTTCCCCAGCCACACAGTCCATGTGCTCCACAATGGGGAGCAAGTCAGTAAGCAGCACCCCTTCATGGCCTCTGCATCAGCTCCTGCCTCCAGGTTCCTGTCCTGTCTGAGTTCCTGTCCTGGCTTCCTTTAGTGATGAACAGCAACGTGGAAGTGTTAGCCCAATGTTTTTTTGTTTGTTTGTTTGTTTTGTGGCAGCAACAGAAACCCTAACTCAGACACTAGCCCCATTTATACCTGAGGAACTACTGACAATTAGATTTTGGAGGAAGAAGAGTGGGATATGTTTGTTTGTTTGTTTGTTTGTTTGCTTGGGTTTTGGGGGGGTGTTTCTGTGAGGTATATTGTTGTTTTTTCGTTTGAGTTTGTTGGTTTTTGTTTTTGAGACAGGGTTTCTCTGTGTAGCCTTGGCTGTCCTGGACTCACTTTGTAGACCAGGCTGGCTTCAAACTCACAGAGATCCACCTGCCTCTGCCTCCCTGAGTGCTGGCATTACAGGTGTGCACCACTGTGCCCAGATTGTTTTGTTTTTGTTTGTTTGCTTGTTTTTTGTTTTTTTTTAAGTTTATGGCCTCTGGTTGTTCAACAAAGTTCCAGTGGGTGATCCCACACCCATGAGAATATGGACAGCACAAACCAGACTCAGTGGACTAAATTTTTTTTTAATGACATGAAGTTGCAACAGGTGTTAGGTGTGGGGGGTGTATCTGGAATGAATCGAGGAGTGGTTTATTTTTCTTAATTTCACAAATGTGCACCACCGTGCCTGGATACAGCGTGGTGTCCTTTCTAAATAGGGGTTCAGAGGTCACACCATGGCTTGTCTCAGTGACTGGTTTCTCCTGTAGATGAAGATGCAGTGACTCATGGAAGGTGGGGAGGTGGCTGAACACTTCCCAGAAAAATAAGACCACACCTTTGACCCAACAGTTGCTATCTCTCAGAAAATGTTCCCACAGGATTCTTACTTTCCACACAGTCATTTCAAAACTGTCTCTGTGCTAGGCATTCAATTTGGGAAGCCAGAGAAAACACAGTTAATGTGGAGAGTCAAGGCTTGGTTTGATGAAGGTGACAGCCAGGTAAAGAAATCATTCCTACTTAGAGTGACTCATGTTTTAAAACGAGTTAGTGCCAAAGTCTGCAAAGATGCTGGTGTTAGAGAAGCACCAGAAAAGGGGTTTGGGGGTATGGTTTGAAGAGGTAAGAGTTGATTAGGTAGCTAGAATTTTCAGGAATAAAAATATTTACAATTAGACTGCTGCTTTCAAATTAGATTTTTATCCAGACTTTTTTTTACAGTTGCTGTGACTTCTTTTCCTCACACAGGCACCATTAGCTGCAGATTGAATGGTGGTGTGAGAGCTGGGTGTTCATGTAGGTCCTTGTCAGTTTCAGTGACTATATATTTGAAACAGTGGATTGATTTTCTGTGATGGTTAATATTGTCAACTTGACTCAACCTTGAGTCACCTGAAAAGAGAGTCCCAATGAGGAGATAGCCTGGATCAAGTTGGCCTGTAGGGGATGGGAGAAGATTAATTCATGGGAGAAGATCCAACCTGAAAGTGGGTAGCACCATTCCCTCATTTGGGACCCTGCACTGTGTGAAAGTAAAGAATATGAGCTGATCACGATGTGTGTATGTGTTCATTTCTTTCTCCTCTTGATTCTGGATGTCGTGTGCTGGCTGCTTTGAATTCCTATTCCCTGGACTTCCCTACAGTAATAAACTGGAACTTGAATAGTTGTTTTTAACATACTATTATGCAATATATACTCATCATAGTCACCTTCAACTCCTACCACCCCACCAACTCCCAACTTCGTGTTCTCATGTTCTCTCTTTTAAAAAGCCCACTAAGTCTCATTTGTGTTGCCCATATGCTCTTTCATGGCAGTGGGGCCATGTACTGGAGCATGGTGAACCCACCAGGGCTTCACACTTAAAGAGAACTGAACTGACTCTACTTCTCCTGGAAGCCCATAGCTTCTAGGCTAGAAGTAGGGAGGGGTTCGTGAACCCCTCCATTTCCATGCTTTAATCTCGACTAGCTTGACCTTGTACAGTAATCACAGTGCTATGAGTTCATGTGGGCAACAATCCCATCATGATTAGAAGACACTGTTGTGCTACATTCTTCCTCTATACCCAGCTCTCATTATCTTTCTTCGCTCCTCCACAGTAGTCTCTGATCTTTGTGTGTGTGTGTGTGTGTGTGTGTGTGTGTGTGTGTGTGTGTGTGTACTCCATTTGTGGCTGAAGTTTCTACGGAGACTCATTTGCTGCGCTGTAATCATCTATGAATTTATATGTAACCTGCAACTGTGAGCTAAAGAAAGCCCCTTCTCTCCTGTTCAGTCAGAGCATGTTATTACAGCAGCTGATATGAAACTAGAACTTATGTGCTACCAACATCAAAGAAGAAGCAAGCTCAGCCACATATGTGTCTGTCAGTCATTCATTTATCTTCTGATAGCTGGTATTATAATGACAGTGAACTTGGTTATGTTATCTGAATCCACTCCAGGGTCCAAGCCAAACAACACAATCATCATCATTTCTATTTATGCTATTACTTAAAAGGAACCAGACTGTAATAATAATTATTTCTAAAATACACATGGAATGAAATACAAAGTTTCATATAACATGTTACATAAGAATACTAAGTATGCATGTCTCTGTGCAGTGTTAGCTTCTCCATGGGAATGAGAAGGGAGGAGGTACAACCCGGAGATGAGAGAGGATTCAGTCTTTCTTGATTGACGCTACCATTCCCTGAGCTGTCTGCACCATGGGTCAGAAACAGGTGCTCAGAGTAGATTCAAATGTCCAGCTGTTATAGTAGAGCCAACCTTGATGCTTTAGAACACCAGCCTCTGTTTATTCCACTTCCTAGCTTTATCCCAGGACCTCCATTTTGCTCAGGTCTTCTGCCTTGGTTTCTCCCCCTTGAGAGGAGGAGGCTAAGTATCACAGGAACACTGGGGCCTTGAGAAACAAAGTGCTCTGCAAGATCAAGATATTATTAGAAGGCAGAATTCTCACAAACATTCTCAAGAACATTCTCACTTGCTTCATACACTTGCTAAGGTGTAGAATGGCCAAGAATCCCTGATAACCAAATACGACCCAGAACAGGGCCTCCCTCATCGCTTGCTCTCTCCCTGCTTTTCCGGTACCCTCCTTTACTGCCCTCTTATCTTATCAGAAGCTCAGCATTTATACTGTCAATGCTTTTCCTGTCATAAATCTTAGTCTGCCCCTGTAATGGGATTAGCAGGTGCATCTCTTTAATGTATTTTGACACAGGAACCTAGAAGTACAAGGGGCACCCGCTATTACAGTTTAAAAACACATCCAGCAACCTCAGTGTACTCTGTGTCTAGTTGGATATGATATAGATGTTTTTCTTTCTCTTTCAGAATCTATTTCCTTGATAGAAGCTCCCATATTCTCTTCCTCAAGACATAGTGATTAGGACTATCCATGAAAGATGGTTGTCCTGGACCATGAACCTGTCCATTTCCTAGTTATAGTGGTAGACTTGGAGATAGATATGAAGCCATACTTGAAGACAAAATATTGAGAGTTTAGTAAGAAATAGTCAGAAAACTAATGGAAATGACCATGGAGGTTCATACAGATCTATCCAATGGCCCAACTATACCACCTTTAGATATTCACTCAAAAGATGCCAAGTCGACACATTGCACACCCATGCACATCAGTATTTATTGCAGTACTCTACACAACAGTTCAGTTACAGAACTGACCTGTGTGCTTATTAACAGGAAATGGTTAAAGAAAATGCTTGTTCATACACATGATGCAATTTTTCGCCATAAAGAATGAAGTAACGTTGTTTGCAGAAAAAATAGATGCTACTGGAGAAGATCATATTAAATGAATTATGTCAGTCTTGGTCAAATATTGCATTTTTTCTTGTTTGTAGGTCTCAGACTTTATAGTAAATCTCTCTCTCTCCTCTCTTTGTCTCTCTACACACACACACACACACACACACATACACACAAACACACACATATATACACATAAACACACACGTCATGACAATAGAATTGAAATTGTCTGGATAGCAAAGGTGACTGATGGGAGGGGACAGAGAAAGGGACAATGATTTCACATAACAGTATAATGTAGTAATTGTTTAAAGTAGAAAAGACATTTCTTTTGTTCTGGCTGAGCTCTAAAAATGGATTCAAGGCATGTGGTGCTGATGGGTTTGTTTTCCTCCTGACTAGGAGGGCAGGAGTCTGTCTCAGCACTTCAGCTCAGGTGTAGTTCTCAGAGCCACAGTGAATTCTTCAGCTCTGTCAAGTGCAAGTCTATTGCCAGCTCTGCCTCATCTTCAGTATTCTGCAGTTCGTACAATCAAGACAGAGATTTGTATATTTTTCTCTGCTATACATATCTAGACATATTTAAGAAGAGGAACCTCAAGAAAGAAAATACCTTCAATAGATTGGCCTGTGGGCAACAGAAAGCAAATCAGGAGTAAATCTAATTTTTTGTTCATCTGATTTTTAAAAAATAACTTTCACATAACCTGTGGCAACTCTGTATCTAAAGTTTGTTCACTCCCAAGCCTCCTCTCCCCTTCAAACACCCCTTCTCATTGTTATTATTTCTGCTCTCCTAACCTACTGAATCAAGTTCTGCCTACTGGAGTTTTGACTGATCATTTGGCTTGAGCTTGTGCATGTAACAACAGGTAACTGTGATGTTCCTGAGCCTTGGAGGAGATGACACAGATGTGCCATTTAGAGCTGAACACTCAATGGTCTCAGCCCTTTGACCAGTTGTCCATTTCTGCACTGACTTCTGCCTACTGCAGAGGGAAGCTTCCTGAGAACAGCACTGCTTTAAAGTTACAAACATATGGATTTAGAAGACAGCTTGACAACACAGGCATTTATTTGTTTGTCATCTTGAGCCATTATCTATATTGACCTTGATCTATATCAGAGATCACTGTACAACTGTTGACAGCTGTTTAGCCCAATGTTCAAATCTCCAGCTAACATTAAACATTGTGTTTTGCAAGGAGCCCCCTAGGTGACTGTGACTCATGTGGATGTTTGGAAATCACTGCTCCAGGATAAAGGTATTGGTTGTTTTGTCTAATAGACTGTCTCAGGGGGATCGGCTTTCTCATCGTCTTACAGACCTGCAGCATTAAAGATTAGTTCATTTCTAAGTAACAGAGGGCAAACCCAGGTGAGCTGGAACACAGATGGAATCCCTCATTTCCAACTCTGTCAGCAGTGATGTCCAGGGGGCAGCTCAAGCTAGTTTGAGGAATGGCTTGATCTGGAAATCTGTTCATGAGGCACCTTGGCTCTTGTCCCCACTGTGCTTATGGTATTCACCATCTAGGTCCCAGCAGTGCTATAGCTCTGTCTTTGCAGGCTGATGCCCCAGTGGCCTCACAGTAGCCACAGGAAAGAATATTCTGTCCCTTTACAGTTCATAATTGTCTTCTAGGGATTGGGACAGATAGTCTCAGGGAGGATGTCCAGTGTTTATTAGCCAGAGCAATATTAGGGACCATTCCTGGAGCTCAGAATGTTGTAACACCCATGTGGATGGGAAGGGCTATTCAGAGAAAACCAGGGGCTCCCCCTTGGAGTGAAACAACAGAGCAACAAACCTATGCTCATGGCCCTGCATGCTCACAATAGCTTTGAAGCTTTTGCCTGAATATCCTTCTAGCCTGGACTGGATGGGCCACATAGTCTCCATCTTAAAACATTTAGTAATTTGTTTCCTGCCATTAAGACTTTTTATTTTTATCTGTGGTGTATGTGTGTGGTGTTGTGTGTCTGTGTGGATGTGGGTGCATATGTGGATGTCAGAGGATGAACTCGGGTGCCAGTCCCCACCCTCTACCTTTTCTGAGACAGGGTCTCTTATTGTCTACCACTGTATATGCTCAGCTGGCTGGCCAGCAGGAAAACTTCCACCTCCCATCTCGCCACGGGAGTACTGGCATTGCTGACATGAGGACTAACTCGAGTCCTCACTGTCTCATAACAAACACTTCACCCAGAAAGTCATCTTCTTAGCCTCCCATCCCTGCCTCTTGTCTGATGCTCCCAGCTCCTCAGAGACTCAGACTTCCTGCTGAACCTCCTGTATGTGCAGCATTGGCTGTGTCTGTGCGAGTTACAGGGCTTACATGTCTGCATACAGTCTGCCTCTTTGCTCTGTGAGCAACTCAGTGTAGGTGCTGCCCTGTCAATCAAATCACCACTTGTTATGTCCTGACCCATATGATGTGTGGGAGTGAAGCTGGGAGAGAGTAAGTAGATTAGGAGAAATGAAATGGCCAGAGAAGGTAGGCTCAGAATGAGTAAAACAAGAGTCAGGCAGGTGGGAAGGTGCATGGTGTGAGGAAGGCTTGCTGTCCTGGTGTCTGCTCTGGGCTCCTCCAAGGTTGACATATGTGCTGGCTCTCAGTGCTGTTGAATTTCCTCTGGCTGAGGATCTGGGGCTACTACTAGATTTTGTTGTTGTTAAGTCTTTATTTTTATGTATGTGTATATGTATCTATGTCTGTAGGACTGTCTGCTATGCACGTGGGGTCTCTTCATGGGTTAGAAGAGGTGCCAGAGTCCCTGAAGCTAAAGTTCCCTGTGAGGACAAAAGGACTCAGAGGGGACAGGAGCTCCACAAGAAGACCAACAGATCCAACTAACCAGAGCCCAGGGGGCCTTGCAAAGACTGGAGCACCAATCAAGAACCATGTATGGACTGATCTAGAACCCTTACACAGATCTTTATGAGGGTTCCCTAGTAAGGGGATCAGGGGCTTTCTCTGATATGGACTCTTTTTGATCTCTTCTCCCTGGCAGGGCTGCCTTGCCAGGGCACAGTGGGTGAGGCTGTGCTCAGTCCTAATGTTATTTAATGTACTGGGGTGGGTTGGTGGTGGGAATCTCCCCTTTTCTGAGGAGTTAGGAGACCAGGGGATAGAAGGAAGAGGGAGGGAGGATGGGACTGGGAGGAGAGGAGGGAGGGGGCTATGATTGGAATGTAAAGTGAATATATACATACATACATACACACACAAAGTTCCCTGTGGCTGAGCTGCCCCATGAGGCTGGGAGCAGAGTCTAGATCCTCTAGCACAGCAGTGATTGAACAGTTCTTCTCAAGACTGTTGAGGTAGAGGCAAGAGGACTGCCAGATCTTCAAGGCCAGCTTTGGCTATGTACTAATACCCAATGACTCTCCTCCTTCAGCCTGCCCCATCCCAAAATTTGAACGAACTGCCAGGAGGTAGTTTCTGATAACTCCTCACTCCTCCCTTATGGCTAAAAAGGGCTCCACCCATGACCCATATTTAAGTTTCCTTTTCTTTTTGTGATGGCTTGTTTTATTTAGGGCAGGGTCTCACAGAGTAAAAGCTAACTTCAAAGTCACTGTGTAGCCAAGGATTACCTTATACTTCTAAACTACCTGCTACCATCTTCTGAGATGAGACTGTGCCACCATGCTTGAGTTTATCCTTTTGTGGTTTTTTTTTTTTTTTTTTTTTTTTTTTTTTTTTTTTTTTTTTTTTTTTGTTTTTTTTTTTTTTTTTTTTTTTTTTTTTTTTTTTTTTTTTTGGTGTGTGTGTGTGTGTAAAAACCAGTAGGATAAGGGCCTCAATTCCATCTTACAGATGAGGGAGGGTAACTGTGGGATATAAATTCTTTTTCTGGCATGAGACAGCTGATTATTTAAACCTGGAATGGAGTTAGATATATGAGCCTGACCATCATGGGGCAACCTCCAAGCTTAATCCCTCCACCCCCTGCCCTGAAAGACATTTTACGGCTGCTTCAAGACCCACACAGCACTCAGGTGGACTTGAGACTTCCTTCCATGTCAGAGCTTCTGGAAATAAGTTGTGAAAGAATGAAATTTCATCAGAGGCATTTTTGGCCATTTCAGAAACAATGGGCTTTGTTTGTTACGTCAAAAGCGTAGCAGACTAGTGAGCGTTAGTGTGACTGGTGTAGGCAGGTGCAGCCTCCCCTGCTGTGCTCATTGTTGTTGCTATTGTTGCTTCGGAGGGCTAAGGAGACTGACATGTGAAATGTTCCTCATAGGCTCTTATACTAGAACACGTGGTCTCCGGCTGGTGGTGCTGTATGGGAAGGTCATGTAACCTCCAGTTGAAGGAGTAGGTCGCTAGGAGAGAGCACTGAGGTCTCACAGCCCAGTCTTAATTCTTCTTCTCTGTCTATGCTTCCTGTGTGGGAATGAAATGTGGTCAACCACCTTTCTGCTTCCTCTGCCATGTTTTCCCTCCATGACGGACCGACTGTATCCCTCCAGAACTGTGAGCTGAAATAAACCCTTTCTTCTCTAACTCACTTTTTTTTAGGGTGTTTTAGCATAGCCACAAAGCAGTAACTAACACAGGGTCATAACCAGCATCTGGCTGGACACTTCTCAGGTATAAAAACTATGGGGAGTTCTTACATGGATCTCCTACCTCATTTCACTTGACCCAGGTTAATGGGAAGCATGATGCCGGCCAAAATACACTATGCACTTTCCAGAAGGTTCCACCAAGCAGGACGGGTAGCACGAGACGTGGAGGCTTAACACAACAGTTTGCATCGAGGAACACACGTCACACCAGCAGTTGGATTTACTTGCAGAAATAAATCTTAACAATGATGAGCCTCAAAACTTGCTCTCCCTGGTCTGAAGCTTTCAAACTCAATTGGCCTTTAGAAGCAGCACCTTCAGTCTCCACCTCATCTGCCACCTCATGTTGGAAACTCACCGTCCACCCCAAAAACAGGCCACTGCCTCCACTTTTGCTCAGGTTCCCCCTCTCCACTGCAGGCCAGTCTTCAGCTACACTGATAGGACCAGAAGATCCAGAAGTTCTGCAAATATAAAGTGTCAGTGAAGCCACCAAAAACAAGTCTCACCTCAGGAACTGCTGCAGGCTAAGTGGGGTCACTTGGGTCCCTCTATCAATATTTTCCAAAAAATCAGAGCAGAGCTTCAGCTTGTGAGTTTCCTATGTGCTCAGCTGTCTATCAGATGTGATGCTGGGCTGTGAAGCAGTGTCTAGCATTATCAATTTTCGCTGTTCTAGAACATCATTCTCTCCCCTGGCTGGTTCCATAAGAATTGCCAGGCAGGCGCCTGACAATTGCAAGATATTATCTCTTATTCTTTTATGCAGTTCACTGCCTTCTCCTTGAAAGAAGTACCTCTCACATGACAAAATACTGGGGCAGCAGAGGAGGCAAACGCAGGTGCTAACAGATAAGAAGCAACAAAAACCATGCAAGAAGAACCGTAACTTCCGAGAGATCAAAAGCACACCTAATATTTATTTTTAAATGGAAGACCAATTGTGAAAAATCTGTAACAGAGCTAAGATATTATAAAAAGATATTGCAATGGGTACTTGGACACCTAGGATCTCTCTCTCTCTCTTTCTCATAACACACACACACACACACACACAGAGAGAGAGAGAGAGAGAGAGAGAGAGAGAGAGAGCGTGAGAGAGAATCACACACATACACTGAAACTTCCTCAAAACTAACTGATCAGAACTTCAGTGTCTGTGAAGAGGTTGGATGTTGCAGGTCCAGAGCTAAATTACCTTGGCTTTCTTGCCCTTTAAATAGCCACCTGCTGTTTACTTCTTTGTATAACTTAGTATCTTAAGGAAAGTCCTCTTAGAATATATGAAAAGACCCCTAGCTTCCACCAATCCAACAGCTAAGAGTGTGCCAGTAAAGGCTCATAACAGAGATTTCCCTGCCCTACTGTGACCGTCCTACTTCATGGACCCACCAATGTATCTTAGGACAATTCTGATTAATGAGTTTCTTTGCTCTGTTACTATAAAAGTTTCACCAAACTGTTACCATGCTGGGATGTGGAATTTGGGGTAACCTGAATCTGTATTCCTAGGCCACGGTCACTCATTTTTTACTCTGGAATAAAGCTCTTTCTTATCTTCTTTTTGGCAAGAGATCTGGTTTCTGTACACCAATGGCTTTGTGCTGAGAGATAAAGATGGTACTGAAATGATTGGGAAGAGGGCAGAATAACCTAACTCTGGACATCTTTTGAAGCCAAAAGACAAATGGGAAGGAGAAAACTCAGGCAGATGGAGTAACTTATTTACAGCACTCAGCTTCTCCCAGTGGGTCAGGCCCCATAGAAAGTATTGGAAGGAATGAAAATCTATTTGCATTTTCCAAACAGCCTAAGGCAATGTCCATCAAGACTAAAGCTCTCCCCTAAGCTTTGGGAAAATGTCAAGTTTTTAATGGAAATTAGCAAGATGGTCACCAAGGGGTCAGGCTCCAACAAGTTCAACCAGGATTTATGTCTCATAAATTAAAATAAGTCCATGTTTTAAGGGTGGCATGGGGAATGGGGATTCAGGCTACACGGTGCAGGGATTCTTGAAGAGCCTCTATCACCTGGCTTTTCCATTGTCTATGCTAGCTGGGGAAACACACCCCAGGGATGTCTCAGACCAGGTAGGTCTGAGAACAACAAATGTAATTTCTGCTTTAATTTTTAGATTGAGTGACAGCAATCACTCGCTATCTCTAAGCTAGTAAACCTTAAAGAGGGTGGAGTCACATGTCTTTGGAAAGATGGGATTGGAGGTTGGCAAGAATTTTGGAATACAGGGTTTAAAGTTAGATGGGTGATTAAAGAGGTGATGTGCCAGCTTGTAAAGATGTGCTCACTTGGGAGGCTGAGCAGGCTCTGTCATTTTTCACATGTGCATCCTTTATCATCCATCCCTTGATATCACTGAGACTCACATAATTCCAGGGGCCCGACTCTCAGCAAATTTCTTTTATTTGGCTATCTGACTTTTCCTGGGTGATGTGAACTAGCATCTTTTTACTTCAGATAGGAAATCCATGATGTTATCGAACTTGGAGGTAAAAAAACTGTGCCCTTGGTCATGGTGTAGGCTTCATCCCAGGCATGCAGGGGTGGTTCAATATATAGAAATCCATCAATGTAATTCACAATAAAAACAAACTGAAAGAAGAGAACCACATGATCATCTCCTTAGATGTTGAAAAAGCATTTGACAAAATCCAACACCCCTTCATGTTTAAAGTCTTAGAGAGATCAGGTATACCAGGCACATACCTAAACATAGTAAAGGCAATATAGAGCAAGCCTCTAGCCAACATCAAACTAAACAGAGAAAAATCAATTCCACTGAAATCAGGGACAAGGTGAGGCTGCCTACTCTCTCTGTATCGTTTCAACATAGTACTTGAAGTTCTAGCTAGAGCAGTAAGACAACTAAAGGAGATAAAGGGGATACAAATTGGAAAGGAAGAAGTCAAAGTATCACTATCCCCAGATGATATGATAGTATGCATAAGTGACCTAAAAAATATCTACCAAGGAACTCCTACCACTAATAAACACTTGCAGCAAAGTGGCTGGATACAAAATTAATTCAAAATAATCAGTAGACCTCCTATATACAAAAGACAAAAAGGCTGAGGAAAGAAATTAGGGAAACAACCCCCTTCACAATAGTCACAAAAACCATAAAGTATCTTGGTATAACTCTAACCAAGCAAGTAAAAGACTTGTATGAAAAAGATTTCAAGTTTCTAAAAAAAGAAATTGAAGAAGATATCAGAAGATGGAGAAATCTCCCATGCTCAAGGATTGGTAGGATTAACATAGTAAAAATGACTATCCTATCAATAGCAATCTACACATTCAATGCAATGTTCATCAATTCTTTACAAATGTTGAAAAACAATTTTCAAATTCATATGGAAAAACAAAACAAAACAAAAAAACCAGAATTGCTAAAACAATCCTGTACAGTAAAAGATACTCTGGAGTTATTTCCATCCCTGATCTCAAGCTGTCCTATAGAACAACAGTAATAAAAACTGCATGGTACTGTAATAGAAACAGACTGGAGAATCAATGGAATTTAATCAAAGACTCAGAAACTCAAATGCCCTTGGACACTTGGTTTTTGACAAAGAAGCCAAAACCATACAATGGAAAAATATAGCATCTTCAACAAATGGTGCTGGTCTAACTGGATCTCTACATGTACAAAAATGCAAGTAGATCCATATTAACCCTAAAGAAAACTAAAGTCCAAGTAGATCAAAGACCTCAACATAAAACATAAGACACACTAAATCTTGCTAATCTCCATTAATAACTTGACATTTTCCCAAAGCTTAGAAAAAGTGGAGAAGATCCTTGAACTCATTGCCATAGGAGACAACTTCCTGAACAGAACACCAACAGCACAGGCTCTAAGAACAACAATCAATAAATGGGACCTCATGAAACTGAAAAGCTTCTGTAAAGGACACTGTCAACTGAACAAATGACATCCTACAGACTCGGAAAAGATCTATATATAAACCCTATATCTGACAGAGGGATAATATCTAAAATATATAAAGAACTCAGGATATTAAACATGAACAAACCAAGTAATCCAATTAGAAATGGGGTACAGAGCTAAATAGAGAATTCCCAACATAGGGGATATGATAAACCCTTCCAGCAAGTGGGCTTTTAACCAATGACCTTTAATCATGGAATTCTTCCCTACCTGTAGGATAATTAAGTATTGTGTTTCACCCTCCCAGGATAGGACTGTGTTTCTGTTTGTAGATGAAGTATCTCTGTCTCCCCTAACCCTATTTCACCTTCAAAACCACTCCCACTGCCCACGGTTTATATGTCCCTGTTTTACACAGAATAAAGGGGATCGATATCAGCTATTTCACTATGACTGGCTTAGACTCATCGTTTATTCTGGGGAAGGACTGGCTCCTTTTCTCCCTAAAGTTGCTGGATCCCTGGCTGCCTGCTGTGAGTGTCTGCCATTCACCAGCATGTCAGCATGGACATTCTTTCTAGTGCCTCTCTGCCCACTGCAGTGCCTGTCTGTGGGAGCAAGCTGCTGGCTGTTCTCAAAGCAACCATTTTTGTCCACTTGAAAAAAAAACGAGCTCCTACCTCTGCCTCTCTCGGTTTCAGAACTCAGAACAAAGCTGTTACTGGCTTTCACGAAGCAGCCACCATCTTGTCGTCTGCTGGGACAAAACTGGGCTCCTGCCTCTGCCTCTCTTGATTTTTGCTCCTGAAGCAGCCACTGACCTGTCCAAGTCAGGCCAGGCCCTTGGTGCCACCTGGCTAGGGTGGAAGCAGAAAGACAGCATAGAAAAACCCCTGTGCAAGTCCTGCAATGATGGGTGCTAGAAGAAAAGCAAGCGACGGATCCCAGATGGGTGAGAGTCTTTGTCATTTGTACAGTAAGTGTTTTTCTTCTTTTAAATATGTGTCTGCCACATGAATACATGCATGTGTGTGTGTGAGTGTGCGTGTGTGTGCAAGTATATGTATGTGTGCATGTGCATATCTGTGCATTTATGTGTGTATGGCCACATGTGGGCATGCATGTATGTATGTGAATGACTGTATGCATGTGCATATACATATATTTGTGTTAACATGTGAATGGATATGTAAGTGGATAAAACAGGATTCAGGATCTTTTTTTCCCAGTGATCTTCAATCCTTAGGCAGAAGTAAAGGATTTTGTGTCTCCACAAAGGTACATTTTAGTCTTTTAAGAAGAGCCACTGGTGCTTAGAACCGGATACCACCAGGGTGAAGTCGTGAACTTAGAAGGAGCCGAAACCTTTGTAGATAACATTGTTCTGTCATCCCTCATGTCTATTAAGGGCTCTGAGACTCTTGTAATAGTGTGGCTAATACTGTCAGAGGGCAAGACTGATAACACGGACATGGGAACGGGACTTAGCACATTGCTCAGCACATTTCTGCTCCTTTTGCTACATAAGATGTTGGGTTGGGACACAGATTCCCACAAATCTGGGATTCCAGGAGTGGAGTTTTTAAATTTGTTTGTTTATTTTAGAATAGTAAAAAGATTTCTGCAAGTGCCCCCTCCCTCTCTTAAAGTCTCAAACAACACATGGACTGTACAGCCAACTACAGTCAACAGACTGTTGATAGGATGGGAAATTTATCACCTGAAATATAGGAGAGCAACAGCTCAGAGGAAAGAATGCAGACTCACAAGGAATAGTTGATTATTTGAAAATTTTGTGAAGGTTTTCTTGGTTCATTTTTGGTCAACAAAGGAATGAAATGCAGGGCTTGGTGGTGCATGCCTTTAATCCCAGAACTTGAGAGGCAGAGGCAGGTGGCTCTCTGTAGCTTTGAGGCCATCCTGATCTACAGAGTGAGTCCAGGACAGCCAGGACTATTAAACAGAGAATCGGCGTCTCAGAAAACAAACAAACAAACAAACAAACAAAAGAGCAAAGAAAGGAATGAAATAAGGCGACCACTGAACCTGTTGCTATCTTCACTGTCCAACTTTTGGGATCTATGAGATTAGAATCAGAGGCTCAAAGCAGATATGCACTGTAGAGGTTGCATGGCACACCTCAGTGGGAGCATATTGCTTAGTGAGCTTTTCCTCAATGCATGGGTGGCTTCCTGGCTGAGGTTCTTGGAAGGTATGCTTCCTTTCTTTCTTCACTTCCATCTACAAGCTAAATTTCAAGACTGTGTGAACACAGTACTGATAGCCAGGAAGGCCCTTATCTCCGATCAACACATGGCCATAGAAAAATACCCAGACAAATCTCTTGATAATTCAACCAGCCTCCTTAGGTGAAGGACTATTCCAGTGTCTGTAATTTCATCTCCATGAAATTGATCTGGTGCCTCTGATGTTCCAAATAAGAGGATGCACAAGTTGTCAAGAAAAAGCAATGACATTTCCCTCTGCCACCTTCTTACTGAGGATTCAGCTTTCCTCTTTATCTTCAGGGAGAAAACAGAAGCACAGACTGTATTCTTTCACAGTCCAGTTAAAATTACTTGCTGGGAGCTGCTTGGCCCAAGCTCTTCTTGTGAGCTTTGACCATTTCTTTCTCCCAGAAGAGGCACTATGGCTCCAACAAGGCTCAGAGTTGTAGCAGCCAGCCACCACATGCAGACAATTATGGTCTGTGTAGTTTTCCCTTTGGACATGCTTTCTAGTCCATGGGCCACCTTGCACCTCACCCTTTATCTTCGTGTTAAATTTCTGTTTATTTCTTTAACATAATACCCCCTACCCATTTCTATAATCAACACAGAGCATGCTGGGAATAGCTGACCAGCACATCACAGTGGTTGCCAACACTGGCTTTCCACCAGGCTTGGGTGGCTTCCACCTCTATGCCCTCATTTCCAGACTACAAAATGAACACGGTGATAGCACTTACCTCACAAGTTTTCTGCAAAACAAAGATGTAAACAGTTAGCTCAATCCATGCTCCCGTGACTGTCTTTGGTGCCATCTTGGTGTCCAGACTTCAAAATAGCTTTCTTAATGTGTAGAAACTTTACTGGACTACAGTGCTAATGGTAATGCCTCCATCTGTATCCCCTCTATTTCCTTTCAAGCACACCCTCCTGTGGCATCACTCTTTCCTCCTCCATACTAGCCACTCTTGCCTTTTGCTTTCTTGTTTCTGGATTTTACATATAAGAGAAAATATATAATCATGTTTTTTTTTTTTTTTTTTTTTTTTTTTTGCCTGAATGATAGGTGGTTTCTTCCATTTTTCCATAAAGTACAGAGTTTCATCTTTCTTTGGAGCTGAATAAAATTTCTTAGTGTATATGCATCACATTTTCATTGTCATTAATCCATTGATGGATATCTAGGCTGATTCCATCTTAGAGCAGTGATAGACAGTGTAGTGTAAGTTTTGGTTTCTTTAAAAATTCAGTTACATTATTTAAATAGGTTTTTATTGTAATCCCAAGTGTGGGGTGTGGAAATGCTTTTAGCGTATGGACAGCTGATAATAGCGTTGTGAGAGGGTTCATGATCTTTGTCAGCTGGAAACTGAGGGAAAGGGGTGTGGTTATTGCCAACTGGGAAACATCCTTGTGCAACTCTGAGAGGGTATAAATAGGAGCCCAGAGAAAGAGAGAGAGAAGACATTTCCAGACTCTCCTAAAGAGAAATGCTCCAGAGAATACTTAGAGGAGGCTACTGCTGATTCATTCTACCGACTCTGGTTACTGTTGGACTGGGCTGCTGGAATCACAATGATGAAAAGTGGAATTGCCCCACGGAACTAAGTCTAAAGAGGTCTACATCGTCTGTCCCTACTAGTCGTTTTATTTCTCTTACCTAGGATCAGGGGTTTGAAGGGAGGTAGAGGCATTTTGGAAACTTAAAGAAAGTAGGGTTTAAAAGTTCAAAGCCTACAGACATGGATGTCCAAGTCTTGTCATGATGTGTCACTTAGATTTGCATGTATTTACCGTATTTGTAGGGTCTTTTAGTAGTCTTCAAGTTCTGCCATGTACAGGATCATCACTACAAATAGAGATACTTTGAATTCTTTCCTGCCTTATTTGTACCCATTTTATTTCCTTACTATTCTGAATAAAATTTTAATTATTATAATTGAAGAGAAGAAGTGAAAATGGGCATCTTGTCTCATTAATGATTTCAGTTTTTCCCATTTAGTATGATGTGGGCTATGGGAATGCTTCATTATTGTTGCCATGTGGTTTTTCAAAGCCATTGTTTTTCAGGGCTTTAGTCATGAAGTACTTACATTACAGATACATCTTGCAATGTGTGGCTTTTTCAGCACTATTCTTATAAGACAGACTTTGCAGTTTAATTTGTAAATGTATTAATTATTCTAATTTGCTAATTATATACTGTGTGTGATTTCTCAAGCAGACATGACAGCCTGCCCCTTGTGGTCACCTTGGAAAAAAGGAGGTGGTGGCCTGTCTTGAGCTTGGATGCTCTATCTCCAGGTGCTTGTTGTCCCATGGCACTGTCCATCCCCTTCCTTCCTACCTTCTTCATCTACAGCAGAGACATTCAGATGTGTCCACTACCATAGGGACATAAGGTAAATTCTGGACACTAACTTGAAGAACATGGGATGGATGAACAGCTACGATAAATGACCCTTCAAACCCTGTGACCTGCATGAGAAAGTGAGTTGGTTTCTCTAGGCCTCTCCTGCCTCTGTCTTGTTCCTTGAGAACTTCTAGAAGGATACGCTGTTGCTTTTCTCTCTTCCATTTTCTGTATCACACAGCGATTTCGTAGCTGAGAAAACACCTCAGGGGTGTGAAATGTTCTGAAGGATTTCACGGCTTTCCCAGGGTTTGGCTCTTGCTGACTTTTTGAGGACATAGGCAAGGGAAAAGAGTATGTGTGAAGTGGGACTGAAGGCCTAGATGTCACCACTGAGAAGCTGGCCAGTGCCGTAAGAGTGGTGAGGCATTGCCTTCTACTGATGAGATGTTTGGCAAATTGTATATCTACAAGAGTGTCCAGTTCAATGACTTTAAAGCAGATTTTGTGTTGTGGATTGAAAGAGAAACATCTCCCATAGGCTCCTGTATTTTAACCCTTGGTCAACATTTGGTGACTCTCTTTGGGATGGTTACAGAACCTTTTGTTGGTGGAGGCTTATTGGAGATAATGCATTACTGGGAGTGAGCTTTGAGGTCTTCTGATCTGGTCCCACTTCTTATTCTCTGTTTCTACTTCTTAAGTGTGGATGAAATGTGATCATCAAACTTCCTGCCCCTGATGCTATGCCATGGCCTTCCAAGGCATGGTGGATGCTCTGCCTCTGGACCATAGGCTTAAAATAAAAATCAGAACATAATTCAAAGAGGACCAATCATTGATTAGAAGACAGCATTGGAAAAGCCTGTCCTAAACATCATATTATTGCGTGATATCTCATGCCAATTTTCCTAGCACAGAGGATACTTATGCAGGAGGATCATGAGTCCAAGGTCAGAAGGTTTGACAATGAGACTCAGTCTCAAAAAATCTGATAAGAAGGAGACAAAGTGAAATATGGACAAGAACAAAGAACCAAGAACTTGAGTAGAAAAGATAAAATAATTTTAAAGAGAACATACTGCATAAATGGGAGATGAAGTCATGCAAAAGTCCTATGGCAGGAGGAAATAGACACACTGATGGATGAAGACCTGAGCTGTACATTATAGAGCAAGAACATTCTTGGGGTGGTCAACAGGTTGAAGAGACAAGTGAGTTGGTCAGGACAAAGCCACTATAGGAAGCATGGTTTTACGCTGTGTGGCTAACATGCATGAAATCCACGCAATGGCCTGGCTAATATAAGCCCTGGAGAGATAAAGTATATCTGTGCTTTCAGACTGTGTAAACTGGAACCCGTTGCTCTGTTCCACAGGAAAAGTGTCCAGGAATTGTTCCCATTTGAGTGGGACTAACTGAGAAAAAAACCTTAATTGAACAGAAAAAAAAAAAAAGGTTGCCTCATAGGTACATTTTAATCAGAGCAAAAAGTTTATTCAACAGCATTTTAATTAGGGATTTAATATAATCACAGAATGGAAGTGACTCCTAAAAATGCATTCTTACCAACTCTGCCAATGATTTGAAACTCTCACCCTCACACCTTCACAGAACAGACTGCTATTATGAAAAAGAAAAGAGCATGTGTTGCTGAGGATTCAGAGCCCTTGCTGGCTGCTTATGGGGAGGTAAAGTGACTCAACCACTAAGAAACAGCTTAGTATGGTCTTTAAAACAAAGGCATTGGCTGGCTGGGTGGTGCACATCTTTAATCTTAGCACTCTGGAATCAGGAGGAAGAGGATCTCTGTGAGTTCAATGCCAGCTTGGTCTACGTAAAGAGTTCTGGGCCAGAAGAGACTGCAGAGTGAAACCATGTCTTAAAAACAATAAACAAAAGCCAGATATACCACAATTTGTGCATCCATTCCTCCACTGAGGGGCATCTGGGCTGTTTCCAGCTTCTGGCTATTACAAATAAGGCTGTTATAAACATGGTTGAGCAAATGTCCTTGTGACTCTTTTGGGTATATGCTTAGGAGTGGTATAGCTGGATCTTGAGGAAACGCTATTTCTAGTTGTCTGAGAAAGCGCCAGATTGCTTTCCAGAGTGGTTGCACAAGTTTACATTGCCACCAGCAGTGGAGGAAGGTTCCCCTTTCTCCACAACCTCTCCAGCATGCATTGTTTCTTGAGTTTTTGATCTTAGCCATTCTGATGGGTGTAAGGTGAAATCTTAGGGTCATTTTGATTTGCATCTCCCTGATGGCTAATGAGTTTGAGCATTTCTTTAAGTGTTTCTCTGCCATTTGATATTCCTCTATTGAGAATTCTCTGTTTAGCTCTGTACTCCATTTTTTTTAAATTGGATTACTTGATTTTTTGCTGTTTAAGTTCTTTAGTTCTTTATATATACTGGATATTAGTCCTCTGTCAGATATAGGGTTGGTCAAGATCCTTTCCCAATCTGTAGGCATTCATTTTGTTTTGATGACGGTGTCCTTTGCTTTACAGAAGCTTTTCAGTTTCATGAGGTCCCATTTATTGATTAGAGCCTGTGCTGTTGGTGTTCTGTTCAGGAAGTTTTCTCCTACTCAGCAATAAAAAAACAAGGAAATCATGAAATTTGCAGGTAAATGGTGGGATCAGGCAAAGATCATCCTGAGTGAGCTATCCCAGAAGCAGAAAGATGCACAGGGTATATACTCACTCATATAGAAATATAATATAGAATAAACCTACTAAAATCTGTACACCTGAAGAAACTAATCAAGAGAAAGGACTCTTCCTAAAATGCTCAATTCCTATCCAGAAAGGCAAAGAGGATGGACATCAGAAGGAGAAAAGAAGGAACAAGTCAGGTGCCTGACACAGAGGACCTCTGAAAGGCTTTGCCCTGCAGACTATCAATGCAGATGCTGAGACTTATGGGAAACCTTTGGGCAGAGTGCAGGGAATCTTATGAAAGAAGTGGGAAACAGTAAGATCTGGGGAGGACAGGAACTCCACAAGGAGAGCAATAGAACCAAAAAATCTGAGCACAAGGGTCTTTCCTGAGACTGATACTCAAACCAAGGACTATGCATGGAGATAACCTAAGACCCCTGCACAGATGTAGCCCATGGCAGTTCAGTATCCAAGTGGGTTCCATTGTAATAAGAACAGGGACTGTCTCTGACATGAACTGATTGTCCTGCTCTTTAATTACCTCCCCCTGAGGGGGAAGCAGCATTACCAGGCCACAGAAGAAGACAACACAGCTACTCCTGATGAGACCTAATTGACTAGGATCAGAAGGAAGGAAAAGAAGACCTCCCCTATCAGTGGACTTGGGGAGGGGTATGCATGCAGAGGGTGGAGGAAGGGAGAGATTGGGACAGGAGGAGGGAGGGAACCACAGGGGAGATACAAAGTGAATAAAGTGTAATTAATAAAGAATTTTTTAAAAAGCCACAGAGACAGCTAGATATGAGAGACATCTGTGATGAATGAAATAAAAACAAAAGAATGTTAATCTCCTCAATTTTGGCTCCACGTATTAAGAAAACAACACATTTTGAAACCGTATTTATAACAAAAGCAGGTGGGATTGCAGAGCTGTCTCAGTGGTGAAATGAGAGTGGCTCACCCCTCACCGCTCATCCGAAAGGATCTCAGTTCATTTCCCAGCACACACTCTGGCAGCCCACAACCAGCCATAACTCTGCTTCCAGGAGATCTAAGGCCCTCTTCCAGCCTTTGTAAGTACCTGCACTCACATGCATGTATCCTCACACAGGCACACACTCATACATACTATTAAAAAATTAAATAAAACGGTGCTTTCACATATATGCCTTCCCCCCAAACAAAAGCGAGAGAAATGAATGATTTTTTTCAAAAGTGGAAAACAAGAAATTCTACCCTCAAACACCACCACCAACTGAAGGCAAGAACTTGGACCCAATTTACTTTAGCACATCCACATTTATATCAACATTTTTCTTGAACGGGCAAAGGTGGCACATGCCCCAAGTTAGACATTCAGCCTTAGAATGAACAAAATATTGATGTGTGCTTCATTGGAAGATCTCAAAAACATCAAGCCAGATTTAAAAGGATTGGCATTTCAGTGTTCTAATTTGCTATTACAGTATAACTGAGCACTGTAATAGTGATCAGTTAAAAGGACAAAAAGAGGACAACAGGAAGGGCTATGGAGGCATTGCTTCATTAGCATGTGTGAGTTTGGGAAGAGGAGATGTTCAGGATGGGTGATGTTGATGGAGCTAAGCAGTGTGGCTGTCTTTAGCGCCCACAGGCTGTGTCCTGTGATGAGTTCTAGAGTCTATCTATTTTCCCACAAAATGCTCTAAAAACGAAGTAACATGTTAACCTATCGTTCATATTTTAGTTCAAATTTTATGGATAAGATCATTTATCACTTGATAAAATAAAGTACAGTCACATAATTTTGATTTGTGTGTGCCTGTGCTCAGTAGCTCAGTTAGGGTTTCCTGTGTAGGATGATGGCTCTCAAGAGCAGCAGCCCTGGGGATGCTGCTGTAAGACCCCGTTTTCTTTCTGCCTCCATCAGTTTGGTATTCTGAGGAATCCAGGCCTGCTTGGCCCTTCACCCCCAGCAAGCCAGTGTTCATACATTGGGATTCAGCTGTCAATCAAGAGATATGTGCTATCCCGAAGGACACACCCTCCCCTTATGAGCTCCCACTTTGCCTTTGGAGGTGAACACCTCTGTAGATGTGGCCCTGTGTGCCTAGGCCACCCAAACTCACATGTCCCATCTTCCTACCTTTCCGCCTTTCTTTCACACAGCCTTCAGCTTGATAACAGCCGCCATGATGCCTATTCTTCCCTTTAAAATTAAAGCAGATCCCATTTTCCCCAGGAAAGCCCCATTGTGCATAAACACTTAAGAAAAGGATTCAACAATTTTAATGTCATCTCTAGAGAAAGAATCTGGGCTCCCCAGCTGTGTGTGCCTGGCATCTTGCAGCCTCCATAACTCCTCTTGATGCCTAGCACATAAACAGGATAAAAACGAACTTTTTTTTTTTTTTTTTTTGGCTTAAAATAAAAATACCCCCAACAAGGCACTTTCAGAGACTAATTTCTCTCTTTGGGTTTTTCTTTTCACCTCTGCATCTTAATTCTGGTTGTTAAAATTCATATCTTTAGAAACTAGAATGTTTTAAGATAGGATGTTATAGTGTATTCTCCATCCCCTCCCCAGATTGCTTTAATAGTTATACCCATGAGTGTCACCAGGGACATCCATCCCATAATAAACATCCAGGGCAATGATAGAGTTATGTAACCTCCTAGAGGAAGTCATATTTTTCAGAGACATTATTGCTCAAGTCCATGCTGGATTTAGCAATGGGTTGAAATATCTGTACTCCCAAACAATGCCCTTTGGTTTTACATAATGATACTGTTCACTTGTTTCCCATCATTTAATAACTGCTTTTATGTATGTCATCTCTCCATCACTTGTAACAGTTTTCCGATGCCTTTGGGAACCATCACTCCTAGTTTACTGCAGGGATTAAGTGTACTTGGTGCACAAAGGCGAAGGACCAGGGTTTTAGATCCTAGCACCCATTTAAAGGTGGAACATTTTGCACAAGGCTATAATCCCAGCCTCTGGGAGTAGAGCAGAAAAGGAGGAATCACTAGAACTTGCTGACTTCCAACCCCACTGAGACAATGAGATTCTCTAGGTTTAGGGAGAGACCCTGTCTCATAGGAGTCAGGTGAGCACCATAGAGAAGTATGCCGCATGTCCTCTTCTGGCCTCCATATGTGCCCAGAGGTGTGTACACACAAATTCACACAGATACATACACAGAAATAAATCTTTAGCATGCTCAAAATACAAAAAAGGGAAATAGGAAAGTATATCCATGCAGATGGAAACTGTGTTGATTTTTAGTATTTACTGAATCATTGTTAAAGTTTTAGTGTTCTTCTAACTCTTACACACACACACACACACACACACCTGCACATAAGTATAGGCATAGAGCTTAAAGGAGGTCATTACTCCTGGGGCTGCCGTTGACAGGTAGGTGACTATAAACTGCCTAACATAGGTGCTGGGAAGTGAATTCTGGTCCTCAGCAAGAACAATAGACATTCTTAACTACTGAGCCATCTCTTCAGTCCTGGTTCATACTTAGACTCCGCTACTTTGAAGAAAGCCTCTCTCATCTACCCCCATATCCACCTGGAGAGACTTGCTAATTCAATCCAGAGAACTATATGGGGAATCTTTATGTCTCCATTTTTTTTTCTTTATGTTTGAGATTATAATATAATTACACAGTTTCACCTCCCTTTCCCTCCCACATACCCCTCCTTGTTTTCTTTTGGGTGCATATGCATGGCTTCTTTTTTCATTATATATATATATATATATGGTCAGGGCTGACCATTTGGTAGTGGATAAGGAATTAGTGTGCTTTTCCCCAGGAAAGACCATTTCTCCCACTCTGTGTATACCTTAGTTGCTTGTAGTTCTTTGTATAGGATTGATACCTTATGATCATTTGCTTGTTCCCTTCAGCATATCCTTGTTGTCTTTGTTCAGCTCACATTTAGTCAGTCATGTTGGTGTGGCTTTATGGATGTAGTTTATAAGACTGTTAGGAGACAAACTTACCACAGCTCTCTGATCCTTCAGCTCTTACAATCTTTCTGCCCCCTCCTCCAAAAGAAATGTTCCCTGAGCCTTACATGTAGGAGTTGTGTTGTAGATGTATCCATTGGGCCTGGCCCCCACAATTCTGCATTTTATTGGTTGTGTTTTTCTGTGATGGTCTCTGTCTGTTGCGAAGAGAAGTTTCCTTGACGAGGGGTTGGAGATAGGGGGTCTTTGATGAGAGAGAACTGTGGCATTTGTCTCTGTGGGTATGGAATACCTCATTCAATATGAACTTTACTAGTTCTGTCCATTTACCTGGCTATACCATGGAAGAGGAGATAGGAGGTCTGGCTTGGTGGAAAGGTTTATTGTTGTGCAGAGGATATTTGTCTCTTTATATCTCCTAAGACAGACATTTGTCCTTTCTCTAAGGCTCAGAATTCTCTCTCTCTCTCTCTCACACACACACACACACACACACACACACACACACACACACACACAC